>NC_135370.1:3506716-3824216 GCF_049243985.1 Paroedura picta | reverse complement strand
CCGCCTTTCCCAGAAGTTTGGACAGCCGTTGACATCCCTAGACTTCACTGGAGCCCCCTTCCCCTGCTGCCCTAGTCTCTTTCTCCACAAGGGAAACGGTAGATGATCAAAGGATTGCTTGGCTGGTTCCCGCATCTTCCGCTTCTCTGAAGAGGCATCTCACCCCTTCCGGGGTCCTTGAAGCCTGAGAAATATTCCAGGGGTTCCGCCAAGGTCAAAGGGTTGAAAAAGGCTGCTGTAGACAGCAGATGAAGTGAAATTCCAGGGGATCTCCAGGTCCCACCTAGAGGCTGGCATGCCTAAGGGGAGTTCTGCCTCTCAAAAGTTCATACCCCAAAATCTTGTCAGGGACAAAGGGAGCTTTAACTCTTGAACTCTCATATCTTATCGCTCTCTATGGCTGCGGCTAGACTTGAATCTAACTTTTCACAACAGAATCACCTTTAGACACATAATATAAAATGGGGGTAGGCAAACTATGGCCCTCCAGATGTCCATGGACTACAATTCCCACGAGCCCCTGCCAGCATTCGCATTCGCTGGCAGGGGCTCATGGGAATTGTAGTCCATGGACATCTGGAGGGCCATAGTTTGCCCACCCCTGGAGCTGCAGTAACTTAAGGGCACAATTATATAATAAATATAATTTTCCATTTGCATTTCACAAGCTACAATGTCCGCCTCTCACACTCACCACTGAATTCATTAGTGCTCCTCCGGCCGGCAGATTTTAAACGGAATTTCATGCTAGGAGGGACATGACTGAGCCTCCTTTCCACCCCCCCCCCTCTCCCTGGAGGAACGAGGATTCGGTTGTCCTGTCACGGGGCCACCTCGTAAATGCCGTGTCGTGGCAGAGCAGAAGAAAGGAGCCAATCCATCAGCTCAGGAATGCTGCCCTCCGACCACTTCCTCAGGCAACGTGGGGAAGGAGATCGTATATCCGCTTTATGGGATGCGGCAGCAGTCGAGGGTCAGCTCCTGAGGCCTCAGCAGAGGGCTTTGTGGGGCCTGCTCATTTTCACTAGAAGAAAGCGACCGGAATACGCCTTTCTCAGGCACAAAACTGCACCCAAGAGCTGTCTTTCTCACTCACCCTCACAACTCGAGGTTTTCAAAAATTCCCTCACGTTTATGTGGACGATATTTGACAGGATTACGATCGTCCTGCAAAGAGCTCCAGTTGACATCCAGGGATCTCTCTTGCTGTTTAATCGCCTTCCTACCCAGTGGGGACTTACATCGTGCCGTCTTCCCCATTTTATCCTGGCAACAACCCTGTGAGGTAGGATCTGTCAGTCGCAGAGCGTGTGACGTGCTCAGGGTCACCCAGTAAGTTTCCATGGGAGAGCTGGGATTCAAACCTGCATTGCCAAGATCCCAGTCTGAAACTACATGACACTGGCTCTTCTCCTTTCGTTCGCACCACCCCATAAGAGAGGCTAGGGCTAGTTTTCAGAGAGCTTCGCAGCCCAGCAGGGATCGGAAACCAAATCTTTCCAAAGTCTAACAAGCCATACAGTGCAGCTCGAGTACACTGTTAATGCTGCACACTGGGATCTTAAGAGAGATCTAGTAAAACCTGAATCCCAAAATATGTCCTGTGGTAAGATTATAATGACATGATTTATGCTTACCACAAAAAAGGCAGTGTTTGCCTCACGGGAGAAATAATGTTCAGTTTTCAGACTCAGCAACTGGGACACAATATTGTCTTGGTGCAGCGGCTAAGAGCGGCGACTTCTAATCTGGCGAGCTGGGTGTGATTTCCCGCTCCTCCACATGCAGCCAGCAGGGTGACCTTGGGTTCATCAAAGCCCTGTTAGAGCTGTTCTCACAGAGCAGTTCCCTTAGAGCTCTCAGCCTCACCTCCCTCACAGGGTTTCTGTTGTGGGAAGAGGAAGGGAAGGTGATTGTAAGTCGCTTTGAGACTCTTCTTCTTTCATATTCCAAATGACAGGTTTTATATACTCACAGTGCAATCCTAAGGATCCTTTCCTGAGAGAAAGCCCCATTGAAAAGACCTGCGTAAGATTCTGAGTAGTACTTATGATTGCTCTTTCAGGATCATGACCCATGTAAAATGGGTTCCCCAAATCTGCAATCCCTCCTGTACCCCCAGAGCTTCTTGAAGTGCAGAGGAATTCAAACATGGTAATTTACACCAGCAACATAATCTGTACCATAAATAAAAACAGTAAAGGGGTGGTGGGAGGAGTTTGCACTCATCACACACCTGAGTTTGCACTCATCACACAACGGAATGGCCAATCAGGTGGTCTGTCCCACCCCTGGCCGCATTCCCTACAATTTCTCCCACTCTACTATGCCAACACCCAGAGGTGAAACAGCTGGTGAGCCAGCTGGGAAGGAAGCAGGGGGTCCCGGGCCTACAGTGTGGCGCTGTGGTTAGGAGTGCTGACTTCTAATCTGGCATGCCAGGTTCGATTCTGCGCTCCCCCACATGCAGCCAGCTGGGTGACCTTGGGCTCGCCACGGCACTGATAAAACTGTTCTGACCGGGCAGGAATACCAGGGCTCTCTCAGCCTCACCCACCCCACAGGGTGTCTGTTGTGGGGAGAGGAAAAGGAAGGCGACTGTAAGCCGCTTTGAGCCTCCTTCGGGTAGGGAAAAGCGGCATATAAGAACCAACTCTTCTTCTTCTTCTTCTTCTACCTCTATGGAGCTCGAGGGGCAAAAAACATGCAGTCACCATATCCCTTTCGAACTTGCAAAACCGCTTTGGAAAGGGAGCATTTTAGAGCGGAGAAGCAGAGAGAGCCACCTATAAAGACTTAGAGGAAGCCCTGAAATATTTCTCAGACTCCAAAGAACCCTGGAAGTGGCACCATGTGCTTTAGGATGCTTAGGGATGGTCCTGCGTTGAGCAGGGGGTTGGACTAGATGGCCTGCATGGCCCCTTCCAACTCTAGGATTCTATGATTCTACGCCCCTTCAGAGAAGTGGGCGTGAGAGTAAGATGCGGGATCCGGACAATCAACCGTTTACCTTTTCCATTGTGGGGAAAGAGACCAGGCCAGTAGAGCAACTGGGGAAGGGGGCCCCAGTAATGCCTAGTGATGTCAGGGCCATCTGAACTTCTGGGAAAGGCTGCGGAAGCCCCGGGGACCTCTTGCGTAACCCCTGGCTCCCCCGGAACCCTCGATGGGAATCCCTGAGAAAGAAGATTCTCCACTTAGGGTTGTGCACTCCGGCCGCTTTGGCGATCACTGAAGCCCGAAGCGGCCAGCTGGCCGCTTCGGGCTTCAGTGATCGCCAAAGCGGCCGGAATGCGCCGGAGCACACAACCCTACCACACACTGCTTTCCACGTCAAGTCCTCTCTCTACCTTTCAGGTTTGGTTTGGTTCGGTTTGTAAGGGCAAGTAGGCACGGCAAGGGTTAAGACACTCCTCCCCTTCCTTTACTTCTCCTCTCTAAATTCAACCCCCTTCAAAGCCGCTTGTGCCAAAAACATCAAAACAGCCAGCAGAGCTTTGCTGCACATGCGCTGTGTGTAATGCGTAGCTAGCTGCTTTGCTACTCCAGCAGAGAGTCGACAGAACGAATCCATCCAGAAAAAGACTAGGGGACAGCCCAAGATTTATTTTTTAATATTCACATTTTGCTTTTTAACGAAATGTAACTCTGATGAGATTTCGCATCCTGACTGACCCATAATGCCGCTCACGCTAACCTCATTATCTGTCATCTTAGATCACAGACAAATGTAATTCCAATAGGATATCTGACTTAATGGTGTTAATTTGTATTTATGTCCCCTGTTGTCTAAGCATTACTGCAAATGCAATTCTGGGGGGGTCATTGCTGAAAGCAATTACAATTCATAGCAACATCAACAATCACTTGCTCCGCTTAATACTCAGCAGCCAAACAAATCTAGTGCACAATATTCTCTGTTATGAACAGGGACACACACATTTACACAAACTTTCACTCTGTGTGGGTCCCTCTATTCTATGGTTGTTGGCTGAACGCTAGACCGGAAGTAAAGCAAAAAGGGAGCCCAAACCCAACCTGAGAAAACAAGTCAAATTAAGATGATTAAAAGCAACATTAAAATCGACAAATCAGAGGCTATGCAATATTGCACATACAGTCTCAAGGGCTGTGCATGGTATGACCATAGACCAAACATGTTTCAATCCAGAAGGACTTCATCAGTGGTCAAATAATAAATATATGCAAGGGCCTGTGCTGTGGAGGATGGGCTACCTTACGGAGTGGGGCAGCATGCTCTGGAATAGCCGTAGCCTCCCTCACTGCCCACCCTCTGTCCGCCCTTGAGGGCCAAGCAGGGAGCGGAGGCAGAGGGCCCCTGTGGACTCTCCTCATGGAGAGGAGGCTTGGGTGTACGATGCGGCCCCCACACAAGAGCCTTGCAGCCCTACTCCTGCAAAGTAGGGAGAGCAAGGTAGTGAGTCGTGGCAGACGGCTGGTGGGAGTTCTCTCCACAGTGAGAGGCCGTGGCTTTGGACCATGACAGGGCTGCTACATAGGAGCTGCGTTGTCCTCTACCCTTGACTGTTGATGTGGGAGAGTAGGGAGGGGCAAGTGGCAAGGTGGAATAGACAGCCAGTGCAAGGTCTCCCCATGTACAGGGAGCCTGGGGGAGTACGGCACAGTGCGGGTGGTCAGCCGCTTCCTGTTCTTGGCCTTCCCTACGGGCTGCTCCTCATCCTGAGACCCAATGACGGTTGGGCCTCCATGGCAGAGGCAAGCAGCATCCCCCCTCCCCCCCCCCACCGGCCAGAATGGTGGGGTTTCTGGGGTGGAGGCAGCCCCACCTTCCCCCTTCTCCCGTGCCACAGTCCCAAGCAGAAACTTGGCGCTTTGAAGAGGAGGGAACTCTCATCTCTAACGTGGCAGCTGTCATGGCAGAGCCATGGAGGGGCATCCCTCGGTTTGGCCCTCAGGCCCTTGTAAAGGAGGGGCAAACGGACTAGCATGATCAGATCCCCTTCCTCAGTAAGGAGCAGTGCCCAGAAGACTTTTCCCCAACATGAAAGAGGAGGAGAGAGGCTGCATCTATGGAGTTTCTGCCAGGCAAGCAGCTGGCTGAAGGAGGAGGGAGCTTGGCCCGGAAAACTGACGATCCAAGGCTCCCGAATTGCAACGCAGCGTTTCGCAAGCCCATCTCATTCTGACCCTGTGGAAATGCTAACTGACCCCGAGTATTTAAACCCCCTATTTAAAATGATGGTTTATGGTGCATTCCTAACCAGAGTTACCCCAATGGACTAAGTAGGGAGTTACCCCGCTTAGCAGGGCACTGACGGAGGAGGCCCAACATTAACTCCCCTGCAACTAACAAAAGGCTGTCATGCTCATTAGTGCTTCCTCCTCGCGTACTGCAGTAACCTTCTGGGTGCTATTTGCAGAAAGTCTGGAGAGACCCAGCGTGGTGTGTTGGTTCCACCAGGTACCCAACCTTTTTGAGCCTGCGGCACCTACTGGATTTTGGGAGGGGCGTGATGAGCACCATCCCCACAACAACTTCCACGGCAGGCAGAGCCAACTGGAGTGGCTCCCTCCTCACAGCTCCTGGGAAGAAGGAGGAACAGAGCAAAAGAAGGACAGGAGGGGCAACTAAGATCAACAGAGCATCCTCAGCATGCATGGAAAATGGAACTCTGCTCAGTGACCTCCCATGCTGATTCCAATGTGTTTTAGGGTTGGGCATAGTCCCCGTTGTGAGCACCAGGCGAAAGTGAAGCTCCACACAAGATCAAGTCCAGCCTAACTCAGAAAAAGGCATCTTAAGACTGCAGCACTGACCCCCCCCCCCACCTCACCAGTTCCAGGGAGCTTCATGGCTGAGCATTAAATCTGAACTTTGATCTCTCCAGTCTGAGTTGGGGATTTGCTCCGCCAAACCGACTTGCCGTAAACAAGTGACTAAGAAGCCTTCAGACTCCAAAGAATGCGACTTGTGGCAAGCCATGAGTCAGCTGGAACCGCTAAGCCACCTCCATGTTCTCTGCTGAACGAAGAGCAGGACACTCTCCGGCTGGGCTCCCAGCCCCGTGCCTGAGCATGCGACCACCAGGGCAAGGTTCCCAGCAGCCATCTTTCCCCTCCCGTCCCCCACTGTGCTGGATTAGATCAGGGCTTTGTTACAGAGGGGAGGGTGGACATGGGATCATGTACAGCCGCCTTTTTCAACCTTTTGGTGGTGTCAGGGTTTGGGGAACCGCAGCAGTGGTGAAGTAAAATGTGGGAGCCAGCCAACAAATCAATCAATCATTGATTGTCTCCATTGTGGAAATAGAGGTTAGGCCTATAGAGCAGCCTCGTTCAACCTTTTGACAATGGAGGACCCCCGGAAATCACTTTTCAGGCTACAAGGGGGCCCGGAAGTGATGTCATCAGGCCACACCTCCCTGCCATGACCCCAGAAGTGACATGTCACCGGAAATGAGATCGCCACCCACTTAAGAGGCAGGCAGGAGGAGGACTGAGCAGGATAGATGCAGGAGGCGGATTAAGGCAGGAGTAGGCATGCAAGTGCATCAACCACAAGGGAGCTCATTCGGACTCAAAAGGAGAGCAAGGGAAGCAGAAGGTTCCCTAGCTCAGGGGTAGTCCAACTGGGGCCCTCCAGATGTCCATGGACTACAATTCCCATGAGCCCCTGCCAGCGAATGCTGGCAGGGGCTCATGGGAATTGTAGTCCATGGACATCTGGAGGGCCCCAGTTGGTCTACCCCTGCCCTAGCTTGTGGCCAAGTCTATGGACACCTGGTTTAGGGTTGTGCACCGCATCGTCCGAATCTGCTGAGGCCCAGAGCAGCCGATTCGGATGACACAGCGCACAACCCTACCCTGGTTTGGGGATCCCTGCTGTAGAGCAACAGGGGAGGTTGGGCCTGGCGATGTCTACTGATGTCCACCTGCGCCTCTAGGAATGGCCGCGCAAGCCCTGGGGAGCTCTTGCAGCACACCAGGTTCCCTGCAACCCTGGTGGGGACTCCCTGCTGCACAATCTTGCTGAGCCAGAAGTCTTTAAGAAGACTTTCTCCTCTTCAGCGGCTGCCTTCGTCTCCATACCACGGCCGAGTTGATTACGCATTCCGCAAAGGGCCTTAAACACACCATTCCCCACTGAACCAACTTTACAAGGATGAAAATAAGGAAGACTGGGGGGAGGAGGGAGCGTGAATGGGTCAGCTGCCGCATGTTCACATCCATCTTAGCACTTTGGTATAAATTATTTATTTACAAAACACCTAAAATGGTTTGTAGCCATGCAGAACTTAAGAACTAAGCTCTGTAAAGGACTCCGTTCGATGGTCCCCCTGGGCAGATAAGATGCCTTGTAAGGACAGAGTGAAATTGCTCCTGTGCTGGCTTCTGCTCATGGGTCGATTAAGCAACTGTGGGCCAGTTTCATGGAGACTCTACACCAGAGGTAATCAGCGTGCTGCCCACGGGCACCCTGGTGTCCGCAGGCACCTTTCACAAAGTAGGTAGCCCGTGGGTGGCCGTTACCCAGCAGGACTTTCAATTGTCCACTGGAGATCTGCATGTGCAGAGCGTCTAATCTGAAGAACCGAGTTTGGTTCCCCACTTCTCCTCCACTGTGGGGTGACCTTGGGTTCGTCACAGTGCTGTTAGAGCTATTCTCGCAGAGCAGCCCTGTCAGAAGCTCTCTCAGGCCCACCTCCCTCACAGGGTTGTTGTGGGGAGACGGAAGGGAGGCGACTGGAAGCCGCTTGGAGACTCCTTCTGGCAGAGAAAAGCAAGGTATAAAAAGCAGCTCTCCTTTCTTCTTTAGATGCAATAATAATAATAATAACAACAACAACAACAACAACCAACCCCACCCTTGTTTCTCCAGTGGCCACCACCAGCACACGGATCTTCACAACATGACTGCAGATGAGCTATGCGCAAGCAAGAATATATTTTTAAACATGTTCTTTTTAAAAACGTTTCTTGGTGGGCACAGGCCAATCTTGCCTTTTCCGGCGAATGCTCATTGGGCTCTCTCAGTTCTCACATCACCAGACACCGAATCCTTTTAAATGGAGATGGTGGGGCTTGAACCTGGGACCTTCTGCATGGCAAGCGGACACTGCTCCACTAAGCTGCAGCCCCGTGACAGGAGAGACTGCTTTCTCATATACTGAATAATGCACTCCTGGTTCACTTTCAGTGCCCTTTGCAATGGGGTTGTACTGTCGAAATGGTAACGTCCATTTTAAAAGGATCACTAAAAGGCACTGCAAGTGTGTGGAAAAGTGCAGATTCTTCTCTCCGGAAGGCAATTATGAGAAGTCAGAAGCAGGGAAATGATGCAAGCGGCACCCCCATCCTGGAAGGGGAGAAAACACAAGTAGAAACAGAATTTCCGTGACTACTCCGGCCAGCCACAGTGTTCCAAGGCCTCAGGGCTGAGCTAGGGATTCTCAGGACAGCCATTTTGTTACTGACCGTGGGCCCCCTTCGCACACCAACTGAACGCTTGTTTTGAAGCAGGCTGGATGGGGGAAGAGAACCAAACCCCACCCCCCTCTCTCCTAGTACTAGAATGGGAGAATGTGACATGCCAGAGCATGATTCCGTTTCCTTTACAAACATGCCCGTTTTCATATGGAAGAAGATCTCTCTTGCAATCCCACTCCTCAACGCCCTTAGGAGACACTGGAGCTGCCTGCTGTGGAGCTGGGAAATATCTGGAGATGCAAAGGGGGAAGGACCTCAACAGGGTATAACACCACAGAGTCCACCCTTCAAAGCAGCCCTTCTCTCCAGAACTGACCTTGGTCCTCTAGAGATGAACGGTTCTAGCAGGAAATCTTCAGCTGCCACCAGAAGGTCAACAACCCTCGCTGAGCAAGCCCTCTGTCCTGCAAACTTCCCACATTTCTGAACACCAAAGAGGCACGTTTTAACAATCCTGGACACTTCTTGTTGCCACCATAGACAACTAGGCTTGCCCAGATACACAAATCTCTGGCACTTAAGAAACATGGCACCCCAGAATCCCTAAGCTGGCAAAGGGCAGGTGTGGGGAGAAAGGTAACCCTGCCAAGGAAGCAAAGATTAAAAACTAGGTGAGGGAGGATGGGAGCTTGACAGAAAAATTGGTAGTTTGTCGCTCACAAAGTGGAGAAGTGGCATGTCTTTTGTGGTTGCCTAGCAACGGCAGAGAACTTCTTTCTGCCCCCCTCGATGGCAAAACAGACATCCGGGGGGATGTAATGGACAACCAGAGTACCAAGTGCCCACTGGCTGCCTGCAAGACCCCCCCCCCTCCATGTCCAGAGCTGAGGACAAGGACTCTCCTTATCCGGTGCAGAGAGAACAGCCCCTGCCATATTGGAGCTTTGGGAGTGTCGGATTTTTAAGCAGTTGTGGGGGGAAAAATAAAGAAAGTGCTAGATGGGAGGAATCTGTAATAACCTGATCCCAAGAGTTCACGCTTCAAGGGGGGGGGGGAGAACCACAACGTCTCCGCTGTGATGTTTTGATAAAAGCAAACACAACTGGAGATTGGAAACCTTGTCTTGAAAAATATACACTGCCGAATTGCCAGCGAATTCCAGAAGGCTTTATTAAGGCGAAAACTCCCATCTCGGGCCACGGTTCTTCTGTCTGTAATTACGCACAGAAAAACACAAGGGCGTCAGGGCCTGGTCCTTTGAGGTTTGCAGACGACTCTGGACTTCAAAAGGGCTTGGCCCTCTCTTTTACAACAGGGTGACTAAAAGGCCCGGCTTCTCCTAAGTCCCGGCGTTAAAACGGCGGTGATTTACAGTCCGCAATCATGGCTACCAGGATTTCAGGCAGTCAGAGATGGAGAGGGGGCTTCCCCCCCTTTCCTTTCTATCCCCCTCCCCCCCCCCGCCCGGGAAAAACAACCAGAACTAAATTCTCCTTCTGCCTGCCAGTGTATTAATTAGAAGTGTCAAAGGGTTCTGGTTAGGGCGAGAGTAAAGCTGGAATTGTTAACGCCTCCCCGGCCCCCTTGAGAGCGCATTCGCTGTCATCTGGCCACACTTCCTGGATTAGACAGCTAATCTGGGACCTCGCGGGGGACTCCACGTTGCTATCTGCAAGGGCATAGCGCCCAGCAGGGGCAAGGCTCTCCCATCCCCCTCCCCAGCATCCCTCCCCCCATCGCCACAGATAAAGTAGGAAGAGTCCCCTTCCCCGCCCCATCCTGCCTGCACCGTTCTTAGATAGCTGCAGTTTTTTTCCTTCTTTATAGCACAGCTGGTCTGCCAAAAGGTCACATGATTTGGCAGCCGTCCCAGTGTTTAAAAATTAATTTTTCCTTATTAATACTATGGTGGGTCCCACAGGATAGGATCTCGGCCTTATCTAAGGCAGACAGCTTCCTAGAGCGTATGAAGGATGCTTTCTCCTCTAAGGCTATCGGGAGGTTCAAGGCCACGGTGTCCCGGAGCCAGACTGCTCTGGAATGCTGGTTCGAAAGCAAACCAAATTCTTCATGCATTTGGGGTTTTTTCTTTTCTGCTTTTTTTGTGTGCAAAAGCTGCCATTGTTTTGGAGGCGCAGCAAGAAAGTCAGCTTTTTTGGGGGGGGGGGGGACTAGGTATGGAAAAGCAGGACTCATTTGCTTCCTAAACCTAGCCTCTGCCACTGGCCTTGCACAGGTGTCCAACATCACATTGAGCTATACTACCTGGAAGCCTTCTACGGATTCTGTGCCTCCTTTCCTTCGAGATGGGATCAAAAGCAGCTTTTTGAATCACTAAGCAAAACAAACCGTGAAGATCTATTAAAATGCCCACAGAAGAGAGAAAAATCATGCCAGGCACACCACAATGGCCAGATTTCCCATCATCCAGGGAACAAAAGGGGAGCAAACACAAAATTCAGACAGGAGGGTTGTTAAGCTACAAGTGTTGGTTGGAGATCTGCTGGGATTACAACTGGGGCCTGGGGATCTCCTGGAATTGCACCTCATCTCTGAATGACTGAGATCAGTTCCCTTAGAGAACATGGCAGCTTGGGAGGGTGGATTTTATGGCATTGCCCAGGAGATTCCCAACCTGGATCTGGCACCCCTCTCCCTCTCCCACCCCCTGCTGGAGGCCCTGGCAACCCTAATTGCAACGGGTCTTCAGGTGACAGAGATCAGTCCCCCCAGAGAGAATGGCTGTTTTGGAAGGCGGACTCCACGGCATTACTTCCTGCAGAGGTCCCTCCCCTTCCTAAACTCCACCCTCCCAGGCTCCACCCTTGAAAGCTCCAGGGATGTCCCAGGAGGGCACGCCGGCATGAGAGCATGTGTGCTGCTGCGTAATCACACATGAGCACGTTGCCACCGCCACCCCTACTGTAGGGGTCGCAGGCTAGGGTCTGGGAGATCTGGGTTCAAATCCTGTCTCTGCCATGGAACCTTTCTAGCTTGGGCCCTCACACACTCTCCACCTAACCTACCTCACAAGGTTGTTATGAGAGGACACTTGAAGAAACTGGTCCATAACCCAGTCAGTGTGGAGCACTGGCATGTCCTTCTAGTAATAGAAAGGGGCAACAATTCCCAGCCAGCTTAGTGTAGTTGTTCAGAGCGGTGACCTCTCATCTGGAGAGCTGGGTGTGATTCCCCACTCCTCCACATGCAGTCAGCGGGGTGACCTTCAGCTAATCGGTCTTGTTAGTTCTGTCAGAGCTCTCTCAGCCCCACCTACAAAGTGTCTGTTGTGGGGAGAAGAAGGGAAGGGGACTCTAAGCTGCTCTGAGGGTCCTTCAAGTGGTAAAAAGTGGGGGATAAAATCAACTCTTCTTCTCTCCCTAGAGCCTAGAATGGGCTCACATTTTGAGTACCGGAGAAATTATCTCTGTAGTCTGGAGATAAGCTATAATTCAGAGGAGACCCAGGTCCTACCCGGAAGCTGGCATCCCTATCTGCATGCCAATAAGACCCTCTACCACTAGCCCTGGTACAACTACCCAGAGTCAATCATGTTGAATCTTCAGGCCTTCAAATGTGATGGGACCCCCTCAGAGCCAGCCCTCAAAGTCCTTTGCTTTTTCCTGCACAGCTCCCAACTCTGGGCCAAGCAAATGCCACTGACCCACTGAGGGATTAGGTTTCTTAATTAAAGGCAAGCGCGGATGTTTTAATGACGCTTGTGACAGCTGTCCGCTTCCTCGTTTCCAGGAAGAGCTGAAATCGCTTAAAAACACGCCCGCCCGCACACAAACCGACCCCAGGATTTCAGAATCCTCCAACAAAACCAGCGAGTGTGGACAAAACATTTCTGCCGCGGGGGCCTTGCCTCTTTCCCCGGCAATACATTCTGCTAGATTTATTGAAGTCATTTCTAAAAATACTGGCTCTTAAGCAAAACATTTCGGCGCCTTTACGGACACACAATTGCTCAGAGTTGCATAAACAGTATCTGCATTGCTCAGGCCCCGAGATCTCATGAAAACTCTTGTCTTTTCCCTCCCCCCTCCCCCCCCCCCCGCTTGCTTCCCCCCCCCCTCTCCCTTGGCTGCTAGTAAAAGACTCCAAGTCCAGGGATCTGCTTGACCCCTGGCCTCCCCCCACCCACGGCCGTCAACTGTTATCTTAACGTTGTTTTGCCTGCCTACAAATTGGCAGCTACACTGTTTACCTCCTCCAGCTCTTAAATACACAAATGCACACACACACACACATGTCTGAGGATGCCTCTCCACCCCCTCCTTTGCCGATTACCATATTATTGTCTATTTAAAACTCTATCCCCCCCACATCTTACATTCCTTCAGGGAGGTGAGAGAGACTCGTAATGGGGGAATGCTTTCAAACAAACCAGATTTTGACATAAATCTATCTACCGCTAGCATGTTGTGTGTGTGTGTGTGTGTGTGTCCCCCTTTCTCCTTACCCCGCTTTGCTAATTACCAAAGCCATCTGTGGTGAAGTCAGGTTTTCCTCCTTGTCACAATTTATCTTTATCATTTGCCGGATTATGCTGCGAAGTCGTAGGACTGTATCTCTGATATCATGCTTCTCTT
The DNA here is from genome assembly GCF_049243985.1 of Paroedura picta. Classification (NCBI taxonomy): domain Eukaryota; kingdom Metazoa; phylum Chordata; class Lepidosauria; order Squamata; family Gekkonidae; genus Paroedura; species Paroedura picta. Next base: position 3,811,211 of record NC_135370.1, on the reverse strand, counting down.
CCTTCGATGATAGATCCTAGGGCCGTAAACAGGATGGGGATTCAATTACCAGATTCGATGCCGGGTCTGTTCCTTTCCTTCCACTTCAAATTAACCAGGGCAAGGCCGTGATGGGATTGGTACCCAAGTGAGAGAGGGCGACAGACTCTTGCGGATGAAGAAAAGCAATTTCCATGTACGCTTTCAGCAGGCCCTGGCTCACTACTGGACTGCTTAGGTCAGGGGTAGTCAACCTGTGGTCCTCCAGATGTCCATGGACTACAATTCCCATGAGCCCCTGCCAGCGAACGCTGGCAGGGGCTCATGGGAATTGTAGTCCATGGACATCTGGAGGACCACAGGTTGACTACCCCTGATTTAGGTAACAGAACTACAACTGACCACGAAACCTGGAGAGAAGTGAAGCAGTTCTACCTCACAGGGACATTCAAAACATCCTAAAAAAACCCACTTTCAATCCACTTGGCAACAGGATTTTACAGTGTGGAATGGGAAAATGCAAATGGCTGCTGAAGGGGACTGGAGCAAAAGCTAGGCGTGGCGGTTAAGAGCCACAGCTTCTAAACTGGAGAACTCGGTTCGATTCCCCTCTGCTCCCCCACATGCAGCCAGCTGGGCGACCCTGGGCCAGTCACCATTCTGTCAGAGCTCTCTCAGCCCCACCTCCCTCACAGGGTGTCTGTTGTGGGGAGAGGAAGGGAAGGCGATTCGAAGCCGTTTTGAGACTCCTTCGGGTAGAGAAAAGCGGCATATAAGAACCAACTCTTCTTCTTCTTCAGTAATCTCAGAGCTCTCTCAGCCTCCCCTCCCTCACAGGGTGTCTGTTGTGGGGAGAGGAAGGGAAGGCGATTCGAAGCCGTTTTGAGACTCCTTCGGGTAGAGAAAAGCGGCATATAAGAACCAACTCTTCTTCTTCTTCAGTAATCTCAGAGCTCTCTCAGCCTCCCCTCCCTCACAGGGTGTCTGCTGTGGGGAGAGGAAGGGGAAGGCGATTGGAAGCCACTCTTGAGACTCCACCAGGCCGGGGTCAAGCCTTTTTGGGCTTGGCTCCGGCCTGGTGGAACGTTTTGTTGAAAGAGATTCCCACGGGCCCCTCACCAGTTCCACAGGGCCTGCAAGATTCAACGATGCCGCCAGGCCTGCGATCGAGGCCAGAAAGAACCACCAAAAATACAGGCCTCACTGCTGGGAACGGATCAGTCTCCCAAGAAAGAGCAACTTCCCCTGAGTGATTGGAAGGGCGGGACGCAAGAATTGAGATGATGCCGTTTGCACCTGCAACACCTCCTGCTCTCTATTTTAAGCAAGTGATAAAGGGCAGCCTTTGGCCTTTTCTGTCCAGCCGTGGGACTTCACTTGGCACCCAACGTGATTTGGGGAACCTGCTCCGACTCTTTTGAGCTCTTGGGCCTGGTTCCAATGAAAAGGCATCACCCTCCCACCCCCCAACCTTGCATAAGTAAACATAAGTTATCAGACAGAGACCAATTACCCCTTTCTTCTTCTATCCTCTTCCCAAGCATCAGTCACCAATTACCCTCTCCTTCAGCCTTTAAAATGAATGAGTTACCCAGAAATTTATATATATATTTTCCCTGTATAAACTTGGCTGGCTGCAAAATGGAAGGCTGCAGGCACAATTTTGATTAACTCAACAAATGTCCTTGCCATATTTTGGAAACAGATGACCTTCACGCTGTTCCAATTATTCCCATTAAACTGAACTTGCAAATTTTTCGAAGAGATCGTAAGTTCCCTTACAGCAGCTGCCAAATGGATATGCACTAAAACGGATGTCTCATTAAAGCATGTCTCAGCAATGCAACACACACACAAATAAAATACATAATGCTTTGCTGACTGCCGGGATTACACAGAACGTCAGACAATGAAAGATGGAGGAGGAATATTATGAGCTCTGTTGTGAAGAAGGGGAGAGGATGGCTGCATGGAGAAGGAGACCTGTCCTAATATGCCCCCACTTGAACTCACCACTCCCCTGGGACTTGAATGGGTTGTGCGCTCCACTTTGTGAAAGGCGGGGAAGGCAAAGGGGCAAGCCGCTACAGGGCCCTGCAAGGCTGATGTCCCCTGAAATGCTTAGCAGGGGGCATTGGAGGGGACATGAGTGGCGGCCACAACATCAGCATGTCACTTTCAGAGAAAACCCTGGGGTTGACAAAGGGTAGCTCAGAAAGTCTATGGTAAAACCACAGAGCTTCCGGAGATTCCTGGAGCTCCCTCACCTCACTTCCAGAGGTTTCTCGGAAGTACACAGCAACGTTAGTGCTGGAAGTTTTTCTTTTAAAAGTTAATTATCTTGATGTCACTCGGTAAAAACTGGTCTGCCAACAGGGCACCTCCCACCCCTGCCCTGTGTCCCTCATGCTCACACCAGGATACAAATTTGGAGGGGGGGGGTGTGTGTCCAGGAAATGTCCATCCCACTGGGGGCAAAAAGACCTAAACACAAGCCGCTGATTTCAATGGACCCTACTTCCAAAGCTTGCCACCAAAAGCTCCCAGAATCGGAGGGCACAGGCCTGGGAACGCTATAATTCAGCCTTTCAACCGCTGAACACTAGAATCACGGCTTACAGGGTCAAGTAAGACGTCTATTTTCCTTTCTGCTGAACTGGCATCCATGGTTATGAATGAATTATACCTTTATAAAATGCTACCACTAACAGACTCAGTACAGATACCTTGAAGAGGAATGCGCTTAACGAAGACAGGATGAAGTTTGAATCCAACCAAGTTTTATCCAAGGTGTAAGCTTTCGTGTGCGGGCACACTTCCGCAGATTGTAATTCCCACTTCACTGTGTCTGAGGAAGCGCACACGAAGCTTACACCCTGAATCAAACTTTGTTGGCCATAAAGGTGCCACTGGCCTCAAACTTTGCTCTGCTGCTTCAGGCTAACATGGCGACCCACCTGCATTTAGTTAACTAAGACAGGTAATCCAGAAGAGCATGGAAGGGAGAGTCAGAGGGCCCCTAGGGCAGGGGTAGTCAACCTGTGGTCTTCCAAATGTCCATGGACTACAATTCCCATGAGCCCCTGCCAGCGTTTGCTGAAAGGGGCTCATGGGAATTGTAGTCCATGGACATCTGGAGGACCACAGGTTGACTACCCCTACCCTAGGGCATGTTTTGCCCTGGATTTCCTCTCAACAGCCCTGAAGAATGGGCGGGCTGGGCCTGAGGCCACCTCCACAGGGTCAAAGGTCTCTGTTCCAAGCCTTCTTCTCCAAACAGTGGAGGACTGAGGCCGCTTGGAGACCCTTGGCCACCCAGGCCTGTCCCGGTTGGAAGGACCAAAGAGTCAAACTAGCCCCAAGACCAGTGGTCAAGTCAGTCCTCACAGGAGCCTATGGAACTGGTCACCTCACAGGGCTTGGGCCTCATTTATGCTTTGTATAATCCACAGAGGAAGAAATGAGTCACAGGACGAGGGTCCCAACCACTAGCTCCACATTCAAAGGAGCCTGACCCTCCCAAAGAAAACCACCCCAAAATGGTCAAGAACAGGCACGCCTGTGAAGCAGACCTTTGCACTCTGTTTATGGCTCTTGAGCTGTTAACAACCCACCTGTGATCTTCTTTCAAAAAGTTAACACGGAACACATTTTTTAAATCAACACCAGCACTAAATTTCATCGCAGCAGATCAGAGAGAGGGGGGGACAGCATGCTCCAGAAAAGGTCTGGATAACAGAGGTTCTTTCCAGATCACTTTCTGGCAGCCCTTCCACCCCAAAAAGCAAGAATTCCTGGCAAGGAAGGCCTAAGGCAAGGAACAGCCAAGCCAGCAGGGCCTGTTAGGGTAAACCAACCCCTGGCTCTCCTGGAATGACAGCCGATTTGCAGACGACAGAGATCCTTCCCCCTGAAGGAAACAGCGGCTTCGGAGGGATGCCAGAGAGCAGGAGAGGGGAAATCTGACACCCCACACCCCTCCAAATGCCCAGCAACGCCCCACACTGATGTTTGTTGAGCAAACTTAAGCCACAATCCTAAACCCATTTGTTTACGAGTAAGCTACACTGAACTTGTTGAGACTTACTTCTGAGAAACAGGCTTAGGACTCAGCTTATGCCTCTATGGTTTGCAGGCTTGGGCATATGGTTGCCAACCTCCAGGTGGGACCTGGAGATCTCCCAGAATTTCAACTGATCTGCAGACTACCAGCTATGGATGCCAGCCTCCAGGTGGGACCTGGGGGTCCCCCAGAATTATAAGAGATTTCCAGGCTGTGGTGAGAATTCCCCAGGAGAAAATGGATGCTCTGGAGCAGGGGTAGTCAAACTGCAGCCCTCCAGATGCCCATGGACTACAATTCCCAGCATTTACTGGCAGGGGCTCATGGGAATTGGAGTCCATGGACATCTGGAGGTCTGCTCTGGAGGATGGATTCTATGGCATTATACCCCACTGAGGGCCTGTCCCCCCCCCCCAAGAACCAACCCCACATTTCCAGGAATTCCCAACCTGGGTCTGGAAACCGGCCCCTCCCACCCCCACAAGAATCCCCCCCCCGCTAACTTTACACACACCTTGTGCCAGCGGAGGACGCAAGGAGGCTTTCTTCTAGGCCAGGGGTAGTCAAACTGCGGCCCTCCAGATGTCCATGGACTACAATTCCCATGATCCCCTGCCAGCATTCGCTGGCAGGGGCTCCTGGGAATTGTAGTCCATGGACATCAGGAGGGCCACAGTTTGACTACCCCTGTTCTAGGCTCTCCCATTGCCACAGGGAGGCGGCGATACTTGGCAAAGAAAACTCTGTGAAGTACATTGGCTGGGAATGTTTACATTTGCTCTTGTAAAAGAGACTGGGCTTCGTGCGCATAAAGGCTGCTTAGCGGTGGAGTGTGTGGAAGAGAGCAGGCTCCAGGAAAGCTCCGCGAACAGGGCCGAAAGGGCTGCTCTGTGTATATTTGGGTTTCTCACAATAGCAAAGCCTCTCATTCGGTCTTCAGGAGGGCTCGTTAATAATATCCTGGCAACTTCTGGCTCTTCTTAGGAGTTAAAAGCATCTAATCCCCTCCTCGTCGTCATTTGATGCTGGGGATTTCTCAGGGCATAAAGACTCCAATATCGGAGAGAGTTCCAGTCATTTTGGGAGATTCACAGTGAAATCCTAAGAATATATCCCTGGGAGGAAGCCCGATTAAACAGACCTGAGTAGGATTCGGAGAAGATCTATTTGAGACTGCACTGTCAGAATAGGCTTCCGTTCTACTAGAAGATGCAATTCTGTTGAAATGTCATAAAACTATTAGTAATTTCCCCCACCAACAAGAAAACCCTCGTTTCTGTGGGTAGCCATGTTGGTCTGCATTAGAATAGCTCAATTCAAGCCCAGTAGCGCTCTAGCGCAGGGGTGGCCAAATCATGGCTCTCCCGATGTCCACAGACTACAATTCCCATGAGCCCCTGACAGGCTCATGGAAATTGTAGTCCAGAGGCATTTGGAGAGCCACAGTTTGCCACCCCTGCGAGGGGCTGTGGGTCAGCGGTAGGGCTCTGCTGCATACGCGGAAGGCCCAAGGTCTAATCCTGGCATCTCCCGGTAGGATCAGAAAGTAGGTTGGGTGAACTTCAGCTCAATACCCTGGAGCAGGGGTCGGCAATCTGTGGCCCTCCAGATGCCCATGGACTACAATTCCCATGAGCCCCTGCCAGAGAACGCAGCATGGGAATTGTAGTCCATGGATATCTGGAGGGCCACAGATTGTCTTCCCCTTGCCCTGGAGCGTGGCTGCCTGTCTGAGCACACAATACTGACAGTATTGTGTCAATACTGACATAATACTGACACTGGTCCGATGGAGTATAAGGCAGCTGCCTGGGTGGAGGAAGTCAAGGCTTGCTCAAAAGATACTGGGAGGCCCTCCGTATCAGACAAAGGGACCTTTGATTTTTGTCATTCCCCCCCCCCCCCCCAAAAAAATCTTGTTGGTATCTCAAGCACTACTGGACTCGAACCCAGTCCCCCAAAACCTGGTTAGAAATCTACATTTTTCAAAAGACCCACTAACTCTCTCCAGTTTCTTATTGGCCAGCATTAAATGTGCAGCTGAGGTGTGAATTTGCTGAGAAACACACACTCCTAAAGCTAGGGATGTCATCTCTGGTTTACAGAATTTCTGGATTGGTTCATTGACTGAACACACAGCATGCGTGTAATATGGCCAGGAAGTCCTAAGATTGCCCAGCAGCTGGACAAGAGATGTTCAAAGCTGGTTTGCCACAGCCTGCCCCTGCACCGTGACTCTGGGACTCCTAGGAGGCCGCCCTTCCAAGTAGGGTTGTGCGCTTCAGTGGCCGAGCCGGCTGTTCTAGCCCAAAGCGGCTGGAATGGCCACTTCAGCGGCTGAAGCGCACCTCCCTGTTTCCAAGTGTGAGCCAGAGTTGACCCTGTTTAGCTTCTAAAATCTGATCCAGGGCAGGGGAAGGGCTGGATTTAGGAGAAGGGGAGGGTTTAGCAAGGGGAGGGATTTCAGCAGAGTTCCCCATAGACCCCACCCTCAAAGTAGCCATTTTCTCCAAGGGTACTGAAAATGGCCAAAGAAGTCTTTTTCTCCAGGGGAACTGTAATCCAAGGAGATCTCCAGCCACCACCTGGCAGTTGGCAACCATACCTAAAACGGTGTGACAAGTCTAGATAGGTTTTTCTCCTTTCTCATAATAGAAACATCCGAGATTATGAATTTTAACATGCTGAAGTATACACGTCTTATGGAAGGCTGTTTGGATATGAGGTACATATTGTCACACACAAAAAAGTGGATAAATGCCAACTCCAGTACTGAGCCATGGGTGAGAGGAAAGTGCTGCACACACCAAAGTTTCATATATTGTTCCAAAATAACCAGCCAGTCTCCAGTTGTTAATAATCATTTAAGTAGCACATTCACTGAGCAAAAAGACATCATCGCCATGATCTCACTTAATTGCTCCAGTTCCGCTAAGACAGATGGGGAACAGTCGCTGGACTACGGAGTCCGTGAGTCAGACCTCTCTCAAGTCAAGGCCAGTATTCTAACCACTGGTTGCTACTTGAATGGAACGGGGGTGGATTATCATGTTCAAGAGACATACATACCAAATGGGGAGGAGCTATGGCTCAGCTGAAGCGTATCTGCTTTCCTTGCAGAAGGTTCCAGGTTCAATTCCTGGCATCTCCAGTTAAAATGACCAGACGGGAGGCAATGTGAAAGATCTCTATCTGAGATCCTGGAGAGCCACTGCCAGTCTGCATAGACAATACCGACCTTGATGGGCCAATGACCTGATTCAAATCAAGGCAGTTTTGTGAGTGTTTATGTGTGGGAACAGAGTTCATTTCAAATGTACCCACAGCTTGTTTTCTGGAAGTTATATCCCTGGATATGATCATCCTTCCCCACCCCCAACACTATTGTTCCATTCAAGTAGCAACCAGTGGTTAGAATACTATTCAGGTAAGAATGCAAATGTTGCAACTACCTGAGAAAACCCTCACTGCACTACATCACTTGTGGTTTCCCTTTTACAGTTTCTTTGTCACAAACTTAAAAGAACCATTAACAAGTCTCCATTTCTGTATTCCACAGCAGTAATTACTTCAACCAGATTGTTTTAGGGGCTAACCATCCAAACCTGGCCTTAGGACACAAAGTATTTAAATGCCACACAGGTTCCTGGATCCAAACACGCACCCAGCATGTATGCTTGTCTTACTGTTCTTTTATACATCTGTATGTCAGAATCTTTTTCTTACCCAAGATATTCTTCCTCTATAGCACCATCTCACCCCTTACATTCTTCTGGTATGCTTTTTCGTTTAGTTTAATTCATGTGAAATAAATCCTTTTTGCTTTATTTTAAAAGGTTTCTGCTGCAGCCTGTGTTGTCTGACTACATCCTCCCACCATATACATAGGTGGAGGATAATGTTTGTTACCCTCTTGCTTAGCATGTTTCCTAGAATAATTAATTCCTCCATCATGTACTCAGGAGACAAATCCATAAGAAGCAGTTCTGACAAGATGCATCCCATGCATTATTGTGGTAGTGTGCTTATCTACAATCTGGAAGACCCAGGTTCAAATTCACTCTACCATGAAGCTTACTGGGTGAACTTGGTCCGGTCACTTGCTCACAGCCCTGCCTAGTTCTCAGGGCTGTTCTGAGGAGGAATGGGATAGGCTATCTTGAACTCCTTGGAAGAAGCTGGGAGGAAACATGATAAAAGCCTACTCAACAAAAACCAACAAGTCCTAGGCCAAGGTCCTCTTTCCACCACCAGTTCAGCTCCAGATTTTTGTACAGGGCAGGGCTTTTTTTTCACTCCCCTCAAGAACAAGACATCCTCTCATGCGTGGGAGGGCAGAGAGATAGTCAACAATCCCTCTAACGGACAGCCAAGCACAAACTGACCAGGCGGGAACATACTCAAACTTGGAGAGATCCCTAAAGTGTCTTCATTAACACAAGGAGACTGATGTAGCAATGTTTTGGTAACCCTGCCCTAACTATTTTGGAACCAGAAGACACATTATTTATTATTTATAATCCATAACTCAGTGAAGTAGCCTTGCTGAATCTAAAGTTCGTTCAGGGCCTGGATGGAAGATGAATGTGAATCTTTCTAGAAAAACTGGATTGTTAAAGGAACATAAACACATTAAGATAATAGTTCTTGGACTTCAGAAGGCACAATTTGATTAGAAGTTTTCATGAACCTCCAAGCTGCCCTCTCCCTTGCTCCACAGAGCCTTTCCAGAGCGTGGCTTCCCATGGTGGCTTCCCTGCTATCCTGGTCAAATATTACAGTGATAACCACATCACTTTAGGATTGCCAATTCTGGGGATTTGGGAGGGGGGGTGGAGCCTGGCGATGACCCAGTCTGGGGAGGGGAGAGGATCCACCCTCCAATGCAGCCTTTCCCCCCAGGGGATCTGATCTCTGTGGTCTGGAGATGAGTTATCAAATGCAGGAGAATTCCTAGCCCCAACTGGAGGCTGACGACCCTACATCCCTTAGACTTCCAAAGTAGGGCGACCAGGTTTGTGTTAACTACACACGGCCTACAAGAGTCAGGTCTTGGCGGGTAACCGGTTCTCTGGGGCCACAGCCTCAAAGGGCTCAAGTCCATCTCAGCCCTTCACTGGAATGAACTTAGAATCATAGAATAATAGAGTTGGGAGGGACCTCATGGGTCATCTAGTCCAACCCCCTGCACTAGGCAGGACCCTCTCGCTCATCTACTGTCACCTGCCACCCCCTTGAGCCTTCACAGAATCAGCCTCTCCGTCAGATGGCTATCTAGCCTCTGTTTTAAAATTTCCAAAGATGGAGAACCCACCACCTCCCGAGGAAGCCTGCTCCACTGAGAAACCGCTCTCACTGTCAGGAACTTCTTTCAGATGTTTAGATGGAATTTCTTTTGAATTAATTTCATCCCATTGGTTCTGGTCCGTCCCCCGGGGCAAGAGAGAACAACTCTACTCCATCCTCTAAATGGCACCCCGCTTTGCTTCGTAACTTCTAGACAAGAGGCCACCAGAACAGGGGTGAGGAGGGGCTTTCGGAACGGCTCACAGAAACCAGCAAAGACCAACATCACGCGAAGCCTGAACTTCCACTGAAAACCTGTCCTGGCTCTGGAAGCAGGACGGTATCTCACCCTGTGCGGAAACCCTTTGCCTTGGAAACAGGGAAAACCAAGCCGATTTTATGCCAGAAGGCACAATGGGGGATTCCACCTCCTTGGAACCACTCAACCAATTAGAGCTCTTAGAACAGAGCTGTTTGGGCTCTGCAGCCAATCAGCTCATCCGCTGTCTTGCACTCCGAGGGAATCCCGGGGTGGGGGGGGGGACTGGGCTGTGCCACAATATGAGTCCTTGTCCTTTGAAAGAGAGGGACCATGAATCCGTCCCCTTCCCCTGAGGCAGGGTTTCTGCCCCCCTTCTGAGGAAACAAGAGTGCTGCTGAGGGTTTCACGTTGCCTGGGAGGGCTTGCCTCTTTCCAATACACATGAGCCCCTAAATTGGGAAATTCTGGAGAGGGGGAGGGGCTACGGACAGACCCCTCAGTAGAGGGTAATGCTGCAGGATCCCCCTCTCCAACGCAGCCATTTGCCCTGGAGGAATGGATCTTCGTAGATCAGGTGAAATCTGGGAGATCTACAAGCCCCACCTAGAGGCGAGCAACCGAACCTAAAGGCAGACTGGGCTTGAGTTTAAACAACACGGCCATTATGAATTCTTATCCCCCCCCCTACAGACACACACAAAGGACCCATCACCTTTCTACTAAATTATCCCACCTTAAACAAAAGCATGTATTCCCTAAAACAACTGCCTTTAGTAAGCAAACCATTCAAAACAGAAAGAGACCAAAACACAGCAGCAACACCCCACCCCAAAGAAAAACCCACCTCCAAACAAAGGCCCAGGGTGATCAAAGATGCAGGGTGGCCACCTTGGGGTTGGGAGAATCCTGGAGCCTGGAGGCAGAGTCTGGGGGAGAAGGGAGGGACATCACAGTCCATCCATTTTCATCCCACCCATTGTGAACAGGTGTGTCATCCCAGATTTACAGGCTCCACCTGGAGGTTGGCAACCCTATTAAACAAGGGCAAATTCCCCATATTGCATTATTGTTAGGGTGCCAAATACCTCCAGGACACAAGCAGGAGAGTGGAGCAGGAAGGAGCCTGGGGAGGAAAGGGGCCACACGGGAGAGCGCTGGTTTTTGTACCCCACTCCTCACTAAGTGGCCGACAATCCCTTTTCCCTGCTCTCCCCACAACAGACACCCTGTGAGGCTGCGAGAGCTCTGACAGAACAGGACTGTGACCAGCCCAAGGTCACCCAGCTGGCTGCACGTGGAGGAGCAAGGAATCAAACCCGGCTCTCCAGATTAGAGGCTGCTGTTCCTAACCACAGCACCGTGCTGGCTCCACACCACCACACTTTGGGGGGAAACGCCAGAGTCCCCCCCTCCAAAGCCTCCATTTTCTCTGGGGGAACCGATCGCCATATGCTGGAGATGGGGGGAGGGAGAATGATCCTGAGCAAGGACACTCCCAGAACCTCCCAGCCCCCTCCCCTTGGAGCTGTCCTCTGTTGGCGCTTGATCTGCACCTGGGCTGCCTTTCCCTGCTGCTCCTTACCTGTCCAGAGCCCTGCTGATCTCAGGCCTCCTGCCTTATATTTGTAAGGAGCACAGATTCAATCAAACCAAGTCATATGGGGGGGGGGGGATGGCTTAATCACAGCTCTCCTCTCCTCTATTAACTTTATGCCGGTCTTAAGGAGAAATCAATCAGCTGAACCGAAGCATTAGCTACCATTTCCTCCCCACAAGGGAACAGCAACAAGGAGGAGAGAGGCTCATTCGCCACATCAATTACTCCGGAGGGGGAGCAGGAGATGGAGAAGAGTCCAGATCCCCAAAGCACAAGCAGCTTCCCCTGCCAGATATCCCCCCCCAAAAAAAAGATTAACACTTTGCTTTGCGTCACTAGGGTTGCCAACTCCAGGTTGGGCGATTCCTGGAGATGTGGGGGTGGAGCTGCCAAGAACCTGACTCTCCTGAGCAGCATTTCCTCCACAGCAACTAATCCAAGTTGCCTGGAGATCTGTCCTAATTCCAGGGGATCTCCAGATTCCCCCTGGAGTTTTGCAACGCTCCTGAAAGAGCAGTCCCCCTCCCGCCAGGTCAGCAGTGCCAAGGACTGGGCCAGAACAGTCGCCAGGATCAACTTCATCTGCACACCGTCAAGACACATCATTAACGCAATCTGCATATCATGTTTGTGAGCACAACAGATGCTGAACTGTAGTTGGTGGGAACTGCCATATCCAGGGTAGTCAAACTGCGGCCCTCCAGATGTCCATGGACTACAATTCCCAGGAGCCCCCCTGCCAGCAAACGCTGGCAGGGGCTCCTGGGAATTGTAGTCCATGGACATCTGGAGGGCCGCAGTTTGACTACCCCTGCTCCAATGGGAAGACGTGTGCGCCAGCCCTTGAGAAACACTCTTGGAATTTAGGAACATCCTTTTTCTGAGGCCTCTGATGCCGGCTCGCAAAACTTTTCAAACGCCGAAGCTTGAGAACTAGTCACTTAACTTGAAAATCAATGGAAGTGTCTTCAGGTTGTAAGAATCTTTGTTTGTGGGTTGGGGGTGGGGGGTTGCTTTGGCCATCAACACATTCTGCCTTCGCATCCTCTAAGGAAGCGCCCCTCTCCCCAAACATGTTCTCCCCCACTGTGCCAAGTTACATTTCATCTTGTTGAGCCGCCTCCCTGGGCTGGCAAAACATTCCCCCGTGGGCACCTTGTTTTCTTCAGGTTGATTTGTTGACTCAGCCATGCAGCCCTCCACCCCGATCCTGTGCGGGGAAAGCCATTAGCAGAACTGCTTTGGGACCGGCAGCCGAGGGGGGAGGCTGTTGTGTCTCCACTCCGTAGGTATTTTGTTTGGGTGGGTAATCTTTGTCTTAATAGAATTTTTATAGATTGCCTGGGTTTCGTTTCTGCTTCAGTGGCCCAAGCAAATCAATGCCGAGTGGTAAAAAGAGACGGTTCTCTGCTGCAAACAGATGGGACGCCTCCCCCCCCCCCCCCCGCAGCCTTCTAGGATCCCACTGGGCCCCTGTGGCTGCATCGTGGCCCACGTGCAAGAAAGGGGGGGGGGAGGAGAAGCGTTGGTTTTTATAACCCACTTTTCACTACCCAAAGGAGTCTCAGTGGCTTACAATATTCTTCCTTTTGCCCCCCCCCAACAGACACCTTGTGAGGTAGGTGAGGTTGAGGGAGCTCTGAGAGACCAGAACTGTGACTGGCTGCATGTGGAAGAGCAGGGAGTCGAACCCAGCTCCCCAGATGAGAGGCTGCCACTCTTCACCACGACCCCCACTGGCCGCCTAGCACCAGGCCACCGCCTCCCCCCCCCCCCCGGCCGGTGGGCTTCCTTGAGATGTCCCAGGGCCGCCCATTCCCAGAGAGGGTGACCTCATGCGCCGCAGAGCCCCCTCCATGGGCCAGCAAAGCGCACCACACCAAAGAGGCTGCCGGGCCAGCTGCGAGCCAAGCGGGGGGCGTCTGGAGGAAGGCTCTCTCGGCCCCCAGCAAGGAAGGCGAGGCCAGAGACGGGGGCCAGGCAGCCAAGGGCTTGCGCGCCCAGGCCCGCTGCTCTCCCCGCGCCCGCCACTCGCTCTCCTTCGCCACGGAGCCCGGCGACCGGACCCGGCCCTGGCGCACACCTGCGCGGCGCGGCGCCCAGACCCTCCCCTCCCCTCCCCTCCTCCGCTGGGCCCGGAGCAGAGCCAAGGGCGCTCGGCCAGGCCGCGGCAGTCGCCCTCCGCAGCGGCGCGCCCGTGCCAAGACCAGCCCCCCCCCCCGCCCCCAGAGCGCGCTTCTCGGCCGGGCCCCGCGGAGGCGGCGGGGGGAGAGCGCGGGCGCGGAGGGGGGCGGCGCACCTCCCGGGCGGGGCGGGAGCTCAGCGAGCCGCCATGCCGCGGCGGGGAGCTGCGAGGACCCCCGCGTCCCACCCACCCCCGGCCCCGCCTTGGGGAAGAGGCCGCTCCGCTCAGCCGCCCGCCCTGGAGCCCTGGAGCCCTGGAGCCGCGCGCCCCCTGCCCGGGAGACGGAGCGGGAAGCGGCGTGGCCGGCCGGCGGGCCCGGGAGGGAGGGAGGGAGGCGGCGCGGGGCCGTCGGAGCCCCTTTCCCGCGGGGCCTCTGCTCGGCCCCGCCAGACGCCGCCCCGCCAGGCCCGAGTGCAGCGAGCCGTGGCCGCGAGGCTGGCCGGCGAGGCAGGCGTCTCCCGGGAAGCGCGGGCCCGAGAGCCACGCCGCCTCAACACCGACCCCGCGGAGCCTTCGCCGCCGGTATGCGCGCCTCCGCCTCGGCCGCCCTCCCGGCCACCGCCGCCCGCCCCGGACGAGGGGCTCCCAGGAAGGCTGCGCGTTCCCGCTGCGCCAATCGGGGGGCGGCGGCCAACCTGGCTCTCCGCCTACCGGGGGACTCCAAGGACCGCGACCCCTCAGGCCCATGGGGGAGCCACGCAGAGCCCCCTGCCCCCTTCAACGCAAACTGATCTCCGTCGCCGGGAGAGGTACGGTCCATCCGGGAGACCTCCAGGTCCCACCTGGAGGTTGGCAATCCGACGGGTGCTGCTTCCGCGTGGGAAAAGGCGCTCTGCCCGATGCAAGGGGGGCCCCGGCGGCGCCGCCTCGTTCCCCGCCTCTGCCCAAGGAGCGCGGCTGCCGAGCCGAGGGAGATAGCCCCGTGGGGCGCGCGTGGGCCAGGCTGGCCGCGCAGTCCCCGGCAGAGGCGCGCACCGGAGGGCTCCTGCCCCCTTCGCCCGCAAGCCGCCGCCGCCGCCGCGACCCGCCTGGAGCGGCAGGGACCGCGGGGGGACCGCGACACACGCCCCCCCCCGCCGGCCCGTCCGGCACTTGTCGGCGCCTCTCCCCTCCCCTCCCCTCCCCTCGGCCGCCTCCGCCCGGCCCGATCCCGCCGCGGCGCTTCTGCCCGCCCGGTGGCTCGCTCGGGGGGAAGCGGCGTCAGGTCCCCGCGGGAGGAATGCAGGGCGGCCGCCTTTCCTTTCGCTCGCCAGGAAGCGCCGAGGAGCTCCCGGCTCCGTCGGGAACGAGGGCAGCGGCGGCTTTCCCGCGGGGCTCTCGCTGGAGGCGGTGGGGCTCGGATCCCTCGGCCCCGCTCCCCACCCACCCTCGGGCGGCCCCAGCTGGGCGAGAAAGTTTCGCGGGCGCTTCACGGGGCCGCCCGGGGGCTGTGAGGGGCCCTGCACACCGCCCGCCCCAAAGTGCCCCGGAGCGGCCGGGAGACGCCAAGGCAGAAGCCATGTCCCCACGACCCCCACCCAGACACGCGCACCCACTCCCGGGCGCCCCCGAAACAGCCCTTCCTCTCCGGCAACGGACGGGGGAGAGCGCGGCAGTCCCACCTGCGCCACGGGGCCCCCGCCGCCCGCCCGCCCGCGAGAGAGAGAGGGAGAGCGCGAGCCCCGTCGTTCCAAGCCAGGGATGGAGTCCAGATGGGACCGAGTCCACACGCAGCGCCCGCAGCCCGCTCGCTCTCCCGCCGCCGCCAGCGCCGAACTTGGGGGCGGGAGAGCCCGGCCCCGCCAGCCAGCCATCCAGCCATCCTCGCCCGGCTCCCCGAAGCGCCGCTCCCGCAGACGCCGGCCGCTCGACGCCGATGCCCTTACCTGCCTGCGCCGCGGCTCCGGAGGCGGCCAGCAGCACCAGCAGCAGCAGCCCGCAGCCCAAGCGCCACACGGGGGGGAGCCGCTCCATGCCCGCCGCGCCGCGCCGCGCTGCCTCCCACGGGCTCTGCCCTCCTTCCCGGCGCGCCGCGCTCCCTCCGGCCCTCGCCGAAGCGATGCCTCTCCGCCGCCGCTGCTGCCGCCGTGCGGGGACCCGGGCGCCGGGGCTCTCCTGCGGGCCGGCGACGGGGCCGAAGGGGGCGCGGCGTCGGCGGCTCCCGGTCAGGGCGGCAGCGTCAGGGGCGCCCGGGCACCGGCAGCGTCGGCGAGCGGCCCAAGGGCGAGCGCCGGCCCGGGGCGCTCCGAGCGGCCGCTGGGCAGAGGCGGTGGCCGCGGGGGTCCGTGGCCGGGGCTGCTCCTCGCCGGGGGGTGCGCGGGGGCGGCGGTGTCGGTGTCGGTGTCGGGGCGGGTGCGAAGCGGGCGCCTCTCGCGCTGCCTTTGCCTGCCTCTCGGCCGCCTCGCAGCCTTTTCAGGCAGCGCAGCATGTGCATGTCAGGCAGAAAGGCAGAGCGCTCCGATTACACGCTCGCCCACGGACCGCCCCTTCCCTCCCGCCCGCCCGCGCCCCCCCCCCCGAGAGGCAGGCAGAGAGGCGGCCTGGCCCCCGCCCCGCCCCGCCCGCAGCCCCGCCCCCCCGGCCTCGCCCTTGGCGCGAGCAACAAGTCCCGGCCCCGCGCGCTCGCCGCCGAGCCAGGGGGACACCGCCTCCCCCCCCCCCAGGCCCAGGCCCAGCCCCGCAGCCGAGGCGGACGCGTGGCGGCAGAGGCGTGCGGGGGAACCCCTCGGAAGCGCCGGGACTTGAGGGCAGTCTCCCGCATGGGGGGAAGCCGAGCCGCAGCCCCCCCCCCCAAGGAGCCAGCCCCCGCCAGGCTTGGCCGCCCAGCTGCTTGCCTGTGAGCGCCGGCAAACGGGCTGCGGGGGGAAGAAGCCCAAGCTCACTGGCGGGCCTGGCGGTCAAAGCAGCTAAATCTTTCCATCACCCCCCCCCTCCCGGGCCGGTCAAACAAGTCAGGGGCCGTGCGGTCAACGGAGGAGGGCGGGAGGCTGCCCGACAAAGCGCTCTGTGTCACTCAGAAGCTAGCACATGGCCCAGCCATAGAACACTGCCTGTTTCCCCCTGGTTCCTACAAGCTTTTGCTGGAAGCTGATTCTCCAGGGAACCACAGAGGTGGGAAGTGCTCTGCACGGGGGGGGGGGGGGTGTCCAGTCAGAACTGACTTTGAGCTCGCCTCCCGCAGAACTGCTCCCGGGACCCCTGCAGTGCAGCTTTCAGAGCCAGGGTCTGGCGCAGGGACAGGCTCCACCACATGAAACACGGCGTATGGGAGGCCAAGGCTGCGTGCAACGGTGCCAGAGGTGGCCGGAAGATCTGGCGGGAGCCAGTTCATTCCCGCGATCGTCACGATCTCTCCCGATGCCGCTCAGCCCAGGCTCACACACGGTGTCTGGATGGAGGGACTGGATTTCTTGCCACCCCGTTTTCCTCCCTCCCTGGGGACCCAAAAGGGACCCTCTTCCTTTTTGTCCGCTGAGGTAGGTTAGGGCAGGGGCCCATCCTGTTGGAGCCTGCAGTCACCCTGGGACTCTGCCATTGCCCAGTAGGGGTGACAACAAAATGGCTGCCACGGGAGGCGGAGCCATGGAAACACAACTTCGGTTACACAGTCTTAGGTCTCTGCGCAGCTGCCAAAACCATATTCTTTTAGGGATAGTCAAACTGCGAATGCTGGCAGGGGCTCATGGGAATTGTAGTCCATAGACATCTGGAGATCCGCAAATCTTGAATAGTTCTTGCAAAAACGTGCCTGGCCCCGCCCACTTCCTAAGAATATTTTAAGGACGTCAAGAAAGGGTGTGGGCAGGTGCCTGGGGCCCCCTGGTTTTGGATGAGAGTGTGTCACTGGCAAAGGGTCCCCCTGCAAGCTTCCATGGGAGGGCAGGATTCGAACCTGGGACTACCAGGCTATAATCTGACACTCCAACTGCCACATTGCCCTGGC
The DNA here is from genome assembly GCF_049243985.1 of Paroedura picta. NCBI lineage: Eukaryota > Metazoa > Chordata > Lepidosauria > Squamata > Gekkonidae > Paroedura > Paroedura picta. The sequence continues at coordinate 3,793,917 of NC_135370.1, read as the reverse complement.
TCTTCCTTGTGGTGGGCCTTTGGCCTCGTGAGCTGCCGGTGGGACACACGCACACCTGCACCCCTGGTTCTGCACATGGCCAAACACCTTCCTGAAGGGCTGAGCCAGAGCTATGCACACCATGCTAAGGGGGGAAGGGCATAGAAGAACCATAGAGTTGGGAGGGGCCATCCAGGCCATCTGGGCGTCTGGAAGCAACAAGCAGCCCACAATCATGGGACAAAATGTGGCTCTGCAAACTGTTTCTTGAAACCCTTGCTAAACCTGGCCCCTAAACATCAGCAGTCAAGGCAGACCTCCTGAGGGAGGGTCAGACCCACAGCTCCCTGGTTCTAAGGGCCCTGACCCAGGGGTGGTCATTGACCAAACCTCTGTTGGCCACGTAAGAGACCCCTTCGGAGAGCAATTTGTAATCGGGTTGTGTGCTTCGGCCACGGCGCTGGCAGCTTCAGCTGCTGAAGCCACAACCCTCGGACACCACTAGCTTCCCTGCCCCTGAGGCCGCGAGTCTGTCCATGTGCTTGGGAAAGGAGCCGGGCCCCCGAGAGGGGTCCCCTTTCAGCTGCAGCTGGGGCCCAGAGGAGAGGGCTCCGGTCGGCCCCTCTGTCCTCCTCCGAGGAAGGTAGATGGGCTGACGTCTAATGCTAATGATCCACGTAATTAAAAACAGTGTACTTGTTTGTCATTGTGATAAGAACAGGCATCGATTTGCCATTGCCTGCTCCACAAACACACAAAAACACCCCAGTTCCTAAATATCCATCGGGGAGAGGGAGTTTCTCTGCCAAACAGAGGTTTCGGTTGGTTTTCCATGAGGCAGTATAAAAAGAGATCATTAATTTCCATGTGAGAAGATGAAGAAATGACAAAATGAAATGACTTTGGCGAAGTGGTTAAGTGCAGTGGCCTCTGATCTGAAAAGGTAGGTTAGGGCAGGGTTTGATTCCCTGCTCCCCCGCATGCAGCCAGCGGGGTGACCTTGGGCCAGACACCATCCAGTCAGAGCTGTTCTCACAGAGCGGTTCTCCGAGAGCTCAGCCCCACCTACCTCACGGGAGAGGAAGGGGAAGGTGTTTGTAAGCCACTTTAGGACTCCTTTGAGTAGTGAAAAGCGGGGTATAAAGAACCATCTCCTTTACTGGCCATCTCGATAGGGTTGCCACTCTGGGGATGGAGACTGGGGGGGGCGGGGTTTGAGGAGAGGCAGAACCTCGGGAGGGTCTAAAACCATTGAGGTCACCCTCCAAAGCAGCCATTTCCCCCAAATAAACTGATCTTGATCAGCTGGAGGTCAAGTAGAATTGTGGGAGATTGCCAGATCCCACCTGGGGGTTGGCAACCTAACACCCTGATGATGCGGCAACATAGCCCTCCCATAAAGGATGGAAAACAAAACAAGTGCAGCAGCGCTTGGAAGGCATTTACTCCAGCAGGAGCTCTTGTGAGTTACGCATAACTAGGCTCAGCCAAGCTCATCAGAGCTCAGAAGATAAGGAGGGTCGGCCCTGGCCAGTGGTCAGATGGGAGACCTCCAAGGGAGTCCAAGGCAGAGGCAGGCCATGGCAAGCCGCCTCAGAAAAGCCTGCATGGTCACTGCCACCAGTCAGCTGTGGGGTGATGGCAAAAAGAAACAACGGAGGGAGAGATTGTCTAATGGGGGATATTTGGATGGACGGACGGACGGGTATTTGGATAGAGGAAAGGAGGGATGGAGAGATTGATGGAGAGATTGATGGATGGAGGGATAATTGGAGGGAGGGAGGGAGGGACAGAGTTGCTGGCCTGCAAAGTGCTACTGAATTCCTGTTTTATTTTGCTGCTGCAAAGTAGCGGCTGCCCTCTGGAATCTGCAGAGAGGCCGGAAGTACAGCAGATACATCTGCCAAGTATTTTTAAACACGGTGTGTACGTATGTGTTTTCACAACTTCACACAGGTCCAGGGGGCTAGGAAGGCTGAAAACTTCTCAGCTTCACCTCTGGATCTGGGGTGGGAACTTGCGGATTCTCGGTATCAGCCTTGAGTCAACAAACAGAAATAATCCTTAAGGCTGGGAAGACTTCCTGGGAAGGAAGGGTCCAGGTGGTCCGGAAAGGCACTTTGTTGCCTCTCCTCGCTGTGAGAATCGCCACAGAACATGCGCCTGAGCCTGTGCCCCTCTGTCTAATGCAGGGGTAGTCAAACTGCGGCCCTCCAGATGTCCATGGACTACAATTCCCAGGAGCCCCTGCCAGCGAATGCTGGCAGGGGCTCCTGGGAATTGTAGTCCATGGACATCTGGAGGGCCGCAGTTTGACTACCCCTGGTCTAATGGCACCGTGGTGAACTAACTCACGGCCATTCCCAGGAATCAAAATGCACACACAGGCCAGGGGTGGGGGACTTACCAGGATGTCCCAGGCTGGCCAGATCTCAGAAGCTAAGCAGGGTCAGCCCTGGTTAAGATTGGGATGGGAGACCTGGCTGAGAGGCCAGGGTCCCTATGCAGAGTCAGCCAATGGAAAACCACCTCCGTAGGCCTCATGCCTTGAAGGCCCTACCCGGGGTCACCATAAATTGGCCGCAACTGGACTGGACTGTCCACCCCAGCAAACTAGGATTCTGCCCCCATCTCAATCCAAGGTAAGGGGGGGGGGAGGCTGCCTTAATTTCTTTTTTTTATTTTAAGAAAATAAATTCACTTCTGTCTAATTTGAGTTCCCTTAAAGCCTGGCACCCTGGACAGCCACCCAGCTTGCCTCTGTGGTTGGGTCGGCAGGTGCTACTGCCCCGGCGCTGCTTCTGGAGGGAGGAATGCTCTGTATGGCTCAGGCTGTGTGCTTAGCACCAGTTCTGTGGTGGGAAGTGTTCATAGAAACAGATCCAGACGGGTGGCAGCAGAAAAGGACCAGAGTCTAGGAGCACCGGGAAGACTAACCAGATTTGTGGCAGAAGAAGAACTTTTATGCGCCACTGCTCACTTCTTCTGTAGAAAAGGCCAAGAGTCCAGGAGCACCTAGAATCATAGAGCTGGAAGGATCCCCAGGGTCATCTAGTCCCACCCCCTGCACAAGGCAAGAAACTCACAACTAGGGATGTGCGCTTTGGTGCGGCGGTGATCACCAAAGCCCGAGGACGAGGCCAGTGCCGTGGTGCAGAGAGGAGGGATGGTGAGTCACTGTTCACTTCTTCAGGTCCTAGTGACTCACGAAAGCTCTAACAATACGTGTGGCTTCCAGATGCTCTTGCACTCTGGCTCTTTTCTACTGATGTGTCCCTGACACTATAGAACAGGGGTAGTCAAACTGCGGCCCTCCAGATGTCCATGGACTACAATTCCCAGGAGCCCCCTGCCAGCATTCGCTGGCAGGGAGCTCCTGGGAATTGTAGTCCATGGACATCTGGAGGGCCAAAGTTTGACTACCCCTGCTATAAAATAAAGGGGAAGTGAAAAGAGTTTGCTTCTCCGGCTTCCTTTCAGCAACCCCCCCCCCTTTTCCATTGGCCCCCCCTGCCCTGTCCCCATGGCTCACGATCCTCAGTCAAGATCTGCATTTGCCCTTCCTGTTTCCTCTTGCCATCTAACCCCACTTGACGAGGATTGGGATAAGGCCCACCCGAGCGCCTTCCCCTGACACGTAACGAGGTGGCTCACAGTTCTTGTACAAGGGGGAAGGGGATTTTCGTCAAATGGAATTGTTCAGGAGAGTGCTGTTATAAAGAGATTGGGATTGCAGTTCAAGGCATTGCGGATCGCGTCTTGTTTTCTAAATTTTATAATTCAGTTTTTGCCTGTTTTCTAAATTTCATAATTCAGTTTTTGCATTCCTTAAGGTATGGCACGCTTTAAACTGCTTTATTTGCATTTTTCTCTTAATTTTGCAAGCCAGCCTTTGTGCATTGTTTGTGGTGTATCTTATACTGTTTTTTCTCCTGTGGTTTTCATACTTTGTAAACTACGTTGAGTCTCAGCAGAAAGGGGCAGGTTAGAAATAAATATGGGTGGGGGGGGAAGGCATGGGGACCCTGAGGTCGAGGAGAAAGAGGCTGCAGATCTTACTGCTGGAACTTTGTTTATTCTGAACCGGCCACTTCTAACGGCCTCTTTAGCACTTGCTCCTCAGCCCAACCATTCCGGATCTTCCTATATTCATAGGAACAGCTTTTAGTATCCTAGTACTACCAAGGAACAACAAGAAGCTTTGGTCTAAATGCCAACAATAAACTATCACTAAAGTGGCAATTCCTTGGTGATTCTCAAACATTTTCCTTATTGGAGGTTGTGTTCTTGTGGTTTAGTGGTTAGCATTGGGGTGACCCAGGTTCGAATCCTATGGAAACTGGTTGGGTGAATTTGGGTTACTCATACACTCACAGTCTAACCTATGGCACAGGGTTTTTGAATTTTACTTTAAGCATTTATCAGCTGCCCTGACAGAAGTGTGTGATTTCTAAGTCCCTGAGAAGGTGGAGGCCTGGACGGGAAGGTCCTTGGTGGTCTCTTCCAGATCTGTGTGATCCTAGTTCCCAGGGCCAGGAGGCCACATGAGAAGAAGGCTTCACCCTTTCTGTCCTGTTGTTGGCCCTCTACAGTTGGTCATAGGCTAAGATAATCGATCTGATCCTCCTGTTATGTTCTTAAACTTGCTGGACTGGTGACTCACTCTTCCAGGGTTAGTCAAACTGCGGACCTCCAGATGTCCATGGACTACAATTCCCATGAGCCCCTACCAGCATTCGCTGGCAGGGGCTCATGGGAATTGTAGTCCATGGACACCTGGAGGGCCACAGTTTGACTACCCCTATCTCACAGGGCTGTTGTGAGGACAAAATGGAGGTGAACAATGTAAATCACTTTGCGTCCCCACTGGGAAGAAAAGCAGGGTGTTAAGGAAGTATATAATAAATAGCAGCCTACCTTACAAGATTGCTGTAAAGTATTCAATATACATTGTTTATTACGATGACTTGTTACTATTATTTATTAATCACCATTACTTAAGAATCATGATACTGTTTAATATTTACAAAGAGCTTCAGGGTCTCTTCCCCTTTACAATAGAAACCTGTTCCCAAAATGATAAAAGCCTGCTGTCTCATTCCCTAACAATCTTGTGACTGGGGGAAATTACTGTTCACAAGATCGGGGAGGGGGGAGGTCAGTTCCTGTATCTGAGCTATTTATAGAACATTTCTTTTTGCATGAATATGCAGTCCTGGGACTCGTAGGAGTGATTAAAAGCCGCCTGCCCAGTCAGATGGGTCCTTGCTGTGGTTTTGCTCTGGCTGTTTTCATCTTAGGTGCAGCAAAATGTTTATTATTTCATCAAAGACCCTTCATAAGAGAGTTCCCAGTAATTACAACAGAAGTTAGTAAAAGCTGAAGTGGAAGATGAAACAGGAACGATGAGAAAGGGTGGGAGAGGGCATGAGACCAAAGAAAAACTCCTTGCAAAACGTTTGTGTCTCCATAATCCAGAGCAGATTGTTCAGTGCTGGAAGTCTTCTGCCTGCAGCCACCCCACCCCACCTCCCAAAGTCCAAAATGCCCTTCTGGGACAGGGGTAGTCAAACTGCGGCCCTCCAGATGTCCACGGACTACAATTCCCATGAGCCCCTGCCAGCGTTTGCTGTAGTCCTGTTCTGGAGGGACTAAAAAGAAGAAGAGGAGGAGGAGAGGGGTTGGTTGTTATTCTTTTCACTGCCCGAAGGAGTCTCAAAGTGGCCTACAATTGCCTTCCCTTCCTCTCCCCGCAACAGGCACCCTGTGAGGAGGTGGGGCTGAGAGAGCTCTGACTGGACCGCTCGATCAGGACAATACTATCGTGGCTGTGACTAGCCCAGGGACACCCAGCTGGCTGCTTGTGGAGGAGTGGGGAATCAAACCCAGATTGCCAGATTAGAAGCCGCTGCTCTGGGCCTTGGAAATAGTCTGTGGACAAAATCAGGAGCCTGCAGGAAGATGCGGGGCAACTGGCAGAAATTACCCCCCCCCCTTCCATGGGTGGCCCATTTATTCTGGCTCCAACCCTAATCTAAGATAAGCAAAATAATTTTTTGCAAGAAATTGCTGCCAACCCATAAAGGATAAAATTATTAATAAACATAGACGTAACATCTACCATACTACTTTAAATATTGACAAAGTCTTTGAAGTGCTGTGAAGGTTTTTAACATCCCAAAGGTGGTTGGAACAACACTGACATTCCCCAAATGTAGACTGTGTTTAACCTCTTCTTTTCCAGCCTCGCTCAAAGCGTGTTGAACGTACCTGAATATTTTGAGGTCTGCTGGGTCAACTGCTTTGGGATTGCCATTCCAGTGCCCTATTGGTGCTCCTTCAGCTGAAATTCTCTACAGATTCTGCCCGCTGGCATCTGGAATAAGTATTTCTGTAACTCATATGATAATGTATATTTTTGTCTTGATGACAAGTCACACCTGCTCCTTGCTTTCTAAACTTTCTGTAACATTCCAAAGCTTGTCACAGATGTCTAAAAAAACTTAATAAAACATCATGCACAGTTTATTTATTTTGAGAGCCAAGAATGACTCTTTCTGGAGAGGGGTTGTGGCTGGCTTGGCCACGTGATTCTTTTCGGATGTGTTGATCGTAAGTAATGAGGAATATCTTCTAGAAGGGTACTGCAAGGAGTATCATAGAGTATTGTCCTACAAGGATGGTGCTCTCTGACATCAGAACACACCTGAAGCAGCTGCTAATATAACAAATTTTTATTTAGTGGTTCTGTGGTTTTTTTAACAGGAATATGCAGACTGGATGTCCCTGGATAGAAGCATTTTAAGAAAAAAGAACCTTCTTGTTTTTGAGAAGAAGAATTTGTTCTTATATGCCACTTTTCTCTACTAGAAGGAGTCTCAAAGCGGCTTCCAATCACTTCCCCTTTCCTGTGAGGCAGGTGGGGCTGAGAGCTCTGATATTACTGTAGAAGAAGAGTTGGTTCTTAGATGCCACTTTTCTCTACCCAAAGGAGGCTTACAGTTGCCTTCCCTTCCTCTCCCCACAACAGACACCCTGTGAGGGAGATGGGGCTGAGAAAGCCCTGATATCACTGAAGAAGAAGAGTTGGTTGTTATAGTTCGCTTTTCTCTACCCGAAGGATTCTTAAAGCAGCTTACATTCACTTTCACTTTCCTCTCCCTCAACAGACACCCTGTGAGGGAGGTGAAGCTGAGAGAGCCCTGATTTTACTGAAGATTTTTTTCTTATATGCCACTTTTCTCTACCTGAAGTAGTTTCAAAGCAGCTTCCATTTGCCTTCCCTTTCCTCTCCCCACAACAGACACCCTGTGAGGGAGGCTGAGAGAACCCTGATATTACTGCTCAGTCAGAACAGCTTTATCAGGGCTGTGACTAGCCCAAGCTGGCTGCATGTGGGGGAGTGCAGAATCAAACCTGGCTCTCCAGATTAGAAGTCCGCACTCCTAACCACTACCTCAAGCTGGCTCTCATGATAAAATGTTAGAGGCATAAGGGTATTCATCAAATAGCAGTGGTGTAATAAAATTGTTGGGCTTTTGGATTGAGGGTCCAAGAGAGTCACTTGTTGGCTGAATTTGTACCAAGAAAGTCACAAGCGGACTAAACATAAAATCTGTCTCTTGTATGTTATACTTCTCAGATTGTCAAGGGATCCATTTTGTAGAACAGTTGTAATGATTTTTACCTTCTGTCCTTTCCACGCTTCTTCTTTGATCGGCCTCAATCACTATCTACACCGGTCTATTAAAACATTAATGAAAACGAAACCATTTCTTCACTGGATTTTCAGCATGAAAATATATGAGTTCTGATGACCAGTTTATGGCTGTTAAGTTGGTCACACGTGGGGTTTTAAAAAGAACCCTGGCTGACCATGAAGTGTTGCTTATGGGCTGTATAAAAACCAGGGACTCCTCCAAATTCCCAATTTGGTACAAAGACAAGGGATGGTGAAAAAAGAGCAGAGGACTAAAAAGAACAGTGGCCTGGAACAGAATGAGATGGTATTTGGGCCAAATTTGGCTTTCACTTTAGAAATACAGAAACCGGTTGCCAAAATTAAGTTGGTAGGCTGGTATCTCGTGTTCTTCCTCAACCTGCGGTAGACTCCAGGGGCCAGCTGCCATGGCAGCCCAATATGGCAATACTGAATCTGGCAGTCCCGTAAAAGCTGACATAAGAAGAGCCATTCTGGATGAGATCAAGGGTCCATCTGGCCCAGCTTTCTGTTCACACAGCCCCCAACCAGTTGCCTCTGGGAAGCGCACAGAATCCTCCACCATCCCGTGCAAAAAGGCAGGTTTTGTGCCTCTGATCCTGAGGGGAGCAGCTATCCAACATAAGAACATGAGAGAAGCCATGTCGGATTTGGATGAAGTTGAATTGGCAGGGGCTCATGGGAATTGTAGCCAGCATGGTGTACTGGTGAAGAGCAGTGGACTCTGATCTGGAGAACCCAGTTTGATTCCCCACTCCTCCAGATGCTGTCAGCTGGGTGACCTTGGGCTAGTCACAGTTCTTTTAGCGCTGTTCGCACAGCACAGTTCTGTCAGAGCTTGGTCATCCCCACCTATCTCACATGGCGTCTGTTGTGGGGAGAGGAAGTTGGTAAGCCGCTTTAGGACTCCTTCACGTAGTGAAAAGTGTGATATAAAAAAGCAAACAGCTCTTCTTCAGCACTCCGATAACTAGAACCTCCTCACGTGGGCATTTTATATAGCAGGAACACAACACGGACGTTGATTCTAGTCAGGCCTGTTTTGGAGGTCCTTGGCCAGAGAGTTCCCCCCCTCCTGTGTGCACCACACCCCCAGGCAGACACCTTGTCTTTCCCTCCCCCCATCTGCCTGCCCCACACAAACTATGTCCTTCCCTTGTCTGGACTCAAGTCTGCCCAGCAAGGAGAGAGAGCGTCGCCATGCTAGAAAGCGAGCAGGTGGGGGCAGCAGAGAGCTCGGTCCGAATCCCCTGGCCCAGGCAGCTGCCCTCCCCCTCCGGGAAGGCCGACTCCAGCCCTGATTCCTCTTCACAAAAGTTTGGGAAGGAAGACACCCCACCCCCGCCCCACAGGAGATGAGCGTCACCAACCGGCCAGCGAGAACCCACTCTGCTCCCCACACAATGAACAACCCCCATGTTCAGTACCAGAAGGTTAAAATATTGTGCTGAAACATATCAAAACATGCCCTAGATCGGGGTGGTAGGGGCTCATGGGAATTGGCAGGGGCTCATGGGAATTGTAGTCCATGGACATCTGGAGAGCCACCGTTTTAGCCAAACCTTTGATAGATCAGACAAGGAAATGAAGTGAGTTCAAAAAAAAGTCAAACACCTTCATTGGCATAATCATAGCAAAACATCTGTATAAAAGACAAGGCAATTCAGATCCCAGGTCACTTGGAAAATATCCCGCAGAGGAATTTTGCGATCCCTTCGGTTACTTGAGGATTGTGATCCAGTAAAAGAGAGTGCACTTCTGTCGAGGGGGTGTGGATCTTGCTCGCCCACACAAGAGGATCTATGTAGCGTTCTCTGAGATGGTTGTGTTGCTCACAAAGGAGGAGAACAGAATTGACTCTGGTTTCTAGGCGGGTCCTGAACAGAGTCTGTTGGCATATCGGATTTTAGCCTATCGACCTCTCGTCACTGCCGTTGGTAGGAAGGTATGCCTTTCTAGCATAAAAAAATACAATTTTAAAGATGTAAAGTACTCCGGGATCCTTCTTGCTGGGGGACAGATAGCAAAAAAGATGGGAGAGCATGTTTTGCATGCTCCGAAAATAGTTCTGATAATCAATATCCAAGATAATGAAGTGAGTTGTTTAATAAGGAGGATCAAATGCGGTGGTGGTGACCAAGAAGATCAGTGCATCTCACATAGTTTAGAAGAGCCTTTCTCAACTTTTTTTTTACCTTTGAGAAACTCCTGGAATATTCTTCGGGCTTCGAGAAACCCCAGAAGAGGCACAAACATGCAGAATACGGCTGGGAAGCAGAGCTGTGGCCACGCCCACCCGGGGCCCCTCCCCTCCCCACCCCCTCCAGGCCCATCACTGGCCATTTGGAGGGGGATCAACAGGACCTTATATGGTCATATCGCCTGATAAATGTTTAACAACTATTTCTTTAATATATAAAACGTGAACTCCCGTCCATTTAAGAAACCCTGGTTGTGAAAACCTGGTCTACAATTCTGCCTGTGCCAGAATCTTTGATGCCCCAGCTTTTATCGTGGGGGCAGGGCTGGAAAGGGTCCCCTCCTTGGGCCCGCGGTTATCCCTCTGAATTGTTCAGAGCAGCAAAAGGAAGGGCAGGGGGGGGGGGGGTGAAGGAGACGGGGCCCAATCACAGAATGGTTGTCACAGGCCTTTACTTGTTAAATCAGGGATATGGAGAGCATGACAGCATATGGGTAAGAACAGATTAGTAGAGGCCATGAGCCAACACCACGGCCTTACCTTTGCCTGCTGCTATGGATGCGCATAACTTCCCCTCCACACACACACAACTGATCTCTCTGCTTGCCTCCCTCTTCCTTCCTGTATGGAGCCACAACCTTGGCCCATCTCTGATTTGGATGTAGATGGACACGCCTGCAGAGGTAAGGCCAGAGAGATGGCTGACGGAGACCACCAGGCTAGACTGCAACGTGGCTTCTGCATTTCCACTAAGTACCCGGGACAGAAGCTCCCCTCGCAAAGGCGGTGCGTGCCTGCGTGCGATTTCCCCTGGAATCTAAAGGCTCAGCGAACTGCCCTGAACACCCGACTGGAACAAACTAGGAGTCTTTTTTTCCCCATCGTGGTCTCTGAGAAACATCCACAAAGCCTTGCTGAAAAATAGGACAATCTGCAATTTAATTGCTCTTTAATAGTTTGTTTACTTCGCCATCTGTATTAAATTTAGCTGGAAGGATTTCACAGATGAAGTGCTGGCTCCTGCTGCAAGGGATGGAATTTCCTTTCGCTGGGGAGGAAGCCCTGTGCCTCTCCACACAAGGAACCTAATCCCTTCCCCCCCCCCGCCCCCCCCCCCAGCCCGCTTCTGCTTTGACAGGAAGGATTTTCTGCATCCGCACAACTCTTGCCTTCCTTTTATTACTATCTCTGAAGGTGATCTTCCCTTTCTTCCTTTCTGAATGATGCCACTTCAGCTCATGGCGACCTGCTCCCCAACACAAAGAATCCTTCTCTTGCATTCACGGACCTGGCTTTGACCTTAGCAGGCAGCTAGATAAGAGATGGATATTTTTGTCGCTCGCTTGAATGACCGAAGCTTCTCGAAATCCTCCCTGTGGAGTGGAATCTGCCTGAGGATGATTAAGTGAGCTGGAAGAGGGTCTTCCTTCCCCTACTTTCCCCGCGAGGCAACAAGTGAACTCCAAGCAGTTGCTGTGGGCACCTTGGCGTTTCCTGGTGTGTTTCCTGACGTGTTTTTGATTCTTCTACAGAGGTACTTAAAAAAACAACAACAGAAGGCATCGCCTTGGTGTTGGCAAGAGGCACTCATTTGAAGGAAAGAAACCTACCTCCACAAGAATTCCTGACCTGGGTAGGCCAGCATAGCTCAATCTTGTCACATCTCAGAAGCGAAGAGGGTCAACCCAGGCTAATGAATGAACGGGAGAGCTCTAAGGGATACCAGGGTCCTCGTGCCGAGGGCAGGCCATGGCAAGCCCCCTGGGAGCATCTGCTGCCTTGAAAGCCCTGCAGCAGGAGTGGTCAAACTGTGGCTCTCCAGATGTCCAAGGACTACACTTCCCATGAGCTCCTGCAGGGGCTCATGGGAATTGTAGTCCATGGGCATCTGGAGAACCACAGTTTGGCCACTCCTGCCCTACACGGTTGCCAGAAGTCAGCTGTGAGTTGACAATACTTTCCACTTCCACTGAGATCATGATGGGAGGAGACATGACAGGAAGTTTATAAAATTATGCCCGAGGTGGAGAGAGATGGCAGAGAGAATTTTTTCTCCTTCTCCCCAAATACTAGAACTCCAGGGCATCCAATGAAGCTGAGTAGGCTCAGGTCACACAAAAAGAGGCCATGCCACATAGAGAGTGATTAAAATGTGGAATTGGCTTCCAGAGGATGTAGCGATGGCCACAGGAATAAACTTTAATGGGGGCGCAGACATGGTGACTGAGACTGTTTCTGCACTGGGAACTTCGCTGCTTTGGCTCCTGTGCAGGAGCATAAATCCAAGGTGGACGAGGTACACCAGGCCAAATGCTCCCCTGTGTGGGAGCAGAAAGAGGTGGGGCAGCCTGCCCTGACTCAAACTCCAGTCTGCAGCATGGCACAAAGCCATTATGAATTATGGATCTTTCTCCCACATCTTCTGGACCCAGCTTGGCCACCACAATTTAAACCAAGAGGTCATCCTTGTCCCAAACCAACCCATGCTTCAGCTTTATTGTTGTTATTAGGTGCGAAGTCATGTCCGGCCCATCGCGACCCTTTGGACAATGGTCCTCCAAGCCTTCCTGTCCTCTCCCATTCCCCGGAGTCCAGTTAAGCTCACACCTACTGCTTCAGTGACTCTATCCAGCCACCTCATTCTCTGTTGTCCCCTTCTTCTTTTGCCCTCGATCGCTCCCAGCATTAGGCTTTTCTCCAGGGAGTCCTTTCTTCTCGTGAGGTGGCCAAAGTATTTGTGTTTCATCTTCAGGGTCTGGCCTTCGAAGGAGCAGTCAGGGCTGATCTCCTCTAGGACTCACCGGTTTGTTCGCCTTGCAGTCCAAGGGACTCGCAAGAGTCTTCTCCAGCACCAGAGTTCAAAAGCCTCAATTCTTTGACACTCGGCTTTCCTTATGGTCCAACTTTCACAGCCATACATTGCAACCGGGAAGACCATAACCTTGACTAGACGCACTTTAGTTGGCAGGGTGATATCTCTGCTTTTTAGGATGCTGTCTAGATTTGCCATAGCTTTCCTCCCCAGGAACAAGCGTCTTTTAATTTCTTTGCTGCAGTCCCCTTCTGCAGTGATCTTGGAGCCCAGGAAAATAAAATCTGTCACTACCTCCATTTCTTCCCCATCAGTTTGCTAGGAATTGAGAGGGCCAGATGCCATGATCTTTGTTTTCTTGATGTTGAGTTTCAAACCAACTTTTGCACTCTCTTCCTTCACCTGCATCAAGAGGCTCTTTAGTTCCTCTTAGCTTTCTGCCATTAATGCCTCAGCTTACCCCATTGCAAAAAGGGAAACAATTAGCAAAGGAGGATCTGAATAAACACACTCCTTTTTAAATCTTTCAGGAGGGGGGAGAGGCATTTAAGGAGGGATGGAATAAACAGATCTGTTGTTAACACATAGCAGGCTCTGAATTACTTTCTCCCTAAACTACTCTTCAGTTTCATGAGCTCCTTGGGGTGGAGAGACATCGTCCCAGTGTGAAAGCAGTCAGGAGGGACTGAAACAAAGGGGGCGGCAAGAGGGGGAAGGTGACCTTTGGGGACCGAAGAAGCTTCACAGCAGGTCAAACAAACACCTACAATTAGTTCTCCCCCCCCCCCCTCATCAAACTCCTTTGCACTTTCCAGAGATCAGGCAAGGGGGAGGTGAGGCTGGGGGGGGGGCAGCACAAAATTACCTGGCTGGCTTTGTTCCCTCACAAACATGGACAACTTTTTATCCGGTTGCATTGTCCAAAAACAAATCTCAAACTGTTCAGCACTGTTATTTTTACCCACCCAGATGTGACCCGTCCAAAGATCTTGGGTATCTTTTGCATTGACCATTTTAACCTGACAAAGGGAGCTTCGAGTTTCAAAAGCGAATGACTCTGAGGAAGGGGCCTGCACAAAAAAGCCTCTACCCAGAATTACACTTCACTGGTCTTAAAGGTGCCCCTGGAATCAAACTTTGTTCAACTCCCGTTGTTGGTGGTCTTCAATTTGCTACTTCAGTGAGAACCAGGGTGGTAGTCTAGCGGTTAAAGGATCAGGCCAGGACCTGGGCGATGCAGGTTCAATTCCCTACTGCCGTGGGTGCTTGCTGGTCGACCTTGAGCCAGGCACTCTCTCTCTCTCTCTCTCTCTCTCTCTCTCTCTCTCTCTCTCAGCCTGGCCTGCCTCACAGTGTTGTTGTGAGGGTAAAAGGGAGAGGAGAAGGCTGTCAGCAGCTTTTGGTCCCTGCTGGGGACAAAAGTAAGGTATAAATGAAGTAAGTAGATCAAAGGGATTAGAATCTCAATTGCCTGCTGCAGGCCACGGGTACCCACCTGAAATTTTTATATTATTATGTATCTCTAGGGGAGTGAAGCATCAAAGATCCTGGAAGACAAAGAGTTGGATTTATACTCAACTTTTTACTATCTGAAGGCGTCTCAAAGCACCTTACTCTCCCCATAAAAGGCACCCTGTGAGGTAGGTGAGGCTGAGCGAGCTTTGAGAGAACTGCTATGTGAGAACAGCTCTGACACGACTGTGACTGGCCCTAGGTCACCCAGCTGGCTGCACATGGAGAATCAAACTAGGCTCTCCAGATAAGAGGCTGCCATTTTTAACTACTGCATCAAGCTGGTTCTCAGTGCTTAACCTGTGTGCAGGGCTGCCAAAAAATGAGCATTTCATGTGTAAAGTGTTCAGAGGACACATCACAACAACCCTGTAAAGTGAGTTACAGTATTATAGCCCTGTACCCTGAGCCAACCGGGAAGGGCAGGCTATATAATTAAAGCAGTTGTTGCTATATTATTATTGTTGTTGTTGTTGTTGTTGACGACGACGACGACGATGATGATGAGGGTATAGGTGAGTTCAGAGCCAAGGCTGGATCCTGCAGCTGCAGCTTCTGTCGGTATATACTAGCATGCTCTAACGCAGGGGTAGTCAAACTGTGGCCCTCCAGATGTCCGTGGACTACAATTCCCATGAGCCCCTGCCAGCATTTGCTGGCAGAGGCTTATGGGAATTGTAGTCCATGGACATCTGGAGGGCCGCAGTTTGACTACTCCTGCCCTGGAGGGTGCAGCATCCACGGAGAGGCCCAGAATAGGGCTCTTCCTTGGCAAAGTCCCACCCTTGAAAGCTGGCAGTCTCTGCTTGGCTTAGAAGGGCCTGGCTCTGCTCAGGATCGCACTGCAAGCCTCATCGCTGGGGAGGCAGGGGACCGCCTCGGCCCCCCTGGGAGCTGGCTGGCAGGAGGGGGAGCTTGCATCTCCTCCGCTCAAAGCTCCCCGCTTCCACTTATTAGTGTCTCCTTTTCCTGGGTGTCAAGCGAGGTCAGCTCCCTCCTGCCTCCCGACAAGAAGAGAAAAGGACCGTTGTCTAAAGAGGAGTGCATCTGAATACAGTGCTTCTCTGCTTCTCCCGCGGATTAATCGGCTTTCCATTAAATCTGCGTTAAGGGTCGCTTCCTCCCCCCCCCCCCCACGCCGAGCCTAGCCTGGCTTTGAGCCTGCCATGCGCGCATCCGCCATCAGGGGGCAGCTGTGACCAGAAAAGAGCCCAAAGCAGGTGGCTGCAGATGGGGGGGAAAGGCAGGACCAGCAGAGGAGAGGAGAGGAGAGGAGAGGGATGGACAGAGGGAAACTGGCAGAGGAGAGGCAGAGAGAGGCACAAAACCCTGCAGAAGCAGCAGATGAAAAGCAGAAGGGGAGAAGTCCAGGCGCGGAATGAGCAAGAAGAATCGCCCAGGGAAGAAAAAGTGCAAAAACCCAAGCCGGCCCCAGTGGAAATCCATTCCCGGAACAGAACCCAGCCCTGCAAATATGAGCAGGGGCTTATTTAAGTTTAAAGAATCACCCCGTCCTTCAGAGAGAAAAAGAAGGAGGGGAAAAAACAGCTGCTCCTTGAGAGTTAATTAGAAAAAAGCTTTCAGACCTCCGCACAAGAACTGAATGAGCCTCCCTATAAAGGCATTATTTCTCTCATACCTCAGCCATGTGAAAAAGCACCAGTGGATTCCCCCCCCCCCCACGAAAAAGAAAAAGCTCTGTGACAGGGGTAGTCAAACTGCGGCCCTCCAAAGGTCCATGGACTACAGTTCCCATGAGCCCCTGCCAGCATTCGCTTGCAGGCGCTCATGGGGACTGTAGTCCATGGACATCTGGCGGGCCGCAGTTTGACTACCCGTGCTCTGTGTAATCAAAAAAAGACTTTCAAGGTGCACTTCAGCCCAAGCGCTCTCTTGGATCCAGCAGGCTCACTTCATCAGAGGGTTCCTCCTGCCTCTTTCGTGTGTGCCAGTGGACAAAAGTCCTCTTGGCCGGAGGGCCCCAGACAGATGTGGTAGACACTGCAGGGAGGGGAGCGAGACAGAGAGACAGAGAGACAGAGAGAGAGAAAAGGGCTATAGGCAGAAGATGATCCTCCATGGCTGCTAATTTCCCACCCCGCAAGGCCTCAGCCCTTAGCAAAGAACGGCCTCAGGGCTGGAAGCGTTACTGATTGAATTCGGAGGGAAGGAAGACGCCCAGCATGAGGTCTGCTCGTGACCTCTCTGTGATCAGGACTCTCAGCCCACGGGGCCGTGCTTCCCCTTCTTCTCATCCTGCTGGGCCTGAGGCCTCAAAAACAATATTTGTCTGGGTTTCTCTCTCTCTTTTCCTGTGTGAGGTTTTTCTTCCTGTGTTCCCAAAAAATTAAATAAAAATTCACTGGATGCCTTTGGAAGAGAATCTGGAAACTTAGCCTTTGATAGGATCAGCAAAGAAGCCCCCAGAAATCAGTAGCACAAACATAGACCCCAAATATTGGCAGCTCATCTGCTCGCACGATGGTTTCCAGGTTGCCCCCAGCCGCCGATGGGGGATGCAGGCATAGGGTGGCCAGATCCAGGTTGGGAAACTCCTGGAGATTTGGGAATGGAGCCTGGGGAGGAGACAGACTTCTGTGGGGTGCAATGGCCTAGAGTCCACTTATCAAAGCTGCCCTTTTCTCCAGGGGAACTGATCACTATAGATGGGAGTTGAGCTGTAATTTCTGGGGATCCCCAGGTCCCACCTGGAGGCTGGCATCCCCAAGCCCACCCTCCCCAGCAGCCCTTTTCTCCAGGGAAACTTCTCTCTGGAGATCAGCTGTGAATTACCCGGAGGCTGGCCTCTCTGGCTCACCCAGGTCTCTATTAGTCATGGGGAGGTTCCTGATGGCAGCAATAACCCAGAGATGCCATTTCTGCCCTGGGCAGGGGGTTGGAATGGGTGGCCATAAGGCCCCGATCCGCTCTACGATTCCTTTCTACAAAAGTAGCCAACAGGCTGTGTTGCTTTGATCTTTCCTCTCCCCCATCAAGAATCATTTACTGGTGCCAAGGAAGAGCTCAAAAGTTCCTCCCCCTGATCCTATTCTATTGCACGAAGGATTTGTTCATTTAATTATTTTATTAGTTCCACTTTTATGCTGCTGCTCCCACTGTAGCCGGCCTGTGGCAGCTTAAAAGAGGTATAGAATACAGTAAAAAAGCAAGAAAACATAATGATAACCTTGAAAGAAGCCCTCCCTAACCACCCCACCCCACTCCCAATATAACCCCCCGAACCAAGCCAGCCACAGGCATGAGCACCAAAGGCGCCGGACGCCATAAGAATGCCATCCCTCAAGCCCCAGGTTCCTCATGGGACACAGAAAAAGAGTTTCCCTTTGGATCAAGCCAATGGGCTATGAAACTCAGGATCCTGTTTCATGCAGGGGCCAACCAGTGGCCCAGAAGGCCAGCCAATGGGACAAAGAGGCCAAGGCCTTCTGCCTCAGTGTGGTATAACACCATAGAGTCCACCTTCCCAAGCAGCCATTTTCTCCAGGTGAGCTGACGTCTGTGGTCTGGGAAACCATTACAATCCCAGGAGATCTCCAGCCAATACCTGGAAGTTGGAAACCCTAAATCAGGACTCGGTCATCTGGAAATCTCTTTGCTAACTCCCTAATGGTTTCTGGATTTGTTTAAGACATCCCTTTGCAGATGTGGAAGTTGGACAATTAAGAAAGGAAATGCCAGGAAGAGAGTTGATTCATTTGAAATGTAGTGTTGGAAGAGAGCTTTACACATACTGTGGGCCACCAAGGGACATACAAGCAGGTTCTAGGTGAAATGAAGCCTGAACATTCTAGAAAGTAGAATGAGTCAGCTGAGGCTATTGTACTTTGGTCACTGGAAAAAATAATTCTAGAAATGTTGAAGGCAGGAGGAAAAGAAGAAGACCCAACATGAGTGGGATTGACTCCAGCAAGAAAGCCAGGAAGGACCCTAAGTCTGCAAGACCTGAGCAATGTTAGGCTGTTGTGAAGGACACTGATTCACAGGGGCACTTCGAACAGAAAGAAAGAAAGAAAGAAAGAAAGAAAGAAAGAAAGAAAGAAAGAAAGAAAGAAAGAAAGAAAGAAAGAAAGAAAGAAAGAAAGAAAGAAAGACTCCTAAGCAAGAGGCACATGGCTAAGGAATGAATAAAAGTCTTTAACTTCATGTTCCTGAACTTACTGTTGCTCTTAAAACAATATGGCAGCCACAACGGGACACGGAAATGCTGGTGCAAAGAGGCACAAAGGGAAACAATGCAGATGGTGAAAAAGATGGGAGGAATCTTTTAAAATCCTGCGTTGAGCAGGGGGTTGGACTAGATGGCCTGTATGGCCCCTTCCAACTCTATGATCCTATGCATTGAGCAGGGGGTTGGACTAGATGGCCTGTATGGCCCCTTCCAACTCTATGATTCTATGATTCTAAAAATATTATTATTGTTGTTGTGCTTGTTACTGTTCTGAAAAAGGAACAGGCAACACTTTATGGCGCTCGGTCCCTGCCTGCAGTCTACATTTTATGGCCGTTTTCAACACTCCCCATTTTGGAGTCCAGGGGCAGGGAATTAAGTGCCAAAAGGTATGAGTAGTTTATTTTATTTTATATATTTATTATTTTTCTCCCAGCAGTTCTCTTTTGAGCGCGGCCATAAAAGAATTAGATCCCCAAACCAAATTATCAAAAGGATATTTCATCTCCCCCTGCCCGAAACCGAGCAAATAAATTCTCAGGCCAGAAGTGATTCGTTCCTTACCCCCCTCCCCTCCCTCTCCCTCTTTTTTGTGAAAACAGAGTGTGATTTGCAGTGTTTTGACTCTCGTTTTGATCAGTCCTGGCAAACCAATCTCCATATGTTCCAGCTGCCTTCTACTTGCCCCCCGTAACATTTTGCCATGTTTTAGTTTGCGACCTCTCGTTCTCCCAATATTTACACACATTTAGGAATATATTTTCATTGAAATGCACTCACACCATGCACAGGGAATCCATTCCTTATACATTTACTAGAAAAGACGGAGAAATCTCTGAAGAGGATAGCTGAAGAGTTTAACCACCTAGCGCAGCCTTTTGCAACTTTTTTTTCCTTTGAGAAACCCCTGACATTTTCTTCAGGCTTCGAGAAACTCCAAAAGTGGTGTGACAGTGCTGAAGATGGTTGGGAAGCAGAGCTGGAACCTGTGAGTGTCTACCCACAGGGCCAAAAGCACTGCCACCAATGGCCAAGAGTGGAAACATTATAAACAAGGCAAAAAATCCAGAAGCACCAACAGCAGTGAGGACAACTTTCTCTACCAATCGCCAGCTAAACAATAGAAAGAAAGAAAGAAAGAAAGAAAGAAAGAAAGAAAGAAAGAAAGAAAGAAAGAAAGAAAGAAAGAAAGAAAGAAAGAAAGAAAGAAGCTATGTACCCCCCTACCTGGGGCCCCTCTCTTTCCCACCCCTCCAGGCCCATCCCTGACCATTTGGGGGGGGGGTTAACATGAAGAAGAAGAAGAAGAAGAGTTGGTTCTTATATGCCGCTTTTCCCTACCCGAAGGAGGCTCAAAGCGGCTTACAGTCGCCTTCCCATTCCTCTCCCTATATGGTCCTATATGGTCATAATACCCGATATATATACTTAATAGATTTAAAAAAAAAACATAAACATTAACTCCCACCTATTCAGGAAACCCCCAGGTTACTAGTGACCCTGGCTGAGAATGACTGGTATAGAAAGAGAGAGAGTCCTAGCCATCTGTCTAACTGTTCTGTATTGATTCTGTTTTGGAGGCAAGCAGGAAAGAAGCGTGTTCATAGGTGCAGGAAGTCTCCAGCTGGGCCAATCAGCACCCTGGAGGAGATTATTTGAAAATATCAGGAAGTTCCCAGTCTAACTATGCTAAATACGCATCTCTCCCAATGCCCACTGCAGGACATTTTCCATATTCTGTTCAATCCTGCACACTGCAGATCTTTCATGTTCCAACAAAAGCACAGCTAGCACTATCCAGGGTCAAGAGTCACATCTGCATTGGGTCACTGATCAAACAAAAGCAATGAAAAAAAAAAGCCTGTAAAACTCACATGCTGGAGATATAAACGGGGTAAGGAACTATCAGCTGTAATCCCTCTTTGAAAACGACGTCCCCTGCCTTTGGGCTTTCCCCCAACTCTTATTGACATTTTCTGTCCTAGCATTGTAAAGTTTTGTTATCATTACATATGGTTATTATATAGATACCCTGGCCTGGGTGGCCCAGGCTAGCCCCAGCGAGTCAGACCTGGGAAGAAGCTAAGGAGGGCTGGCCCTGGTTATTATTTGGATGGGGAGACTACCATGTAAATCCAGGGTTGTGATGCAGGGTTGCCAAACCCCCTCGGTTCCTTTCTTGCCTTGAATAATCCTGTGGAGTCCCCTTAGGTCATGGGTAGTCAAACTGCGGCCCTCCAGATGTCCAAGGACTACAATTCCCATGAGCCCCTGCCAGCAGGAGTAGTCCATGGACATCTGGAGGGCTGCAGTTTGACTACCCCTGCCTTAGGTCAATGGTCACAAAGCATTGTCATCAATTGTACCCAGAAAAAGCACAGGGTTAATCTTGGGCCTGTTGATCTCTCAGCCTAACCTAAAAGGTAGGAGAGGAGAATGATTTTATGCCACTTTGGGTCCCTAGTGAGGAGAGAGGCAAACAAATGAGTCAAGCAAATAAATATACCAAATCAAGACATTAATTATGGACTGATGTGTGCATAAGTTTTGGTCCAGAATTTTGACTCTTCAGCTCATTGGAGTTCTTCTATTTAGGGGTGTCATTTGACGATGGTCAAGAGGACCACTAACAGTTAGAATATGCAAGCTCTTTAGTGTGCATGATTCAAAAACATATGAAGAATATCCTACAGGGGGCATCCGAGGAGATGTATATTTAGCATATTTAGATTAAGAACTTCCTGATATTTTTCAAATCATCTCCTACAGTGTCCTAATCGGGTCATTTGGAGACTTCCTGCCCCTTGGAGCACGCTTGCTCCCTGCTTGCCTCCAGAACAGAATGAACAGAACAGAACACTTAGATAGGTCTCTCTCTTTCTCTCTCCCCTATCTTTCTATAAAGTCATTTCTCTTCTAAATAAAACTTCTTAATTCTTAAACTCTGCCAGCATTAACTCCTCACATGTTATGTTTCTTAAAGTAGCTCCTGCTAATGGTCTAAGAATATACTGGGCATGATCCCTCGCTACGCCAACACAACGCTTGGGCATGAAAAAGGTCTCTCCAGCTCCTAACAGAACTTTGTTTTTCTTCTCTCCGTGAACCAACAGACACGAGGCTAGGCCGTGAGGGGGAAATGGAAGGTCTGCCCATGGCTCACGCTCTTCTCTCTTTCCTCCCTGAAGTCTGAAATGGCACCTCGGCAAAGAAGGCTGTTTGTTGTTTCTAAAGGAGACCTTTGCTTCTGCAGTCAGTCAAATAACACATTCAAGAATGTCCTGATCCATGTTGTTTGGAGACAATTTCTCTGTGTCTCACACAAACACAGTGTGAAATGGAATGAATCCCAAGAGGGACTGTTCAAATTCCAAAAAAACATTGGTTTGTGTGCTAGAATAACAAACGGAGGGCCACCACATATCCAAACACCCGTAAAACTTGACAAAGGAAAATAGGTGAGCTTGTTCCACAGCATGTGAGTGAGAGGTTTGCAGTGCAGGAGTTGCCACACAGCTATAAGACGGCAATGAAGAAACTGAAATGGCCCAAGATTTTCTGCTTCTTGCCTCCATCATCAACCAAAAGAGAGACTGCAGTCAGGAAATTAGGAGACTGAACCGCTTCCGCATTAAAAGACATACCTTCTTTTAGCCTCCCTTTGGTTTCCCTTTGGATGCTGCGAGTGGATTCTAGCTTTTCCACATCTGGGTTTTCCTCCCCTTATTTCCCAGACTTAAATTTGCAACATGCTTTCCTCATTTTGTCGATGGAGTTAGCCCCCCATCATGCTTTGCTCCCTTCCCCTATTTAAAAAATATTTTTTTGCAAAATGATGCCTGCTTCCACCTTTGTTTTCATTATGCCCATTAATCTCACCATTCTGTACCCTTGACCACCTCCCACCCTTCTCCCCCCAAAGTACCCCAAATGTATTGTTTTTTAAAACCCTGGGTTATAACATTTTAATGTTATACCACTGTTGTGCAAGACAGCTTTTTAAAGAATGTTTTAAAAAGTGTTATAACGCAATTATCCCGCTTTTTTATCAAAGGCAGATTTTTCGGAGCAGAGGGAGGGAGGGGGAGGGAGGATGGTGACGAGAAAATGGGCGTGTCCAAATGACACAATGTGGTAGGTGTGCGGGGAAAGCCAATTGCACACATTTTCACATTGGGCAGCCCTGAATTAGACCCCGTTAGGCCCCACTTTAAAAGATGAAATGCTGTTTTCTGTGGATTCCTTTGCTGGGGGGCAAGTGAGGGTGCAAATCAGGTCTGCGTCCAAAGAAGCAAAGTTTAGTGTGGAAACGGACAAAAAAGTCAACCCTTTAAAAATGCAAATCTGAACGAGTTTGCTAATGCGGAAATAGTCTGAGACTTGAAAGGACAGCTAGAAAAGATTCTTTAACATAAGGATCTGTCACTGGCAACCAATATCAAGATAATTCATACCACAGAATTCCCAATGTCTATGTATGGGTGTGAAAGTTGGACAATGAAGAAAGCTGATTCTTTTGAAATGCCATTCTTTTAGGAGAGAGCTTTACGGATGCCGTTGACTGCCAAAAACCCAAGTAAGTAGGTTCCAGATCAAATCAAGTTTGAATGCTTCATTAAAAAAAAAAAAGACTAAATTCA
Source organism: Paroedura picta (assembly GCF_049243985.1). NCBI lineage: Eukaryota > Metazoa > Chordata > Lepidosauria > Squamata > Gekkonidae > Paroedura > Paroedura picta. Next base: position 3,770,865 of record NC_135370.1, on the reverse strand, counting down.
GACTATCATACTTTAGTCATATTTTGACAAGAAGTGTCCCTGAAATACTGGGGATATAAGAAAGCACTATAAGAGCCAGGCACTGCATCATCCCTTCCTGCCCTCCATCTCAAAATTAGAGATGGGCATGAGTTACATTTTTGTGGTTCGGTTCATGGCTGCACCATGAAGCAACTGTGAATCAATATAGTGAACCAAACCAGTTTATATTGGCTGGTGAGCCATTTAGAGTTTCACCCCCTGCTTTCTTTTCTCTGCGGATTGTTATTGTTATTGTTATTGTTATTGTTATTGTTATTGTTATTGTTATTGTTATTGTTATTGTTATTGTTATTGTTATTGTTATTGTTATTGTTATTGTTATTGTTATTGTTATTGTTATTGTTATTGTTATTGTTATTGTTATTGTTATTGTTTGCCCGCTGCTCCCAGCAATCTGGCTTGCAGCAGGTTACAAAATTTAAAAATGCACAATAAAATATAACCACCCTCAACTATTTTGAGTTTGATGACCAACGAACCCTCTCCCCACCCTTCTGTTCAACAACACCCCCATCCGACACCTCGGGAAAAGATGCAATGAGAGGAGAGCCTGATGTAGTGGCCAAACTGAGGAGGGGCTACCCGGCCTCAAACAAATGCTTGGTGGAAAAGCTCTGTCTTGCAGGCCCTGCAAAACAGCACAAGCTTTTCACATGGAGCTGAAAGCAGGGGCTTAAACTGAATAGCTGAGCAGTCTTTTACAAAGAGCAGAATGCAGGGCTCCGTGGCTTAGCCCCCTGCTTTCTGCTCTCCACGAACCAGCATGAACCACCATAAACTGCATCCAAATTTGTGAACATTCATGGCAGTTCTTCACTTTGCAAACATTGGTTTGTGAACTACGAACCAGTCAAAGTTGTGACGAACTTTAGTTCAACAACCGGTTCATGCCCACCCCAAAACACCATCTGCCTAAATTCATAGTGCTGTCAGATGGCCATTGAGCCGTCTCCTAAAAACTTCCAAAAGAGGAGAGCCCACCGCCTCCCGAGGAAGCCTGTTCCACTGTGGAACTGCTCTGAGGTAGGATATAAATGTTTTAGTAATTACTTAAAAATAAATAAGGCTAAGCTTGCCTCCAGTTCAGTTGTTCCTCATCTCTGCCCGCCAGCACATCATCACCAGTAGTGATAAATGATGTGAGGCTTGCAGCATTTGGTCCCCAAAAGCCACCTGTTTCTGCTTTCTGCACTTATCCCAGTGTGGTTACCAAGTTCAAGGCAAACATGAAATCCATGCCTGCCGCCTGCTGACTCTCACCCACCAAGCCCTTCCAGAAGTGAGCAGCACAACAGCATGTGGGGCCATGAAGCACCACAGCAAAGTTCCTCATGGCTCCCACACTCACTGCAACATGTTGCCTGGATCCAGACTGAAAGGAAAATGAAGGCAAAACGCTTTCTTGGGCTTTCTTGGCCTATCCGGGTCAGGAGTATCAATAGGATGTGGTGTCTAATAAGCAATGTAATTATACTAGGATTACAGAAATTTGGAAGAAAACAAGATTAGATACAAACAACACAAAAAAACTTCTGGGCTTCAAAGCACTTCACAAATATATTATCTTCATTATCCTCAAATCATCCATGTGAGGTAGGCCAACGTTATTACCCCTCTACATTACAGGTGAGGAATGCACCTGGGGAAGGCCTAATCTAAAGGAGGCTATTGAGTTTTGGCATAACTGCTATGCCGACCAGAGGCTCCCCTCTGGGATTGAGAAACCTCTATGCAGGTCAAGAAGCAACAGTGAGAACCGGGCATGGAATCACTGATTGGTTCAAAATTGAGAAAGGAGTTCGGCAAGGCTGTATACTGTCGCCTTGCCTATTTAACTTGTATGCGGAGCACATCATGAGAAAGGCGGGATTAGAGGAGTCACCAATTGGGATCAAGATTGCAGGGAGAAATATCAACAACCTCAGATGTTTAAGTTTATGTTTGCAGATGATACCACTCTAATGGCAGAAAGTGAAGAGGCACTAAAGAGCCTGTTGATGCAGGTGAAGGAAGAGAGTGCAACGTCAAGAAAACGAAGATCATGGCATCCGGTCCTCTCAATTCCTGGCAAATAGATGGGGAAGAAATGGAGGTAATGACAGATTTTATTTTCCTGGGCTCCAAGATCACTGCAGATGGGGACTGCAGCAAAGAAATTAAAAGACGCTTGCTCCTGGGGAGGAAAGCTATGGTAAATCTAGACAGCATCCTAAAAAGCAGAGACATCACCCTGCCAACAAAAGTGCATCTAGTCAAGGCTATGGTATTTCCAGTTGCAATGTATGGCTGTAAAAGTTGGACCATAAGGAAGGCCGAGCGTCAAAGAATTGAAGCTTTTGAACTCTGGTGCTGGAGAAGACTCTTGCGAGTCAGCACAGTTGTTGGAGAGAGGGCTGGATATGGGATTCCCATTGTGTTCCTGTGAGGACCCTGGCCATTGCATTCTGGACCAGCTGTAGTTTTCAGGACAAGGATGGAGCCAGGTCTGCATAGAGTGAGCTGCAGAAGTCCAGTCTGGAGGTGACCGTCGCATGGATTACTGTGGCGAGGTGTTCCAGGGCTAAGCAGGGCACTAGTAGCTTGGCTTGCAGAAAGACAGGAGCATTAGAGTTTTGAGTTTGCTTCTGGGCTTTGCTCTGTCCCTGGTCGAAAAAAGATTGTCGGCCCTCCTTCCAGAAGTTGTGTGTACATTTCCACTTTTCACAGCTCTATAACCAGTTCCCTCAACAGCTGGAGTGGGTGCAGTGTTGACGTCTGGTAGATTATCTGTGGTTTTAAGGGCTGCATCAAGGGCAGGAATGTGTGAAGGCAAAGTTTCCCAGCAGGGAGAGGGTGGGCATCTCCTGGTGACTTCCTGCCTGCCCTGTAGCTACTACACAGGAATCCTGCCGGGAAAAGGAAGCAGATTCGCTTTGGGAGCCAGTCCCTCCCTCCTGGGCAATTGAACAGAAAGGCTTTCAGGCTGCAAAATGAAGGCTGGGAAATAAAGTCTCCTTGGCTTCCCTGACAAATAAAGTCTCCTCGGCCTTCCTTATGGTCCAACTTTATGCTGTTTCTTAGCTAGCTCCAAATGGGTTGGGGAATCCACTTGATGCGATTCCCCACTAGCGCTCTAAAAGGGACGTAGCAAGCAGTTTGCTGGAGAGGTGTGGGATTTGGACGTCGTCATGCGGAGCACCTGGAATATAGCATCTTCACAAGGTATGGCGTGCTTAAAGGTCCCCAGAAAACTGCATTTCATCTTTTCAAGTAGGGTCTTATGCAGTGGTCCCCAACCTGCGGCCCTCGGCCCGGTGCCGCGCTGCGAAGGCCTTGGCGCCGGGCCGCGGCTCCCTTTCCACGCCCCCCCCCGCAGTAAAAAACTTCCCAGGCCGCAAGCTTGCGGCCCAGGAAGCTTCTTACTGCGGGAGGGGGGGGAGAGGGAATCAGGGCCGTGGCCATGCATTGTGCATGCGCGGCCGAAATCGCGCATGTGCGGCACTTTCACACATGCGTGCATGCGCGAAAGTGCCGTGCATGCACAATTTTGGCAGCGCGTGGCGCATGTGTGCATGCACGGACTGGCCGTGCATGCGCAATGTGCGGCCGTGGCCACACATGCGTGGCATGCGCAGGCGGGCAGTTGCCCTGCCGGTCCCCAGCCTCAAAAAGGTTGGAGACCCCTGGTCTAATGGGGTCTGATTCAGGGCTGCACACTGACAAAATGCATGACACCTAGGGTTTTCCCTGCACCCAGCAATTTAAGTCATTTGGTCACCCCCTCCCTTTTCACTGTCCTCCTTCATCCCTCCTTTCTTCACTCTCCCTGAAAAATCTGCCTTAAAAAAACACTGCCTTAAAAAAACATCGTTTCTAATTTTTAAAAAAACCTTTAAAAAGCACTGTTTCTAAGTTTAAAAAAAAGCAGTCGTGCAGTCTTACACAACAGTATTATGTTACCTGTTCCACTTAATATTTCTGGTAAGGTCTTGGATGAAGAGCATCGCCTCATCACTTAAGTGCCACTCAGCACCTAATGCCAACTCAGGACAGCTGTCCCACCCCTGAGTGCCTCCTCCTCCAACCGGCTTGCCTGTCTGTCCTGCGGCCAACCAATTGCCATCCATCCACTACCCCTGACCCCCCCCACTTCCTCCATTTCCCTACGAGGCTCGGAGGCTACAGATCTCTACTGTATTATAGCTGTCCCTGTCGGTCAGTTCCCTGCCTGGAGACCTCCAGTCTGGGCACGTCACCCCTAGATGACCGAGCTACCCAGCCACAACCTTAGCTGGGGACATGCCACCCTAACAGCTGCCTGCAGCCTCTCCAGGGGGGAGGGAGAGGCCACCCAGAGAACAGTCACCTGCCGCCTTTCGATCTGATTCCATGGAGATGGTCATTGTGAGGCTCAGCATTTTTGGACATTTGCCTTATTTTCACCTGGCCTTTCTCCCCAGAGATTTGAACCTGGGTCTTCCATATATTAGCTTGACATTACCACAGTGGAACAGTCTGTCTTGTGAGGTGGTAGATTCTTCATCACATCAACTGGAGCTGTGTTTGTTGAGGGTATTACAGTTGTAGTTCCTCTCTTGGCAGAGGGTTGGACTAGATGACCCTCAGGGTTTTCCACTTCTGAGATTGAGTAAATAAATAGCCTCGCTACTATGCCATCCTGGTACCACTCCAGGGTGTAAAGACCCTCCACATGATGAGCCACTTTTAAAATTCACAGCCGCTGCATAGGGGCCACCTATGGACCTCTCCCTCCCAGTAGCTATTTTCCTGTCGGCCACCCAACCTCTTGCCCTCCTCGGGGAATGCTCATCAGCTCTTTAAATGACACGTATCAGGCATGCTCTTGGGAGTTTCATTTCCTAACAGAAATGCCACACACTCAGATGTCCTGTCAGTTTTTCAAAGCATGGCATTAGCAAGATTTATCCATAATTCACCAGGCAAAGTTGGGATAAAATTCGAAGGTTTTTTTTTTGGGGGGAGGGGTGCATTCAATTGTGAGCGTGGGGATCATTACCATTACAGCAACTGCAGAATGGCAGCTTTTAGTAAAACAAACGAAAAGCTGTATTTACTGTCTTTTGCCACATTGTGAGAGGAATGAATAAAACACTTTATAATATATTTTACAGCTGCCGTTTCTACGGGTTTTCTGCTTCACAATAGTCAAAGCAGCTCTGACTGGAGAACATTGCTGTAAAAACACTCCCACCTCTTTGTTGTTTTAAACCATTCTTTTGAAAGAACGCATATTAATTGCCTCGTCATTCCTAAAAACTGCGGTTGGGGAGCAAGAGTGTAGATCGCAGCAGCGGCAGCTGGGAAGGGGGCCGAGGCGGGTGGGCGGGGTCAAGGCTGGGTCAAGGGTGAGTAGAGGGAGCCAGGAACCAAGCAAAACAGTCCCGGGGCTCTGCCAGAACAAGGGAACCGACTGTCAGATGGAGCCTTCCCAGGGTGTCCCTGAGTATCCAGGAAGACTGGGGAGATGTGGGAAGACATGCAGGATGGGGTGCGATGGGGAAGGCAACGAGGGGGCTGAGAGGAAGCACAAAGTGGCTAGAGGCAAGCCGAGCCCTGGCCCTGCCACTCTGCCCGTGTCTGAGGACCCACTGGCTCAGATCCTTCCTCGGCAATGGTAACGCCTCAGGGCCACCCGCTTAGCTCGTCCCGGAGCTGTTTCTACTCCTGCAGCTAAGGTTAGAATATAGCTGTGGCCTGGCAAGCAGCAGGACACTTGGGAGGTCAGAACGTAAAGCTTTCTGGGGGCGATTTGACATCCATGGCAAAATGTCGTCACTTCTGGTGCAACCTGGAAGTGACATCACCCTGCCAGGGGGATGTAGGGTTGTGCACTTTGGCCGCTGAAGTGGCCGTTCCAGCCGGAAGCAGCCAGCACCGCGGCATGAGGGAGGGGAGGGGCGGTGATGGCACGGCACAGCCCCTCCCCTCCCTTGCGCAATGGTGCTGGCTGCTTCTGGCAGTGACGGCCGCTTCGGCAGCTGAAGCGCACAACCCTGAAGTGTAAATAGAGCCCCCCCCCCCGCCACACACACACATGGACATGTTGGGAGCTCAAGTGAAGTGGATGGTGGGATAGGGGAGGGAAATGCTAGGGGGCGAAAGTGACGCCCTGTGTCCCCTCAACCGTTGCTCTCCTAAAAGTCGCCACCTCTATGTCCTTGTCTGCTAGTGATTGTCCTCAAAGGAAAGCACAGAGACACTGGCTGTCAAAGCTTCAGATTTCACTTTCCTCTCCAGCAAGGCCCATTAGCATGGTGCTGGCAGGGGCTCGTGGGAATTGTAGTCCATGGAGAGCCACAGTTTGGCCATTCCTCGTCTAAGGAAAGCAATTTCCCAGTTTGGTGTTGTGGTCCTAGTAATGGGCCAGGAACTGGGAGGCCCAAAAGTGGGTCATGATTGTCTTGCAGGAAACAGAAGGAGAAGTAAATAGTGAGCTAGGAGATGAGAGTTCATGGCCAGTTTGGGATTGCTTCTTCAAATCTGCCCGCAAATATGGCTTGCTTCTCAGGGATGCTGTGTCAGAATCATAGAATCATAGAATCATTAGAATCATAGAGTTGGAAGGGGCCATACAGGCCATCTAGTCCAACCCCCTGCTCAACGCAGGATCAGCCCTAAGCATCCTAAAGCATCCAAGAAAAGTGTGCATCCAACCTTTGCTTGAAGACTGCCAGTGAGGGGGAGCTCACCACCTCCTTAGGCAGCCTATTCCACTGCTGAACTACTCTGACTGTGAAAATTTTTTCCCTGATATCTAGCCTATATCGTTGTAGTTTAAACCCATTACTGCACGTCCTTTCCTCTGCAGCCAATGGGAACAGCATCCTGCCCTCCTCCAAATGACAACCTTTCAAATACTTAAAGAGGGCTATCATGTCCCCTCTCAACGTCCTTTTCTCCAGGCTGAACATTCCCAAGTCCCTCAACCTATCTTCAGACGCCCCGAGCTTTCTTGGGCGTCTTGGCACTTTCAGGATTCTGGTAGTGGGCTCAATTACAAAATGGCTGCCATGGGAGTCAGAGACAAAGGAGTGAGGTCACATGACATAACTCTTCTGGGAAGTCTCATCAGAGGAGGGGAAGTTCTGCTTAATGAGATGACTTTTTAAATCACCGTATTGTTTAGCCTCACCGGCTCTGCCCACTTTTCTAAAAACACTTGGAAGACACCAGGGCAGAATCTGCACTTACTTTCTTTATTCCATTGTCAATCCTGTTGAATTCAGATCGCTTTGAACTCGGGTCTTCCTCTTCCCCCCCTCCCCATTGAAACAGGAAAGTCTTCTGCATGAGGTTATGGAGGCTCAGAAGGGGGGAGAGGGAGGCAAGCCTCTTTCTTTCTTTTCTTGAAGGGTGGGGGGAGAGGAGCCAGGCAGGGAGCCTCTTTCTTTTCTTGGAGGGCTGGGGGAGAAGATCGAAAAAGGCAGAGGAGGGAAGAAAAATCCAGGACCGACAGAAGTTGAGAGAAATTAGGGGCTTCTCCTTTAAGGCAAGCTAGTCACATGACCAGGTGTGGCCTATCAGAGGTTCTCTACCATGGAGCTTGGTTTCCCAATCCGGATATTGAGCATTAAAAGCACTCTAAGATATCGCACAATAAAGGTAGGGTGACTCCGGATCAATCCTTCTTGCTGCAGAAGGAAAATTTAAATCACCCAAAATCCAAACAGAAATTGCATTCTGTGTAGAGGGCAGGGACTGAATCGATCTGGGGTTGGAATAAAAGCTCCGTGCAGTTTACACCCAGGAAAGGTTTGGGAGGTGTCAAGGAACCGATGGCCACCGTCTTGGCAACCCCTGTGCTGTATATTTAGAAATAGCATAAAAATACAGTATAAGCTTGTTAGTTGATGACTGGTTGCTATTTTTATAAGTTGGCACTGGAGAAAGTAGAGTGGAATTACTGTGCGACCGGGTCCCCAAAACTCCATGACATTTAGTAGCGGCTCCGAAACTGTGCGATGTTTAAAAGTGGATTCCACTTCAGGACCCTTGAGAATAGTTGCCTTGGAGCACAGGAAGGCTGGCCCTCTAGATAACTTCGGAGGTTCCTGGAGGATCACTGGTGGCCACAAGAAAGCTTACCCCAGTGCGCTGACTCAAGTGCTGTTCAGATGGATCATGTCCAGCCACTGCTTGAAGACTGCCAGTCACCATTACCTCCTTAGGCAGCCCATCCCACTGCTGAACTACTCTGACTGTGAAATTCAACCCCCGCCCCCAATATCTAGCCAGTACTGTTTTATACATAGTTTAAAGCAGGGGTAGTCAAACTGCGGCCCTCCAGATGTCCATGGACTACAATTCCCATGAGCCCCTGCCAGCGAATGCTGGCAGGGGCTCATGGGAATTGTAGTCCATGGACATCTGGAGGGCCGCAGTTTGACTACCCCTGCTTTAAAGCCATGAATGCGGGTCCTCTCCTCTGTTGCCAACAGGAACCGCTCCCTGGTCTTCTCCAAGGGACAACCTTTCAGATACTTCAAGAGAGGCTCCCTGTCCCCTCTCAGCCTCCTCTTCTCCAGGCCCAAGTCCCTCAGCCTCTGCTCACAGGGTTTGTCCCTGGAACATCCTCGCCGCTCTCCTCTACACCCTCTTTGCACTCCCTCTGCATAAAGGAAGCCATGCTTGGTAAATTAGGATGCTCTCCTTATCTGCCTGTGCCAGTGAATCATCCCAGAAAGGGAAGCAAGGACTGGTGCGCTCTCTCCCCACCCTCCCACACAAGCCCCGCCTGTTAAGTCCCCTTCTGAATGGGGCCTGGCCGTGGAATCGCGGAACTCGCAGGAATCCAGGGATTTTATCTGGCAGGGGAAACATTCTGGGCAGGCGCTCTGCTCACCACCTATTACTCCTGCTGTCCGTCTGGGAGGCTGCCCAAAGCTTTAAAACACGCCGGTTGGGGACAAATAGAAATTGGCATCCAGTGGCTGCATTTCTGGGTTTGTGATAATTGCCAAAATTAGAAATGGGGGGGGCACCCTCCTGTGACAGCCTTATGGCTTTATCACTGAATTTACAGCTTTAAAGGGAGAGAGAAGGGGGGGGGGGAGAAAAGAAGCTACAAAAACAAGGAAATCATCCAGCCTAGATTGGAGAGGGGAACACCCAGGAAAATGGCCGGAAGTCCTCCTCTATCAGGAAAACATACCTGTGCCTTCCAAAAACGTTCAAAGCAAGTCTCTTCCACCACATTAAGGTTCTTTTCTGTTTCCTCTCAAGCCAATAGCAAAACAGCTGTGAGCTATCACAGGCAATTTTGCACACACAAACCAGATACATATATATATGTTTTATATATATATAAACCCCTTATAAAACCCTCTTTTCTTTTTTCTTTCTCTTCTCTTCCCCAGGGACTCAGAAGGGCTGCAAAGAATGTGACTTAACTGTTGTTCATGGTGTTCGCACTCATCTCTCAGAGCCCGAGGGTGGCAAATTCATTTCTCACAGACTTGATGTACCTTGAGGTGAGCGGAAACAAGAGTAAGAAATTACATACCTCAGTGCCTTCTTCCGCTCGCCTCGTGGCCGTTCTCTGAGGGGCTTCGTTCAGGCTGCCTTCCCTGGTGAAGACTCTCCGTGTGGCTTTGGCCACCACTGCAAATGCAGAAGAAAGGGCACTGGTGACAGAACTGTCACGTTTTTCATTGCTTTATTTATATTTATATAGAGGCTGGAGAGCCATCTGATGGAGAGGCTGATTCTGTGAAGGCTGAAGGGGGTGGCAGGTGACAGTGGATGAGCGATAGGATTGTGAGTGTCCTGCATAGTGCAGGGGGTTGGACTAGATGATCCAGGAGGTCCCTTCCAACTCTATGATTCTATGACTAGATTTAAGGCCCGCTGTAGGCCCAGCAGGGACTAGTGGGCAGGTGGCTACAAATGAACACACTGTTGGCATGCAAAAAACCTACCTGGAGTAGCAAGGTGACACCGATTTAATATTTTAAAAATTGCTCTGTGGAATGTGTCTCTGCACCTGATGGAGATTACTTTCCTAGTTACCACACAATTGCCTGGCATTTAATATTCTAACTAGGGACTAAGCATTCAGGAATACAACAGGCACTAGATTGGGGTGGGTGAGTAGAAGAATTCTGCAGATGCCCCCCCCTCCCCCAGGACCTGGAAAGGCTGCAGGCAGCTGTTGGGGAACTCACTGGCAGGGGCAGCTCTCACGCAGCAGGGGTCTGCAGCCTCTGAGCCTCCAAGGGAAGTGGAAGGAGGAGGGGTCAGGGGTGGGGGACGGAAGGCAGTTGGCTGGCTGCTGGACAATCTGGCAAGCTGGTTGGAGGAGGAGGGCGGGACAGCTCAGGGGCGGGACAGCTGCCCTGAGTGGATTTTAAGCGCTGAGTGGCAGTTAAGCCATGAGACAAACTCCTCCTCCTAGGCCTTACCAGAAATACATTATGTGGAACAGATAGCCCTCTGTGGCCCCCATATGTGGATAGCTAAACCCACTAATTGGGGTCACGTGGAGGTTAAACTGATTTTTCAGAAAATTTGGGGCATTCCCCAATCTGGAAAAAATTAAAATGGGGAGTTTCAGATAAAGGAGTATTTTTTGTGCAGCACAGGAAACACATTTATCTTGGGCAGCTGTGGTGCCATACCCTCTGCAGCAGTGGTCACACAGATCAGGGCTCTGAGTGGGCCCAGCGGCGGCTGCATCTCTTGGGAGCCACAACAGTCACGCTGTCCGTGCCACTGCCTGGGTGTGGGCATGCTGATGTTGGCAGGAGTCGCACCCGGCCTGCAGGCAGTGGTGCTGGAAATCCCACTTGGGGCAGGCCCAGTGAGAAAGTGGGGTATGTGTGAGCAGTCCCCCCCCCTCCATGAGTATCACTTGAGAGCCAGTTTGGTGTAGTGGTTAGGAGTGCGGACTTCTAATCTGGCATGCCAGGTTCGATTCCTCGCTCCCCCACATGCAGCCAGCTGGGTGACCTTGGGCTCGTCACGGCACTGATAAAACTGTTCTGACTGAGCAGTGATATCAGGGCTCTCTCAGCCTCACCCACCCCACAGGGTGTCTGTGGTGGGGAGAGGAAAGGGAAGGCGACTGGAAGCCACTTTGAGACTCCTTCGGGTAGAGAAAAGCAGCATCTAAGAACCAACTCTTCTTCTTCTTCTTCAGTGATATCAGGGCTCTCTCAGCCTCACCTCCCTCACAGGGTGTCTGTTGTGGGGAGAGGAATGGGAAGGCGACTGTAAGCCGCTTTGAGCCTCCTTCGGGTAGGGAAAAGCGGCATATAAGAACCAACTCTTCTTCTTCTTCTTCTTGTTTAGTGCTATTCTACACTGCATTTAATTTGGCACCTAGCCTGGGGTGGTCCTGGACCTAAAAGATGTCTACATGGCCTATGGCTCCAGTCCAATTTTGTCAAGCTGTGCCTACATTTCATTTGTGCTGTGTTCGTGGCACCCGTGGTTGGGACGGCAAGAAGGATCTGTGACAGGGCGGTCACGGGGTACTCTCTGAGCAGCCGCTTGTACTACATGACTTGCTTTGGTCCTTCCCTATTGATTTCCCCATCCCCAAAGCCAATCTTTGTCCAGTGCAATAGTTCCAATACAAAGAGGGGTTTTTTCTGAGCATGGAACATGTGGTCAGTCATTGGCTGCCAGCTCTGAAACTATTGCTGAGTTCATTGACCAGCTGGATTTTACTGTTCAGCCCATTAGTATTTTCATTAAAAACATTACTGGGTGTAACTCAACTTCTTTTCAGGGCACGAGAAACACACAATCTGTCTCCACAATTACAGTTGCTAAGGAATTGGAACGGAGGCCGCCGTCACATTACTGTAACTCATTACGGCTACTAATTGGACACTCATCTGACAAGTACCTTATTGCTTTACTGGGGTGCTGGGAAGAGAGACAATTAAAGAACAAAATAAAATTAAAGATCTCTTTATGCCTATAGGTACAGTCGTTTTAAATTCTTTTGCATAGTTACACAAATGCACATGAAAAAGGAATGGCTGATCAGATGAGAGTTAATATTTTTAACTCTTTCTCAGCCAGGGTTTCGTGAAATCCTGGGGTTTCTTGACGGTTTCGTGAAATCCTGGGGTTTCTTGACGGCTTTTGAAGGGTTTCCCGAATGGCTGGGAGTTAATTAATGTTTAATATATTTTTTGCATTTGTTAAACATTTATCAGGTGGCATGACCATATATGGTCATGTTGACTCGCCCACCCCTCCCAAAATGGAAGGGTGGGAAAGGGAAGGGCCCTGGGTGGGCATCTACATGGCTCGGCTTCCAAAATGAATTCTGCACAATCCCATCACTTGAAGCCTGAAGGGTTTCTTGAAGCCTGAAGAATGTTTCAGAGGTTTCGCAACAGAAAAGAAAACTTGAGAAAGGTGATCTTAGTGCTTGGTGTTTACTGAGATCTGATTTATTTCCATACCTTTGTTTATACCTGTGGTTCTCAACTTTCCTAATGCTGCAGCCCTTTAATCCAGTTCCTCCTGTTGTGGTGACCCCCAACCATAAAATGATGCAAGGGTTCTTTCACTGGCATTAAACCGAAACTGTCCAGTGGCGTGAGGATCCATTGTTCAAGATTGCATATAAATCGTTTTCTTCTCCAGGGTTTCTCAGTTCAGTTCTGCCTCTTGTCCCACCATGTTGATCTCGCTCTTTTCTGCTTTCAGGAGGAGCAGCAACAGGGGCAGCGCCACCCCCCAGCCCCCCCAGCCTGATGCAACCCTTGTGAAAGGACCTATCAACTCCCAAAGGGGTCCCGACCCCCAGGTTGAGAACCACTGGCTTATAATGTCTTATTGTGTTATCAGATACTGATTTTAACTGTATATATATATATATATTGTGTGTATATATATACATTGTAATAGTATAGTATAGTAATAGTTGTGTGTATATACATTGTAATAGCCTTTGTATATGTCTCTGTGACGGGAAAACCAAAATGACTTTCAAAGTTGTCGATTGCATCGAATCATCCTTGACAGAGTCAAAAGATCAGGCTCCACCAATCAGCTTCAAACATCTTCAAAGAGTTTGCAAACAATATACGTCCGGGGGGTGGGGTGGGGGGTCTTGCTAAGAATATCAGCCCTTTGCTAGGAGAAAATAATAATAATAAAAAGAAGAGCAGTTTCATGTATCCAATGCATATCCCAAATATCCCACTCCTCGGCTACGGCTAATCGCTCTGTGTTCTGCGGCACGCGTTCCCCGCAACGTGAGACACAAGCAGCTGTCATTCCAATGGATATTAATTCATATTGTTCCTCATTCCAGGCCTCAATGCGCCAGCATACAAAGGGGGGGGGGGCAGAACACCCTTTACATAAAGACATCTGCCTTGAACAGGCAACAGTAGCTCTGCTTGACAGAAGGCACCTGGGCCTCCACTTTTTGGGGAGAAACGATGCAATCTAGTCACTTCTTGGCTCTCTGTTATGCTACCTGCCTTTCTCAACCCCTCCCGCCCTTCCCTTCCTGGGCCCTTTTGATCAGTTTGTAGGAAATGAATTTCCAGAAGGTGTTCTTCTATGTGCAAATGGAAGCCAGGACTTTCAGGGCCATGTGGCTTGGGGTCAAAGCAACCCCCCCCCCCAAAAAAAAGATTGTAGAATGGAGGGGAAGACAGAAACAAGGCAGTGGGCCTAGAAAACAACAGCACCTAGGTCAGGGGTAGTCAAACTGCGGCCCTCCAGATGCCCATGGACTACAATTCCCATGAGCCCCTGCCAGCATTCGCCATGGACATCTGGAGGGCCGCGGTTTGACTACCCCTGACCTAGATTGTCCCTGGTTTCGGATAAGTAAGCGCTTGAATATTCCTACGGATCAGGTCAGTAGCCTGATCAACTACCCTGGATTTCAGGAATAAAAGTATGCTTTTTGGATCTTACCAAAAACCCCTTTTGGTAGAGGCAGGAGCAGCTTAAGCATCCATGGGGCCTGGAGCACCAGAGCCAATTTAAGAATTTGTGAGGCCCTAACAAGTACAATTCTGGCGGCAGCAGCCAGACGTGGGGCAGTGGAGCCCCCCCCAGTGGAAAGGGGTGTCACTCTGAGTGCCCTTAAAGAGGGGAAGAAAGGGGGGGGGGAGGCTATGGCCCTGATCCATGGGAGGAAGGCATAGCCTTGGGCCCCTGGAAGCACAAGGCCCATAACATGGGCTGCATGGGCCTGGATAGAGGCTTAAAACGTTGAATGACTCCAGGAGTTCTGGTCTGGAGCCTGCAGTTCCACAACGGGGAATGGCAGGAGCCCTTCAGAACATCAGAGGAGCCTTGTTGGCTCAGAGCCATGGCCCCTCTAGGCCATGACGATCTTGCCCCACAAGCAGACATGTGTCGAACTCTTTCCAACGACGTACGGAATTCCAGGGGGCCACCTTAGTGCCAGGCTGGGCTTCAATGACAGGTGATTGTGTGAGGGTTATAGGACCAGATTGTCCCACTTTTGGAGGGACATCTGGGGGCAGCTGGCAAATGGTACTTATGTTGAAATTAAACAGTATATATTACAGTACTATTTTTGTGTTCTATGCATTCTATGAAACGTTTTGTTGCTCCATATAGACCAAATTTTTAATCAAGAACACCCCCCCCCCCGGTCAATGATGTCCCGCTTAAAATCTTAAAATCTGGTCACCTTAGTTATATGAGTTGCCCACCAGATTCCAGGAATGTAGCTCTGCCATAAACAAGACTCTCCAAAGACTTTAAATGTAATTATGCAGGTTACCTTCTGGACCAGCTGACTTGCCAAACTGATCTCTGCATATTATATTCTGTGACCATCCCACAGATACATGGGGAGTGTAATCAATTACGCTACTGTACCCAAAAATGTCATTCAGTTTGTAAGATCCCTTGCCTCTTCACATGAATTCCGGCATCCCTCATGCGCACGACACAGAATGGACCTGCGTCCTTCTCCTCCCAATCTGGTCCCCTGAAGTATGTCTCCTGTTAATGATAAATTCAAGTGGGTCCGTGTTGGTCTGAAGCAGCACAACAGAACAAAATCAGAGTCCAGTGACACCTTTAAGACCAACAAAGATTTATTCAAGGTGGGAGCTTTCGAGTGCAAGCACAGAGTGCTTGCACTCGAAAGCTCTCACCTTGAATAAATCTTTGTTGGTCTTAAAGGTGCTACAGGATTCTGATTTTGTCCTGTCCATGAAGTCACTCAGCAGAGGCCTGCTGCTCCCAAGAGTGTGCCTTCAACGGTGTCCGTGGGCGGGAAAGTTGAACATGGCTGGGAGATTTTCACTAGACCCCACTTGAGTGGTTGAGGTGAGGGGAATTCACCCTTGTTCTCCTGAGGGAAGGGAGCGTAACAGAAAGATCTCCCCCTCCAAAAACGCATTAAAAAGACGTCGTTCTGCGCTAAAACGCAGCCTTTTCATCCCCTTCCCCGGCTTCGCTACACAGACGATCCCAGTCGCAAATGGGAACTCAACTTTGAAGTCTCTCTCTGTTTGAGGTTATTACAGTAAAGGGATAATGAGTGGATAAGAGACCTCTTTAGCCAAGCTTGTTTTCAGGGAGACAGAGATGAATACACTTCAGAAAGAGAGAGAGAGAGAGCATTTTGTGGTGCCCTGTGCGTTGCGGGCTGGGAAGAGGAGGGCACCTGGCTGGCATTCTCCTGCAGCCCTGAGATCAGAAGGGACTTCAGAGGGAAGCTGCATCACCAGCTGCTGGAAAGCCAAAATCTTCATGGGAAGGAGATGGGGTAGCAGTGGCCAGAAAGAGAGAGAATGTACACCTGGAGGGAGCCATGATAGTACAGGGAGCATAATCCTTACTAGTTGAATTTATTGTGTATGGTCATAGGAGGCAATAATATAAAGAATAAAGCAATATAAAATAAGTCCAAATTAGACACAAAAAAGTCCTAAACGGTTGGGGTGGAGGAGGGGGTGGAAGGGTTCTTTTTTTAAAGTGTAGGATGTTTCCAAATTTGCTTATGAATGTTTTAATTATTTTTTTAACCCACGCTGATCCTGCTTGTGGAGAGGGGCGATCTATAAATCAAATAATAATAATATAAATTATATAAAATACAAAATTGAGATTAAAACAAAGATACTGAAGGAATTCTTATACATTCTTGTAATCCTTACGTATAATGGCTGATCAGAGTTCCCATGAAATTCTCCAGCTTTTACTCTGAGGTCTTTTTCAACCAGGAAGGTGTTTATTCTAATTTATTTATTGTGTAGCATGTGTATAATACAGCCAGGAGATTCAAAGACTGCCTGGCTGCCAGGAGGTTTGCCACAGCTTGTGCCACGACCCTAATATTTGTTTGAGGGCATAGGAGGAGCCTTTTGAAAAAAATCAGGATGTTTGAATCAAGCTATGCCAAAGACACTTCTCCTCTGATGCCCCCTGCAGGACACTCTTCACATGTGTCTGAGTCAGAGCTTGAAAGGGCAATAGTATATTTAATAGTATATTATATTTATACCATGGGCAATAGTATATTATATTTATACCATGGGCAATAGTATATTTAAAAAGTAAGGAGGAATTATTGTGCCTGGGAGAGGTGAAGGCCTAGCCTGGCACTACTTAATAGTTGTTTGACATCAGGTTAGGCAAGGACAGGCATGAATAGAGTTGTGTGCTTCGGCTTGGTTCGGTGATCACCAAAGCCCAAAGCGGTGCGTAGGAGACCAGAACCGCAGCGTGGAGAGAAGAGGCATTGGTGGTGCGCCAGCCAGTGGCCACACACAAGCGCACTCTGTGCCCGTATGCAGCCACCAGCCGGCGTGTCGCCCCCTCCCCTCCCCTCCTCCCCACGCCGTGGCACTGGCCACCTTGGGCTGCAGTGATCACCAAAGCGGCTGAACTGAGCTGAAAAGCCCCCCCCCAAAAAAATTTGTACAATTTCAGACTTTTTGATGCTTCGCAATTGGTCTTTCTTGACTTGGCAAAAAGCCAGCACACATCGACAAAGTGACATCTCAGTGAGGAATCCTGTGTGGCTTGCCGAAAGGGGGATGAAGAAGAAGAGTTGGTTCTTATATGCTGCTTTTCCCTACTCAAAAGAGGCTCAGAGCGGCTTACAGTCGCCTTCCCTTTCCTCTCCCCACAACAGACACCCTGTGGGGTGGGTGAAGCTGAGAGAGCCCTGAGATTCCTGCTCGCTCAGAACAGTTTTATCAGTGCCATGGCAAGCCCAAGGTCACCCAGCTGACTGCATGTGGAGGAGGAGCACAGAATCGAACCCGGCTCGCCAGATTAGAAGTCCGCACTCCTAACCACGACACCAAACTGTCACTACACCAAACATGGGAATCCCCCATGACAAACTGATGGCCCAGGTATGAGGACAGGGAATGAGTCTCTGTCGCTTGCTCTCCGCTGGTGACGGTTCACGGAGTTAATGGGATCTCTGCAACTGTCTCCTCCATGTCTGTCTATGTCAAGCCTATTCTTGCTTCCAGTTGTGTGTGTCAGCGTGCTCTGTGCCATTACTAACAGCTGCGATGTACAATACCAGTTTGGTTAATGTGCTTGCTTATGTGCTACGTGGGGGGTGGGGGGCAGGTTTGGATAAGGTTTTTATCGTCTCTCACCCCTTTCCCTTTGTTTCTTGCCTCGAGAGGCACCAGACTGGATAGGTGGACACCAGTTTAGTATTTATCCTCCCTATTTCTCTCAGGTTCCCCAAGGGGAGAGGCAGAGCAGAGCAAAAGGATTATCTCCTCCAAGCAAAACCATTTTGTCCAGTGTCCTGCTCCAAAAGGGACAAGCCAGATGTCTCAGGGAAACTGCAGCTGGATCAGCAAGAGATAGACAAATTGTGGCTCCCCAGGTGTCTATGGACTTCAGTTCCCATGAGCCCCTGTCAATTGGCCATGCTGGTGGGAGCTCATGGTAATTGTGGTCCATGAACATCTGAAGAGCCAGAGTTCGGCCACCCCTGTGTCTAGTGCTTATCGATAACATCTGGTACTCTAAAGATATTGCCTATCTCCATCCCGGCTAGTGGCCTTAATTAATTAATTTATTTATTAGATTTGTTGGGTTTCTAGGTTGCCCTCTCCACAATGATCTTGGGGCAGCTTACAACAAACATAGATTAAAAATCTTAATACAATACAGTAGAAGCCCTCACATCCTAAAAATTAACCTATCTTAAGTTAGAAGAATGTCAGCAACTCTGTTTAGGGGTGCCCCATTAGACAAGGTCAGCGGCCCCCCATCTTTTCAAGCCTCTTTGCCCCTTTGGAATCCTCGCACAACTTGGTGGGGGCAGCCACAAAATGGCTGCTGCAGGAGGTGGAGCCTGTCAGAAAAATGGCTGCTGCCATTTTTACCTTCAGTCACTCAGTCAAGATCCTTGTGCTGCTGTCCCAGCAACATTGTTTGAAGTCTGGACAGCCAATTAAATCACCAGTGGGCCAGTCAGAAGCGCACCCGCCCCCACTCACTTTCTAAACCCATTTAGCAGGCCCCGGGAAAAGGGTCAGTGTTTGCCATGGTGCCCACGGGGACCATCTTGTGGACTCCTGGTCTGCTTACATGTGTCCCTTGGAAGGCTGCCCAAGGATGCCTGGTGTGTGTGTTGGGTTCCCTAGGTGGATTTGGCCCTCTGAAAGCTGGAGAACGTGTTTGTAGAGAACCCCAGGACTAACAAGTCATTTTACGAAGATTTGAGTGAGAGAGACTGGCATTTTGTGGCTTTAGAGTCATAGAAGAAGAAGAAGAAGAAGAAGAAGAAGAAGAAGAAGAAGAAGAAGAAGAAGAAGAAGAAGAAGAAGAAGAGTTGGTTCTTATATGCCCCTTTTCCCTACCCGGAGGAGTCTCAAAGCGGCTTCCATTCGAGGTGGGTGAGGCTGAGAGAGCCCAAATATCATAATATCATGATAGGATATCATGATAGAATTGGAAGGATTCTTCAGGATCATCTAGTCCAACTACCTGCACAATGCGTGCCTACCCACAGTGCCTACCCACAGTGACCCCAATTTCATGCCCAAATGATCCCTCCACCAAAAATCTCCAGAATCCAGCCTGGCCTGGAAGAAATTCACCTACCATCCCACAGTGGCGACTAGCAATTCCCTGGGGATGCAAGGAAGGGCCACAAGAGACAAACCCTGGCACATCCCTTCCTGCCCACCCACTCACAATTTGGAACATTTTTAAATGGAAACTCTAATTTGAGAGGAGGTTTTACCTTCCCCTTGAAGAAGAAGAGTTGGTTTCTACCTATCCACAGGAGTCTCAAAGCGCCTAACAATGGCCTTCCCTCCCTCCCTCGGGCGGCACCTGTATGTGCCCGCTCAAAGGACTGACCTGGGTTTGGTGCCTCTCCCCTGACAAGCCCCTTCTGCCCTCCTCTCAAGCCAAGAGATGCCACCCCCCTCGTGAACATCACGTTGTTGGGGCTTACAGGGAAATGTCCAAGGCAAAAATGAATTCAGGAGGGTATTTGTTGTTGTTGTTGTTGTTGTTAGGCTATTCCTTCTACCCTAACAGGGCAGGGACTTCCAAGTTTCTAACAGCATGCATTTTAAAAAGCTCCAAATGTTGTCAGGCAAAACCTGAGGCAACAGGTCACACGGGGCCAAATGACGCCGCACGAAATCTGCCGCGAACGAAGCAAATCAGAGTTCAAAAGCGAGACTTTGGCTTGCGAGTTCAAAGCACACGGTATTAATGGTTCATATAAAATTACTGATGCTTGACGGGTTACGTGTTTAGCCAGGGAAAAAAATGGTTTCTGAAGTTACAGAGGACGACGAGATGCCAACTTGGCATTCATGTGCATGATTCCTAGCCTTTTACAGATGCTGGAGGGGAATTCTGAAGGATTGTTAGTGAACAGATTGTACACGCACTGATGTAATAATCTGTTGGAAGATGAATGGGTTCTTACACTGATCCAGAGCAAGGGCAGCAATGCAGATTTTGCATTTGAGAACAAAATGAAGAAACAAAAGGCTCGGCATACAGCTGGCGCCGTCTCGAACCCTGGTCCTCTCTAAGAATTAAGGGCCGGCCAGTTGCATCCGTCCAGTGGCAGTTCAAAGCAAGAGATGAGCAGGGGTGGCTTTTCTGTGCTTAGCATTCCTACTCTTTCTCTTGTGGTCTCCCATCCAAGTTTTAACCATGGTCAACCCTACTTAGTTTCCAAGCCCTGGTGAGCTCAGGCCAGTCAGAGGAGTTGAGCAGTAGAGTGGTCTGCCTGGGCAGGTGAGGAGCCGTCAATGGCCGTCTTCAAGCAGTGGCTGGACAGATCCTTCTCCTGGATGCTGGAGGCTGATCCTGCCCTGAGCAGGGGGTGGGACTAGATGGCCTGCGTGGCCCCTTTCCACCCTAGGATTCTCTGAGTCTAGTTCAGCAGGGGAATGGACTGCCTGAGGAGGTGGGGAGCTCCCCCTCACTGGCCATCTTCAAGCAGCGGCTGGACAGATCCTTCTCCTGGATGCTGGAGGCTGATCCTGCCCTGAGCAGGGGGAGGGACTAGATGGCCTGCATGGCCCCTTTCCACCCTAGGATTCTCTGAGTCTAGTTCAGCAGGGGAATGGGCTGCCTGAGGAGGTGGGGAGCTCCCCCTCACTGGCCATCTTCAAGCAGCGGCTGGACAGATCCTTCTCCTGGATGCTGGAGGCTGATCCTGCCCTGAGCAGGGGGAGGGACTAGATGGCCTGCATGGCCCCTTCCCACTCTAGGATTCTAGGAGTCTAGTTCAGCAGGGGAATGGGCTGCCTGAGGAGATGGGGAGCTCCCCCTCACTGGCAGTCTTCAAGCAGCGGCTGGACAGATCCTTCTCCTGGGTGCTTGAGGCTGATCCTGCACTGAGCAGGGGGTGGGACTGGATGGCCTGCATGGCCCCTTCCCACTCTAGGATTCCCTGAGTCTAGTTCAGCAGGGGAATGGGCTGCCTAAGCTCCCCCTCACTGGCAGTCTTCAAGCAGCGGCTGGACAGATCCTTCTCCTGGATGCTTCAGGCTGATCTTGCACTGAGCAGGGGGGGGACGAGATGGATTCTAGGATAGACTGGCCTGTTTTGCCTGCTCTAGGCTCATGCCTATAAACCTGCTAACACAGGACACTTCATGCATCGAAAGAAGTAGGTTCTGTTCCCGGAAGGTTCATGCCACAGTAAATCTGCTAGTCCTTAAGAGGCTACAAAACTCCTTTTGTTGTTGTTTGTTTGCTGCCCCAGAATAAGATGGGTGTCCTCTGGGATTGGCCTCACAGGTGTTAAAACTCATTTTTTTCACTTATAAAATGTGTTTGTGGCAAAGTTTGCTGCATCCCTATTTATGAAAGCTGAGTGGCCCGTATCCATGGGAAGAAATTATGTCACTGATGAACAATGAAATCATGTGCCCACGATATGCCAGAGCTGCAGGGCTGCCCCTTCCTCCCCCAAGGATGCCCTCCCACCAGCACAGCCACTGTCGCCTCCCCAGATGCCAGGAGCTCTTTGTTGCAGTGGAGTGCGGAGAGGATGGGGCACCACTTCCAGGGGGCAGCATCCCCTAATCTTGGTGGTGAGGACCACAGAGAGGCTGCGAAATCCCTAAAGCATTGTGATGTTCCTCATCTGAGGCAAATGGTGAGCCTAACTCCAGCTGGTCAACTATATAGAAGTCAGACTTTATTTTGTAACTTTTTAAAAGTCTAAACCTCTCAAATATGGTCTTTATGTAAATAAGCAACGGAAGAGACTCCTGCGGCCCCTTACCCTGCCATTCCAGGGATGCCCAGCCATTTGGGGAATCTTCTCCATTATCCTGGTAGATTTGGCAGCTTCACTCCGCTCCAGCAATCATCCCATTTTTTTCCTTTTAGAAGTGCACAGTGAATAAATGCAGCCTTGAGCATTCCGTCCCCGTCTGTCCCTGAGGAGCCTGGGCAGCCATTGAAAAGCCCCTCTCAACTTCCGCACAGAGTCCCAGAGAGGCAAGAGCAGGACAACATGCAGCTATTCTTGGGGAACTTGGTTGGAAAGGGAATAGGGCGGTGAGATCTCTGCCCTACTCTTTCCCACCCGGAGCTTCTGCTGGAACTTCTGAGTAGTTATGAGCTTGCAGGAGTGCTGCCAGGACCACACTTAGGGCAATTGTCCGGGGTCTCCAAACACAGGCTATCGGCAGCAAGCCCTAAGGAGCATGGGGGGGACCTACTGCTGAGTAAACGTGTGTAGAGGCCAATTAGACTGGATCCCATCTTTATCCTGGATGCTTGAGGCTGATTCTGCATTGAGCAGGGGGTTAGACTCTGTGATCTGTACAGCCCCTCCTAACTCTATGGTGCTATGATTCTGCGATTCTAGTGCAGCCTTTCTCACCTTTTTTACCCTTGAGAAACCCCTGAAACATTCTTCAAGCTTTGAGAAACCCCAGAAGTGGCAGGATCAGGCAGATCATGGTTGGGAAGCAGAGCTGTCTGGGGTTGTGGGCTTCGGCATGATTCAGCCACCTCAGCAATCCCTGAAGCCCAAAGAGTGTGTAGAAGGCCAGTGCTGCGGAGAGGAGGGGCAGCAGCATGCCAGCCGGCAGCCGCACAGAGCTCTGCACCTGCATGCGGCCGCTAGCTGGTGCGCCACCATCGCCGCCCTTCCTCTCCGCAGCGCTGGCCACCCCAGGCTCCAGTGACCACCAAGGTGCTGAACCGTCCTGAAGCACACAACCCACCTCAGGCCCCCTCCCCTCCTCTTCCCACACCCTCATCATTGGCTATTTTGGGAGGGGGTGGGATAAATGTTTCGATAAATGTTTAACAATTTTATATATAGACACATACAGAGAGAGAGAGAGAGAGAGAGAGAGAGAGAGAGAGAGAGAGAGAGAGGAGCCTCTTGTGGCGCAGAGTGGTAAGGCAGCAGACATGCAGTCTGAAGCTCTGCCCATGAGGCTGGGAGTTCAATCCCAGCAGCCGGCTCAAGGTTGACTCAGCCTTCCATCCTTCCGAGGTCGGTAAAATGAGTACCCAGCTTGCTGGGGGGTAAACGGTAATGACTGGGGAAGGCACTGGCAAACCACCCCGTATTGAGTCTGCCATGAAAATGCTGGAGGGCGTCACCCCAAGGGTCAGGCATGACTCGGTGCTTGCACAGGGGAGGCCTCTACCTATATAAATATAAATATAAATATAAATATAAATATAAATATAAATATAAATATAAATATAAATATAAATATAAATATAAATATAAATATAAATATAAATATAAATATAAATATAAATATAAATATAAATATAAATATAAATAAAATTAATTCTCCCACCCATTCCGGAAATCTTTCCAGGGTCGCCAAGAAACCCCAGTTTTTCCTGGAACCCTGGCTGAGAAAGTCTGATCCAGTGGGCCTGTCTGAATCTTTATTTTGTGCTTCTTGTTTGATGTTTTCCTTGCCCTTCCTTTCTCCTTCCAAATTGTTTTCTTTAAACCCATTAAGCCCAGAGTCTAAAAACACCACTATTATCATGTCACACCACCTGCATGATCCCGCTCAGCCCCTGACGGTCTGCCAGTTTAATCCTGGCAGGTTGGGGGACGGAAGACAAAAGGACGGTTTGGACAGAAGCCGTATCGCAGATCTGTGCTCGGACTCGCAGCAGGGTGCCTTGGGACTACCAAGCGTCCTGGAGCAGCTTTTGTTTGTTTCTGGCTGCTGGGACAAGAGGACAGCAAGGGACCCTTCCCCCTGCCCAGAGAGGAGAAGGGTCAGCAAACACTCTCATGGTGCAAGAGCCAAAGTCCGGGGAATGCTACACCGTGTGGCCATCGTTCTCCCAGGCACGGGAGACGTCTGGGTCTCATGAACAAAGCCACGTCTCAAGAGAAAAAAAAAAACAGATTGCCAGCCAGGGACAGAACAATGGGAAGGA
This sequence comes from Paroedura picta, assembly GCF_049243985.1. Classification (NCBI taxonomy): domain Eukaryota; kingdom Metazoa; phylum Chordata; class Lepidosauria; order Squamata; family Gekkonidae; genus Paroedura; species Paroedura picta. The sequence continues at coordinate 3,746,943 of NC_135370.1, read as the reverse complement.
GCAGCACTTCAAGCCATTGCTATGGGCACCTAATTCTCTTACTAGATGGTTTTCCAAACTTGTTTGAGATATTAAGAATCCACTTTCAGGCACGAGTGTCCCCAAAATCTTGCTTCCATTAACGAATGCAAGAAAATAGCCTCTTTCCTCCATGCCTTTCCAGCTTGGTGTAGTGCAGGGGTAGTCAAACTGCGGCCCTCCAGATGTCCATGGACTACAATTCCCAGGAGCCCCTGCCAGCGAAAGCTGGCAGGGGCTCCTGGGAATTGTAGTCCATGGACATCTGGAGGGCCGCAGTTTGACTACCCCTGGTGAAGTGGTTAAGAGCAGAGGCTCCTGGGAATTGTAGTCCATGGACATCTGGAGGGCCGCAGTTTGACTACCCCTGGTGAAGTGGTTAAGAGCCTCTAATTTGGGACTCCGGGTTTGATTCCCTGCTTCTCCACATGCAAGGGTGACCTTGGGCCCGTCACAGTCCTCTTAGAGATGTTCTCACAGAGCAGTTTCTCTCAAAGCTCTCTCAACCCCACCTCCCTCACAGGGGGTCTATTGTGGGGAGAGGAAGGGAAGGCGACTGGAAGCCACTCGGAGACTCCTTCGGGGAGAGAAAAGTGGGGTACAAAAGCAGCTCCTCTCTTTCAAAACTCAGGATATTAAAATACCGCTTTTGTGCCTTTAAGTTAGTCATATTAGGAAGCCTCTTATCCTCTGATTACATGATAAGTGTGCTGGGTTGAGGGAAACCTCATCCCTATAAACATTTCACACATGACAAGGACTGTGTTTGCTGGCTCCTGAGCATGGCTCATGGGACTGGCTCCTGAGCATGGCTCATGGGAAGAGAGACTTCAGCATTCCTTCTGTTCCCCCCATGTGCTTTCACTAGCCTTGGGAGGGGCAGGCTTTTTGTCCCAGCGCCAATTCCATGTGTCTGCCCAGGAGAGAAACTGGGGGATTCTTAGAACCCAAAAGATTGTTGGCAGCAGCTCTCTGTTTGATGCCTCCTGACTTGTGAAACTGTAAACAGGGACTCTCTTCACCATAGAGTGAGTTAGACAGGGACACTGACCACTCCCCCTGGGTCTCACTGACCTCTCCCTCGAGGGTAATTTCCTGTTCCCCCAGTCTCTTCTCTCTTCTCCATCTCTCAAGTCCACAACATGGCGGAAGGGAGATGCCTCAAGCATCTCTCTCCATCCAGCTATTTAGACTAGAATAGGAACCTTCTCTTTATCGCTTAGTGCAGAATTACGTTCTCTGCTAAATGGTTCTTCTGTTAGTTAAGTACCATGTTGGTGAATGTGCCTTTCTTTGCTGGTTGTTTTTCTGGCTGCGTGTACTCTATGCCCACGCTAAGGCACTCTTCTCACTTCAGGACATCAAGACTTTACCAATATTCCTTCAGAGATGAGGGTCGAAATCTCCATGTACAGTCAAAGCTGAACAGGGAAAATTTTAAAAAGAAAAATAACATCAGGAGTTTTGAGGCACCTTAAAGACCAATCATTTCAAAGGCATTCTGTCATAACCTTTGACTGACTAGCTGCATGCTGTAGGTCCTCACATTCTAAAGAGGGGGGAAATGGATTGTAAATAGCACACTCAAGGCCATGAAATGCATGGCGTATAAGGTGGGAAATAATGAATAAATTTAAATCTAATTGAGAACATTAGAAATAATTTAGGGCTGTAATAGTGGTGATAATGTAACCCTCTCCCCAGTTTTGCTAAGTTATCCGTAATGGCGGAGGAAGTTCTTGGGGAAGCGTTATCAATCTTCACACTAAATTCTACTTCAGCAGTTTCATGTTGGAGTTTCCCTTTGAAGTTCTTTTGCTGGAGCGTGCTGACATTGTGTGCCTTGGAAGGATGAAAGGTTCATCATTTCACTGGTTTCCATTTGATATAGGTTAATGGAGGATGAACAAGAGGATGAGTGAGAGGCAATAGAACTGACGTGCTCAGGGCCTCGAACAATGAAGAGGCCAGCCATTCAGTCATGTCCGACTCTGGGCGATCCTCTGACTCAGCTGTCTCCATGCCTTCCCATCTTGCACCACTTCTGTTAGTTGTGTAATACTCTGGCCAGTGTCCATTTTGATCGAGTCCGACCACCGTGCCCTTTGTCAGCCTGGTTTCCTTTATCCACTGACCGTAATTTCTCTCTGCATCAAGTTGGATCATACGAAATGGCCAAAGGAAGTGAGCTGGAGTTTTGTGGTTTTGCCTTCCAGCGATAGATCAGGCTATATGCATTGTAGTGTTTCCTTGTCCGTGACTTTTGCTGCTTATGGAATCCACGGGAGCTGATTCCAGCACCAGACTGCAAATGAATCAATTCTCCTCGTGTCTGATTTTTTCATCTCCAACTTTCACAGCCATAAATATGATAGATCCGACTAATCTACACTTGGTGGTCTGGCTTAGGTTCTTGTTTTCTCGTGCTCCATTCAAGCTTATCATTGCTGAGCAACCCAGAACAATTCCACATTTTGTTTCCACACGACAATCCCCATGAGTAGTTTAATTACCTCTAATAGGATTGCTCAAGTGGCTATGAGCAACAGAGTTTGCATCTGGATTTGGGGCATAGTCTGACTCCCAGACACATTGCAGAAGCTTCCCCGGCCATCGTGCAAAAGTCACTAGGACTAATGCAGCTTTCCCAACAAAGTTGCAGAGGGTTGCCAGCCCAAGAGCACCTTCAGACACCAACCAGATTTTCAGAGAGTAAAATTTTCATTGTCAAAGCTCCCTTCCTCAGGTAGGAGCAGGAATGAAGATCTCTGAGTTTTTAATATCCCTGCCAGAAAATGTGTGGGGTGCGGGAAAGAAGGAATCCACGAGGCAAAGGCACAAGGGCTGATGCTATTTCCTGGATTACAGCAGATGGGAAATGCTGGGGGGGGGGGGGAGAGAAAATTAGCATTTCTAGGGTAAGGAGAGGGGGAGAGAGAAGGAGAGGGGGGAGACAGAAAAGAGGGGGGGAGAGAAAAGATGGGTGGAGAGATAGGCGAGAGGGGAGAGCAGGAGACGGGGAGAGAAGGAGATGGGAGAGAACAAGTGCAAAAGGGCACTTTGGAAGCTTTTTAGTTGAGTGGCATTTAGTTGAATTCAGCTTCCCCTGATTAGTCCACTGTTTCATTCCCCTCCATTTTCTGGTTGCTCAAGAGTCATTTACCACTAAAGTCTGTTAAAACAAATTGTAGGTAGGTAAAAGACATGGAATGTAGGAGCCATACTGGGAATGAACTTATAATTTGCTAATACTTCCATTTCTCCTCACATCAGTATGCTGAGCTGTAATAAAATTACAAGAGAGATGGAGAATTGCTGATGGAAAAGATTTCACCATCTTTTACATTTTCTGTGGCTACTCAATGCGGGGTTCGGAAAATGAAGCCGTAATGCTTTATGATGCCAGAGTCGTTTTTATTGCCGTAGATGGTAGGGGAATTGCTACGGAAAGGTTAACCATATGCCACTTTTTAATTAGGAATCACCTCTGAATATCTGAGGGATGGCTTTGGATCTTCTCTAGCCTTCATTGGCGAGCTCTTCCAGTTTCTCTTTGAAATGTCTGGGGGACTTTGTTCCCTGCCTGGTGCTGCTCTTTGCCCCCCCCCCCATGAAAAGCTTTGTTTACTGGAGTTGGCATTTAGGAACGACCAAGAGTCCAGTGATGAACGATTCCACTGCTGTAGAAGGCCTTAAGTGCAAGGTGGGGGGGGGGAGATCAAGGAGGACCACACTATTGTGCCTTGGGGGAAACAGAAGGCTATTCTTTTGCTGTCAAGTCACCTATGACAACCACTAGTGGGGTCTGAGACAAGAGACCTGTAAAAGTGGTTTCCCATTGCCTGCCTCCACACCTTGGAGGTCCCATGCCATGAACTGAAGGGTCTCACATAGAAATACTAGCCAGAGTCGACTCTACCAGCCTTGTGTAGTTCTTAAGAATGGTGGCCTCTAAACTGGAGTGCCAGGTTTGATTCCCCACTCCTCCTCCACATGCAGCCAACTAGGTGATCTTGGGCCAGTCACAGTCCTATTAGAGCTGATCTCACAGAGCCGTTCTCTCAGAGTTCTTTCAGCTCCACCTAACTCATAGGGTGTCTGTTGTGGGGAGAAGAAAGGATGTGAAAAGCAGGGGACAAAACCCCACTCTTTTTCTGGGAGCAGATGAGATCAGGCTAGCCTGGCTATCCAGAGCACACCTCTTGTTCTAGAGGCTCCAGCATCTTTCTGCGTTGCTCATTTCAACAGGCCGTGTTGTGGTACCCAGGCACTGGCCCTTCAATGTACGGGAAGGTGGCTGGTTGCTTCAGAGGGTCCCTAGTGACCTGGCACAAGCTGAGCCCCCCCCCCCATGGCCCAGAAGGTCCAGGGCCCACTCGTCTCAGGCCAAGGTCTGGGCAACAGGGTTGGTTGCCTCACTCCAGGGTGGCGTGAACATCCCCAGTAAGGCAGTTTCAATCCACTTCAGGGCCTGTTTGGGAGTGGATTCTGCCATTTCCCCCATTGATAGTGGATCGGAGGTCTGCCTCTCGGGTGTGCCAAGAGATCCTCTTCTCCCCATTCACTGAACTTGGCAAGTGGCCAAACTTCCCCACTTATCCACGTAGGACAACCCTGCTAAGTAGGACCCTGATTAGGGGAGAGAAGAGTCAGGCTTTCACAGCCCCGTCAGTCAACAATTGGAGCTCCAAGTGATAAATATGCAATGAGAACTGCATTTCTTTTGCCTTTCAAAGCAGTCACTTCAAACTGATTCCACATAGGCAGAGAAGTGGGGGAAACCTTCCTAGGACCTGCCAAGGTCCTTCCACCCTGTTCCGTCCATGAGTCAGGCTGCTCAGCTGAATCCCAGAGCCTCCTCTGCCTCCTCGTGTTGGGACTCCCACAAAGCTGCCAATGTCTCTGGCCTGTCTCTGGCTGTGCCGCCAACATCTCCATGCACCAAGGAGCAGCAGGACAGCAGGTGAGGTGAGCCAGGGAGAGGTGTCCTAGCTTGGCCATGGTGGCAGCGTGTCCCGCCCTGTGGCCCCAGAAATCTGGTCACTTTAACCTAAAAGGCAGCATTTGATCCTTTAATAGCAAATGTACTACAGTTAAGAGCCTCTTGTGACGCAGAGTGGTAAGCAGCAGAAATGCAATCTGAAAGCTCTGCCCATGAGGCTGTGAGTTCAATCCCAGCAGCCGGCTCAAGGTTGACTCAGCCTTCCATCCTTCCGAGGTCGGTAAAATGAGTACCCAGCTTGCTGCTGGGGGGTAAATGGCAATGACTGAGGAAGGCACTGGCAAACCACCCCGTATTGAGTCTGCCATGAAAACGCTGGAGGGCGTCACCCCAAGGGTCAGACATGACTCGGTGCTTGCACAGGGGATACCTTTACCTTTACTTTACTACAGTTGTTTCCAATGATTTTATAAATGTACTATAATTAAAGCCCGTTGTAGCTGATACAATGGGCGCTAGCAGGGGGGAGGGGGAAAATAGCAAAGTGAGAGGGAGTTAGAAAAGAAGAGAGTGGTTAAGATAGAGAGAGCTTGGCAGTGGGAAGAGGAAGGGGAGGGGTTGTCCAGCCTGTAAGGGCATGAGGTTAAATATGTTTGTTGTGGGGGGAGGGTTGTGGTGGTGTGGTGACAAATGACTCAATGTCAGTTGAGTGTGGGAGAGAACTGACCTTTGGGAATTGTGGCATAGTGGTTACAGATGAGCTTTCAAGAGCCATGTCCTCAGATATGTGAAGGGAACATCAGACTGGAGACTCTTCTTAGGGGAAGATTACATGGCAACCAATTCCTCCCAGTTCTGCATCATTTCCCTTCTTGTGTGAATTAGGCCACAGACACCAAAATGTCCCCCTGCCCTAATCCATATGGGGTAGTCACAGCACACAGGTGTCCACCCTGCTCCTTCTGTCTCCATTTTGTTTTTTACTGTTGCTATAATGTTATGTGCCCACATGCTTCTTTCACTGTTGCCCTTTAGAAGAAGAAGAGCTGGATTTTTGTACCCTGCTGTTTACTACCCAAAGGAGCCTCAAGGGAGTTACAAACACCTTTTCCCTTCGTCTCCCTACAATAGAAAACCAGTGAGGGATGTCAGAGGTCTGAGAGAACTGGGAATGGGCCACAGTCACCCAGCAGGCCTCAGGTGTCTCAAAGCAGTTTCCAATTGCCTTCCCTTTCTCTCCCCTGTGAGCGAGGTGGAGCTGAGAGAGCTCTGTGAGAACTGGGTCCACAGTCACCCAGCAGGCCTCAGGTGTCTCTAAGCAGTTTAAAACCGCCTTCCCTTCCTCTCCCCATAATAGACTCCCTGTGAGGGAACTGGGGTAAAGAGAACACTAGCTCATGGTTTAGTGTTGGTTTAGTGAACTGATGAGTGCTGATGTACACCACCCTGAGGCGACTTGCTCAATAGGGAGTGGTATATAAATCGCAATATAAATAAATAAATAAGGCCGCCTCTTCTCATTTACAAGTTCAGGAAGTTTGCATAGAATGGCTGGAGCACGTTCTACTGCAAGTCCCCCCCCCCCCCCTTCTAATGAATTTTCATGGCAGCTTCCATCCCAGCCGTTGTGATTCATGAGAGAAAATTAAAAACCTGCCTTGAAACCTCCATGACAATGCTGCTGACATCTTGCAGTTGCTGCCATTATCCTTGGAGAACCTTTAAGCTCCGTTTCTATGCTGCATTGTTTCCCCTCACAATAACATATTTTAAATATGAAACATTGAATGTTCACTGCTTAGTTATATCATTCTCATTCATTGCATGGAGGAGGCGCAGGGCATGGTTTTATACGGAATCTCCATTGAATGTCTGATTTGGCAATTTTATTTGACTACACAGATTTCCTAAGAAATTTGTTTTCTTTCAAATGCAGATTTTTTTCCTAGGAATATAAGTAGTCTTAGCCTGAAATAAGGGAAAGGGGCCTGATCACAGAAGTCCTGTTCATGCCAGTCCCGTGTCTTCTCAAGCCCAATTCCCTCCCCCACCAGCGCCACCCTCACACCCTAACAGGTCCCTGCAAAGTGCCACATTCTAGAATCCAAGTTGGCTTCCAGCATGAACAAAGGTCCAGAAAAAGTGAACCTCGAGCTGAAAACTCAAAATGATACAAGCAGCTAAGCCAAGTGCTAGACTACAATGAGAGCAATTATGCTCAAACCCCCACCCGTTCGGCTCGTGTCCCACCTGCCAGCTGCAAGCTTGTTTGGCAAGCTGGTCAGAGACATCCAGTTTGCACAATTGCACTGTTTCCTCACATGATGAAACGGCCTTCATGCTGAATGTGCTCCGCCTGTCATTCGTCTGTCATCACCACTTCCAATTTCAAAAAGCATGTAATAGGAAAAGAAATCGAGATTTTTATGTTCGGACTTACTACTTAAGGAACTGGGTGTATTTGGGGTATCTGCCCATGAACCCAGTGGATCTCACAATCCATTCTTGAAAATGTGCTGCTGACTGTGCAGGGGGGGGGGGAACAAGACATAATGATGTCAGTCATTTAAAAGTGGGATTCAACTACATGGGTGCACAGGGGGGATGAACTGCTAGTTAGTACAGTTTTGTCAATTGTGCAGAGGGCAGTGGAGAACCGCTGGCAGCTGCTAGGTTAGAGGTGGGTGGGTGGGTTATGGGGTGGGAATTAGATTAGTGCAGCTATAGTGAGTTATTAGCAGATTCCAGATATTCTGGGCCAAGAGAGATATAGTGGTGAGAGGAGCTTCAATAATAGGGGGGGGGGCATCAAACTACAGGGTCCAATAAGGCCCAGTCTGTGGGTTTCCCACATTTGATGGCCAGGTGCTGCCCTTCATATGTCTGTCCCATCCCCAGATCTGGTGGAGAGAGAGCTAGGGTGGAACTGTTGTTGATGCTCTGAAATTCCGCAATGACCTTGCGGAATTATTTCACAAGGCACAATGTTGAGCTGGCACATGTGACCAAAACCTGGGCACAAGAGAGCGAGACTGTCGCCCTGAAAGATATGGTGCAGAACCAGGTTTTTGGTTCTGCACCAGCATCAGCTCCATGGTAGAGAGGGTGGCGATCCCGGTCCAGGAGTCTTTCTCCTTCAGGGCTTCCCTGCGCCATCGATTCCAGGGGTTAAATGTGTTGGTCTGGGGTGGAAGTCAATCAAGAACATGGCTATCTGGGTAATGTACTGACCCACTTCACATCTGGATTCCCTGCTAGGCCTGCTGGAGGTGGCTGCTGCTTGGGTGTTGCAGTACCCCAAACTTTTAATTTTGGGGGACTTCAATGTCCATGTGGATGTGCTGTCATCAGGACTTGGCCTACATCTAGTATCAGCCATGGCTAATGCTGGGGTTCTCACAGTTTGTTGCTGGTCCCACCCATGAGGCTGGCTATACCCTTGATTTAATTTTTAGTGCAGGAGTAGAGGTAGGTCTGGTGGCAAATAACATTGTTCCATGGTCAGACCACCATGCCCTGAAGGACTCCACCTCTTCTCCATTTAGGTGACAGACGTATTTAGTCTGCCCACAGAAACTCATGGAATCCGAAAGATTCCAATGCCCTCCGGTGTCTCATTGGCGGCCTTGGTGGAAGACTGGTGCTCCTGCCTGTTGGCTGCCATTGATGAGATTGCCCTTGTCTCAAACAGGCTCCTTCGTATTCCCAGGAGCTTTGGGGGAGGAAGAGGGAAGTGAGACGGCCTGAGCAAGTGTGGAGGAAGACTCCTGATGAAGCGGCACGGACATCTTATTGCATGATTATGAGATGGCGGTGAAAGTGGAGAAGCATGATTTCATCACCAACGGAAATTGCTAACAAGATCTCTTGCCTGGCACAATTATTTAGAGTAGTTAGATCTCTTACCCTTGAGGAAGGGCACCAAAATTGCTCCTTAGATCTTGGATGCTAGATAGAATCATAAAATCATAGAGTTGGAAGGGGCCATACCAGCCATCTAGTCCAACCCCCTGCTCAACGCAGGATTAGCCCTAAGCATCCTAAAGCATCCAAGAAAAGTGTGTATCCAGCCTTTGCTTGAAGACTGCCAGTGAGGGGGCGCTCACCACCTCCTTAGGCAGCCTATTCCACTGCTGAACTACTCTGACTGTGAAAAACTTTTTCCTGATATCTAGCCTATATCGTTGTACTTGAACGATACCCATTTCCTGATATCTAGCCTATATCGTTGTACTTGAACGACACCCATTACTGCGTGTCCTCTCCTCTGCAGCCAGCAGAAACAGCATTCTGCCCTCCTCCAAGTGACAACCTTTCAAATATTTAAAGAGAGCTTTCATGTCCCCTCTCAACCTCCTTTTCTCCAGGCTGAACATTCCCAAGTCCCTCAACCTATCTCATAGGGCTTGGTCCCTTGGCCCCAGATCATCTTCGTCGCTCTCCTCTGTACCCTTTCAATTTTATCTACGTCCTATTTGAAGTGAGGCCTCCAGAACTGCACACAGTACTCCAGGTGTGGTCTGACCAGTGCCGTATACAATGGGACTATGACATCTTGTGATTTTGATGTGATGCCTCTGTTGATACAGCCCAAAATGGCATTTGCCTTTTTTACCACTGCATCACACTGCCTGCTCATGTTTAGTTTACAATCCACAAGTACTCCAAGGTCTCGTTCACACACAGTGCTACCTAGAAGCATATCCCCCATCCAGTAGGCATGCTTTTCATTTTTCTGACCCAGATGCAGAACTTTACACTTATCTTTATTAAATTGCATCTTGTTCTCATTTGCCCATTTTTCCATTGTGTTCAGATCTCGTTGAACTCTGTCTCTATCTTCCGGAGTATTTGCCAGTCCTCCCAATTTGGTGTCATCTGCAAACTTGATGAGTAGTCCCTCCACCCCCTCATCTAGATCATTAATAAATATGTTAAAAAGTACCGGGCCGAGCCCCGAGCCCTGAGGTACTCCGCTACTCACCTCTCTCCAGTCTGATGAAACACCATTGACAACAACTCTTTGAGTGCGGTTCTTTAACCAATTCCCTATCCACCTAACTATCTGAAAATTCAGATTGCAGTCCTTCAACTTATCCATCAGAACATCATGGGGAACTTTGTCAAAAGCTTTACTAAAATCTAAGTAAATGACATCAACCGAATTTCCCCGATCCAGCAAACCTGTTACTTGGTCAAAAAAGGAAACTAGGTTGGTCTGGCAGGACCTGTTGGAGACAAATCCATGCTGACTTCCTTGGATCACCAAATTGTCCTCCAGATGTTTGCAGATCACTCCCTTTAATATTTGCTCCATTATCTTCCCCACAACAGAGGTCAGACTCACTGGTCTGTAGTTTCCTGGGTCATCCTTCCTCCCTTTTTTGAAGATCGGAATAACGTTTGCTCTTTTCCAGTCGTCCGGGACACCTCCAGTCCTTAAAGAGGTTCCGAAGATGATGGACAAGGGCTGTGCAAGTTCTCTGGAAAGTTCTTTGAGTACTCTCGGGTGCATTTCATCCGAACCAGGGGATTTGAACTCATCCAGTGCAGCTAAATGCCTCTCGACAACCTCTCTATCCATGTTAACCTGCCACCCAGACACTATCCTTTGGCTACGGCCATCTCTAGATGTGCCTAAACACTTTGACCTGTGGGAAAAAACAGATGTAAAATAGGCGCTAAGCCTTTCGGCTTTCTCTGCATCTTTCCTTAGAGTTTGTCTATCCGCACCCAACAGCGGGCCTATTGCCTCCTTTACTTTACGTTTGCTCCTCACATAACTGAAAAATCTTTTCTTGTTACAATGGGCTTCCCTGGCCAAACTTAGCTCACTCTCAGCTTTGGCCTTTCTGATGATTGATCTACATTGCCTAGTAACCTGTAGGTACTCTTCTTTAGAGCTCTGTCCTTCCCTCTGTTTCCCGAACATTTTCCTTTTCTTTCTTAGTTCCTCTTGAAGTTCTCTGTTCATCCAAATTGGCTTCTTAGAGCTCCTGCAGTGTTTTCGTCATTCTGGGATAGTAATTGATTGAGCATGCAATAGCTCCTGTTTGAGTAGCGCCCACCCTTCACATGCTCCCTTCCCTTCCAGCATTCTCGTCCATGGTATGACACTCATCATGTCTCTGAGTTTATTAAAGTTTGCCCTACGAAAATCCAACATCCACGTCTGGCTACAAGCTTCCTTGGCTCCCCATCTCAAAAGGAATTCTATGAGGACATGGTTACTTCCCCCTAGGGTCCCCACCTCCTTCACCTCATCCACCAACTCTTGCAATGCTCACATTGGCTGACAGATGGATAGGAGGACCCTCGAGGGAGATAGTTAATCTCTCCCTAATGTCAGGTGAGTTCCTCAAGGGGCTCAAGGAGGCAGTAGTGTGCCTTGTTCTGGAAAAAAAAACATCTCTGGACCCATGGGACCCCACCAACTATAGCCCAGTTTTGCGTTCCTGGGAAGGTGACAGAGTGGGCTGCAGAGGATCAGCTCCTAGCAGTTTTGGAGGAAACTTTGGCCCTAGATCCATACCGGTCTGGCTTCCGGGGTGGAGACAGCATTGGATGCCAGCTGGATCAGGGTGGTTTGGCTATCCTTGTACATTTAGATCTGTCAGCTTCATTTCATGTGGTTGACCACGAGCCGTTGGCCCATCACCTTGCCAGGACCGGAATTAGGGGAATTGTGCTGAAATGGTTGGTCTCCTTTTTCGGGAATTGGACTCAGAGTGTTGCAATGGGGGAGGAGTTATCGGACCTCTTTGTGCTCCCTTGTGGACTACCTCAAGTGGCAAAACTCTCCCCTACACTTTTTAACATCTACTGCGCCCTCTAGCCCAGCCAGTTTGAAGCTTTATGCTGGGTTGTCACCAATATGCGGATGACACCCAGCTCTACCTCCTGATGGATGGATGGATGGATGGACTCCCCCTCGAATACATTTGCCAGTTGTTTGGAAGCAGTGGCTGGAAGGCTCAGGCAAAGTAGTCTGAAACTCAACCCCTCCAAGACGGCTGGGCAGAAGGAGGCGGGATCAGGAAGCACATCTCCCATGCCTGGATGGGGTGCAATTAACAGCTGTACTGGTTGCCAGGAATTTGGGAGAGGCTCAGATCACAAAAGTAGCCCAAACACTGTTTTTCCACCTTTGCCAAGCATGGCTACTAGCGCCCTCCCTGCCTTTGGAACACTTGGCCACAGTGATCCAAGCAATGGTAAATTCTAGGCCGGCCTGCCCCTGTCTTTGATGTGGAAATTGCAGCTGGTCCAAAATGCAGCTGCCACTAAGACACTTTGGAGGGCCCATATCCAGCCAGTTCTGCATTAGGTGCACTGGTTACCAGTCTGCTTCTGATCAAGTTCAAGGTTCTGGTTTTGACCTTCAAGTCTATACATAGTCTGGGTCCCACTTACCTGAGGGACTGCTTATCTGCTTATGCTCCCTCACTCTGTGGGTATGAATTTCCTGGTTGTCCTGGACTCCCAGGACATTCACTTGGCCTTGAGCAACCTGGTGGAATGAGCTCCTGGAAGAGTTAAGGGCCCTGACGGAGCTCGCTGGGTTTCGCAGGACCTGTAAGACAAAGTTCTTCCACCAGGTGTTTGGTTGGGGCCAGGGCGGTGACCGGAGCTGGCATCTGTGGAGCCTGCCCTATGCGCACCATCTGCCCCCTGGACAGACAGATTAATGGGATCACCTATGTTGGCCTGGCTGGAACAGTTATTGGGCTGGAGAGATTATGCTGTAATCTGTTCATTTGGCTTTTATTTTCCAGTTCTGTTGGTATAAGGGATTTTATGGGTTTTATATTGTATTTTATGGATTTTATATTTTGAACCACTCTGAGACAGTTGTCATGAGGTATAAAAATCTAACTATAAATAAATAAAACAAAGCAACCTCTTGTTGTAGACAACTGATCCGTTTAATGGCTGAAGTAGGCATGACCTCACGGGATGCTTCCTCTTCTGTGGTAAATGAGAGGATGCAGGTCTTGGATTTGGGCAAGAGCTGCCCTGACCTATAAGCTGGTTTGCCAGTTCACAGCTGTGTTGATCTACACTGTTGATCTACACTGCAGCCATCATTTTGTGGCTGGTCCTGCCTCAGCAACTTTGTTACTGTGCCCCCCCCCCCATGCTTAATTCGAAATGTATGTGTCTTTTGAGGGATCCGTGTGCAGAATGTGTCTTAGATAGTCACATAAGGGGAGAAATCCTTTGCTGCCTGATGGGCTGCCTCCCGCATCTTACTTCCGTGCCCTCTTCTCTGAAGGGGCATGTGGTGACTTCTGGGAGTCCCTGAAGCCTGAAAAACATTTCAGGGGGTCTTCCATGGTCAAAGGGTTGAAAAGAGCTTCTCCACTCTAAAATGCTTCCTTTCCAAAGCGGTTTTGCAAGTTCGAAAGGGATATGGTAACTTCAAGTTTTTGCCCCTAAGTTATTCGAGCTCCATAGAGGGAGGGATGTCCGCCGGTGGCCATGGAGAAACGGCTTCTCCTCTCCAGCCTCCTCACCTGCTCCTTCCTTCCTGGGGAACAGTCTGTCCTACACCAACCTGTGAAGCAGAGGCGTAGGAAAGCCACCTGCCATTTTTCTCCTCAAAAAAGAACAATTAGCAAGGCTTAATGTTCTGGCAGCAGCCAAGAACGCATTTAGCAACATTTTACTATCAACATGTGTGGGGACTGGCTGGGAGTGGGTGGGGAAAAGGGCAAACTGGGAACAGCATTACAAACAGAGAGATGTAACCCCCCCCCCCCAAGCTGGCAACACGGCAGCCAAATGAACGATGGCAGACTTCAGGAACGGCAGCATTAACAGCAGATGCGGCCCAAGGGTCCTGGTGTGTGCATCGACATGTATGAGGGCCAGGAATCGAGTCTCTCTTACGCCTGCAGAAACCTCTGGATCCCCAGGAAACAGCTTAAACACGAAGAGCTGCACCTCCAGCACTTTACCCTATGGTGGCAAACATCAATATTTCATGGTGACAATCGATGATTTCTCACATTATTTCATTGTGCATCTGTTAAGGCACAAGTCAGAGATGCTCCAGGGCCTGAAAGGATTGGTAGCCATGGCGAACAAGAAGTTTCCAAGAAAGCCACAGATATTTCAAGCAGACGATGCAAGTGAGGTCCTGTCCAGAAATGCAAAGCAGCCCCTGAGAAATGAAGGAATCCTGCACCAAACGACTGTCCCTCCCCACTCCGCTATTTAGCCTAGGATAGCAACCGTCAGTTTATCTTGCCAGGTGTAGAATGAAGCTTCCTAATAAATAGTTATTCTGTTCATTAGCTAGAACCACCAGAGTGTTTGTAGCTTGCATACCACTTGCACTCTGAATCCTGATGCGCATGCTGCAGTTACCTGCCGAACCAGGCCCCCCGCTAATTTTCAGGATATTAAGACTTGACCACAAGTGTATCCCTCAATATCCTTCACTACGCCCCCCCCCAAACCATTCTGAGGCAGCCATTTCCTCGGGAGACGTAACAGAGAGCTCTTGGCGGGATGGCCCTGGAGATCTCAGCAGCTAAGTCAGGGAGAGTCCTTGGATGGAGGCCCACCAGGGTTGCTCTGCAGAGGCAGGCCTTTGGCAACCCACCTCTGAACATCTCTTGTTTTGAACCCCCCCCCCATCAGCCCTTTGCAACCTTTTCAATTGGGGAATAATTTCAGGCTTTGAGGAACCCCAGAAGTGGTGAGATGCCAGAGAAGCCAGCCAATCAACAGATAAATGATTTACCATTTCCCTTGTGGAGAAAGAGACGAGGCCCGTAGAGCGGCAGGGGAAGGAAGGGGGCTCCAGTGACGTCTAGGGATGTCAGCGGCCATCCAAACCTCTGGGAAAGGCGACGGAACCCCTGGGGGGCTCTAATGTAACCCAAAGGTTTCCTGTGACCCTGGTTGGGAATTCCCCACCCTCTGTGGACACCAGAGGTCAATGGGGACTTGATGGCACTTTCTACCGCTGCCTTTGTGTACCAGAAAATTGTGATTGTTCTGAAAATTGGCACAACTGAAGCCTAAGGGAAGCTGCACTGCCTTGGTGGAAATGTCCTCCCTGTGGGCCTCACAGAAGCAGCTGTGGGAAGGAAGTGAAGCCCTCCTGCCAGAGGATCCCTGCAGCTGAGGCCGTGGTCTGAGCGAAAGGCAAGAAGAGCCACCCGTCCTCCCTGCCCGCCTCCCACAACCTGGACCCCAGGCAGCCAGGGCTGAATGCTGGACCTCAGCGGGAAAGATGGCAGAAAGGCACGTGGCAGTTGTTCTTGAAGCCTTTATTTTAGTGTAAAATAAAACAGTTAACATTTATATAGCCATATATAACAAAGAAGGCCAACATTATTTTGTGGTACTCAATAACCTCTCAAATTTCCCCTCTCCCCAACAAATTTCACCCCTTCCAAAGTGTTAAAACAGTTCAGTATACACAAATATAAAACCAAGTGTTTTTTAAAATAAAATTTACCCCCTCCCTTCCAAGAAACAACAGAAAAGAGCACTGATGGGCAACCGGGAACAATTCCCCTGCTCAGGGGGATTGCACCAAAGGCAACCTGAAATGGATGGCTTGTGAAAAGAGGGCTTGAGCAACCATTTCTGGCTTCTGAGAAATGCCAGCGCTCGATGGCTGAAACGCTCCAGCAAGGAACTATTGCCCACCCTCTCCTCCTCCCACTGGGGTTCCTCTGGAGCAGGCAGAGAACTGGAAGGAGAGGGAGGCAGCATGTTCACAGCATACAAAAATGAGGCAGCACATGAAGGGTTTGGGCTGTCCTAAAGCAAGGAACCCCCCATCACCTGCCAAAGTACCTGGAATTGCTAATACTTGGGAAAGACCGGTTGGTTCCGGGGTGGTGCCTAGGGAGAAAGTTCCTTGGGGCTGGGAGTCCATCCTCCAGAACTGCTAAGGGCATTAATCTCTGAGTAGCAATTCCAGCAGGACTCCAGGTCCCGGTTGGAGGTTGGCAACCCTGCCCATGCCACCAAGGGCTGGCTTGAATTCATGGCCCAGCACCCTTTGGACTGGACCCAACTGGTGACAGCCTGGGCCCAGCAGTTTCCCCCAAGCAGCTGATGACTGGGAGACGAGCCCTTGTAGCCGACCGGGGCCCTCCTCCTTCTGCTGCGCCAGGCAGCTACTGGGGTGGTTTGACTTTTTCTAGTTCAAGCCACCCTTTGGCATTTCAAGCTGCTGAACACAGTCTGGGTCTCCCCGTCCAGGCACAGCTCAGAGGACTGACTCCTCAGCCGCTGTGTTTACCGGTTCGTGCCTTCTCCCACCCCACACGTGGGCAATTGTCAATTGATGGTTCTGGAAACTGCGGCTTGTATCCATAATCTCCCCACAGTTAAACCTCTGCAATCCACTTAAACACACACACACACACACACACATGCTGCAATAAGAATTTGATCCAAAGTACACTGATATTTCCAGTAAGTTCATTGGGCTTCCAGCCAGGCCTCTGCTCCAAACGAAATACTGAAATAGAACAAACTTCCAGAGCTAGATCATGATCCTTGACAGTCCTGGCCTGAATCTGCACAGAGCTTTTATTCCAATCCCAGATCGATTGATTCCCTGCCGTCTACACTAAATGCGATTTCCATTTTGATTTTGTCCGATTTAAATTTTCCCTCTGCAACAAGCAGGATTGATCCAGAGTGACCCTACCTTTTCCCCGCGATATCCTAGAGTGGATATAACCCTCAATATTTGAAAAAATGGGATGCGAAAGCATGCAGAGCTCTGCCTGTTTCGAACTTTCTGCTGAGTCTCTGTGGTAGAGAAGCCCTGATTGGCCAGGGCGTCAGTTTCTGGTTCCCATGTTGCAAGCTTGCCTTAAAGGGGAAACCCTAACTTCTCTCTGCAGAAACTCCAGAAGTTCTAACTTCTCTCGGTAGAGATTTGCCTCTTGTTTTTTTTCTCCCTCCTCTGCTGTCTCCAATTCTCTTCCCCCCCTTCAAGAAAAGAATGAAAGCGGCTCCTGCTGCGCTTGGCTCCCCCCCCCCATTCTGATCTTCCCTAACCATGCGTAGAACATTTTTCTGTTTCAATGGGGGCGGGGGGTGAGAAAGTTCAAATTGATCTGGCTTCAGCAGGATCCACAATGGAATAAACAAAGTAAGTGCAGATTCACCCCTGGTGTGTACCCATTTGTGGTGGCCCTTCCCTTGCCCACGGGTCCTCCTCATTCCCCTTTGGCACGTCATGCTTTGGAAAGCCAGCTGAAGCAAGCACGTCAGGGTGTGCTTTAGCTTTCTACTGGATTGGAAATAGCTGAAGGTGTGGGCAGGTACAGATGGCCACCGTATCTGACTCCACAATCTTTATTTCTTCCTTCTCAGAAGTGGGTATGCCATCGTAGTAGGGCTGGTACTTTGGGCAGGCATCCCATCTCAACACGGGGAATACTTTCAGCCAGCAGCACTAAGTTTGAATCCAATGGCACCTTTAAGAACAAAGTTTAACTCTGGGCATAACCCCCACAGGCATGCAGACTTCTGTTGCTTCAGGCCAGCCTCTGCTTTCAGCCAGGGTGAGGGCTGCTCCCATTCCATTCTTAAGCTTCACTTGAGGCTCCCTCACAAATCCCGTTCATGCTGGAAACTGCATTCACTTTGGCAGCCATGCCGTGGCCTGGTCCTTTCTTACTGCAGCCGAGTGCAAGGCGTTTGTGAATACCAAAAAGGGCCTTTTCAGATCCGTAATGTTTTGAAACATATGGGCACCAGGGGGAAAAAAAAGAGCAACTTGTTCCTTAATGGCTCGTGTGCATTTTTGTTTTGTTTTGCAAGTGGTATATTTTCATCCATCAGATGTAGCACCTAGTGAGGGATGTGTGTGCTTGCACATTTGTCTGCAATATGGTGCTGAGAGAGTTTGTTTTAGGGTTTTGCAGCGAAGCCGGCTACGTAGATCGATAGGCCCATGCCCATGCCATCATCCACAGGCCTCTGGAAGCAGCCCGGAGTTTTGTCCCCTCTAAACCCCCCATCAGTCTAATACACTTTGAAGAGGGTGACACGCAAGTTCACTTTGGCTCCTGCCTCTGGTGACAGGTCATGAGTTTTGTCCCTTTCACAGCTACTGGTACAGTTTGAACCATGTAGATATTGTATTGCATCTATTTTTCCAAAGGAGAGGGGGAGAAAGGGTCCTACTGATCTCAAAAGCAGAAGTATAATTTAATAGAGCCATTGGATAAGATTAATGGCTCGGAAGGTCTCCTTCTGACCTGCCTTGCTCTACCAAAGGGAGCAACAGCAGAGCATGGGAGTTTCAAAGGGTGTTTCAGGTTACATGGAAGCAACGGAGGGGGAGCTTTGAGGGACATAAATAATCCCACCGGCTCTTTCCATCCCATTCGGATTGAGCCTTGTTCCTGAACTGCTCTCCGTTATCTTTGTGATGGCAGCGGAAAGGATTGGTAGGTGTTGATTTATAAGCCGGGAGCTTGTCTTCCAAAGCTTTGCTTAACTGGAATCACATCATAACTGGAATTCATCATCAACAGCTTCAGCTACAGAAGGAGTCGATGTTCAGTCAGTTGTTTGCTCTGCCTAGAGGTGCTGCTGGCCCTCGGAGCCAGCGATATCTTGGCCAAGTCTTCACCTGAGGAAGGATCCTCCATGTTACAAGGTCTATTTCATAGAAACGGAAGGGTGTGAGAACAGCAGTGTGTGTGTGTGTGTGGGGGGTGTCTGTGTGGATGGGTTTATCTTTGTTTGGGAGGGGGAAGGGCTCACCCCAATAGCTCTCCTTTTCAATCCAGATCCTCTTGGGCTTGACCTCAATTAATAGTTGGCTTTCATGCTCCGGAGTCCAATTTCAACATCTGTGCAGTGAAGTGACAGTGCAGAGAAAGAGTTTCGGCACACAAGATTCCCCCGCAGGCTGGGCTAGATGGTCACCATCAGTTTGGGAGAGACAAAACCCCCGTGTGACTGGTCTAGATGGCACTCAAGTTGACCTTGAAATGATAAGTAGGCGTGGTTCAGTGCCCTGATGGTCCAGCTGGCTGCATCCTGCCAGATCTCAGGAGCTAAGCAGGGCTGGGCCAGGTTAGCATTCCCAGAAATGCCAGGGTCACCACACAGTGGCAGGCCATAGCAAACCTTGGTTGACCGTCTCTTGCCTTGCTATAATGGCAGGGTCAACAACAGTTGGCTGTGACTCGACAGCAAAAAAAAGGAGAAGAAAAAGACAAACAAAGAAGAGGTTCCATGTGGACAACAACAGAGTCGTGGGGGTAGACTCATTCGTGACTTAAGTTGCAACACTGCAAGGAAAGTTGCTCTCTGCACATCCCAGCATGAAATGACCCTGCCCTTCCATCAAGGGACCAGTATATTTGAGTAGCACCTGCCAGTGGTCACCATGTGCCACCACTTCACCTCCTTCCTGCAGGAGCTGACTTACACCAGGTATCCAAGGAGAAGTAAGCAGCTTGCAGAATGCTCACTTAGTTAGGACAGGGAGCCGTTGCTGCTTTCCCGAGCGCTTAGCCCTCTGAAATGCGGCCGTGCACATTTGTGCGCCTGACAGATTCACGGTGCCGACTCTCTAGAGGCCTCCCGGTATAATGAAGCCGTTTCAGAAGGGTAAGTGATGAATGGCCATGCCTGGTAGACGGCCCCTTCCTGCGATATATAATAATTATGGGATGACCCCCGTAATGAATCCTGTTAATTTGCTGCATACCAAAAGAAAACCAGCAGCTCCTCTAATACATTTTCTGGCCGGGCCCGAGGTCTCTCCCTCGAAAGGAAAAGGGCTGAACCGGAAATCGCCTTGAACAGCATCCAAAGTCAGACCTGGAGGGTTTCAGGACATGCTGGAGCTGTTCAAAATTCCTCGCTGAACTAAGTTTCAGAATCCCCGTTAGATTGGTGGCAAATTAAAAAAAAAAAGATCAGCTAAGCATAAAGGACCCTTGTTCTTTTACAAGCCCTGCAAGGGCTTCTGTCCCCCTCCCCCAATTCAAACTCTCTTCTTGGCCATCTCTGCCTTCCTTGCTCGAAGACACTGAAAAGACCAGAATGCCCCCCTCATTCGACATCCCCTCTTCTTTCACGTTTCTCTTTATTAAAAAAAAGGTTTCTCCTCCGTGATCCACACTCTCTCTGCTATTGGTATGATATTTACAGAAGCAGGAGAAACTTCTGACCCCCGAACTGTTGTCCTACTGAGATTCTGCCACACAACAGCCCACCGTTTGGCATTTTTAATGTCTAGCCCCCCCCCCCACCCCGCGAAGGGCTGCAAGAGAACAAGGTATGAAAGTCATGTTGTTCTAAACCAGGGGTAGTCGAACTGCGGCCCTCCAGCGAACTCAGGGGTAGTCAACCTGTGGTCCTCCAGATGTCCATGGACTACAATTCCCAAGAGCCCCTGCCAGCAAATGCTGGCAGGGGCTCATGGGAATTGTAGTCCATGGACATCTGGAGGACCACAGGTTGACTACCCCTACCCTATGGGATCGCCATAAGTCGATGATGATTTGACGGGGGTGGAAAAAAGACACTGCTCCCCCCCCCCGAAGGCTCATCTGGGGCCCCATTTTTTCTCTCAAGGGGCCACTTTAGGATTCTCTTACTGCTACCTGATCTGCCAACAGGCACTCTGGGCACTACCAACAGAGAACCAGCCCTTCTTACAAGGACACAAAAACACACAGACGTTATCACTGGCCCCCCAAGGGGGTAACATTCCCTGCAGGAGGGTAACGTAGACCTTGAGTCCTTTGGCGTGTCGTTTCAGGAGTTCTCACAGTGCAGCTGGGTAGGATGTTTCTATGGACTGAAGTCCTTCCCCCCACCCCAAATACTTGCCCTTTGTCATTACAAAAAGAGAGAGAGACCCATAAACAAGTTTTGGGATTGAAAATAGACCCCCCGCCCCCCACCCTCCATTATTTTTAATAAAAGATGCCTGAGAAGATAAAGTGGCAAATGTGGGATTTCCCACCTCATGACAAAAACAAGCGTTCGGCTGCAGGGAGACAGGGATGCCTTTCCCGCCTTGCGAACTCATCAGCGAGCTACAGAGATAATCCCAAATCCTACCTAGGTAGGGAACTGCCCAGCAAAGACAGGCCTGTGAGGCCAGAGGCCCCCCTCGTGGCACAAGGAAGTTTCCCAGTGGATTCCTGCCAGGTGGGCATCTCGGATGTGCCTCAACCTTCGTAAATAGCCCTGAGTGGCTTGCTCTGCAATGGCTTAGCCTTCATCTACCATCGTCTAGGGTCAAATAATTTTTGTATATTATTATATATATATGTATATGTATATATATATAAATCCTTTTTTTTAAAAAAACCTTTGATACCTCATGATACCTAAAAGTCATTGTATCTCTTTCTCCGCTCCCCGCCAGCTTTCCATATGTTTAGGATCATATCCAGAGTATGTTGGGCAGACCAGCTCAATGGCAGCGTCAGTCTTTTCGTACAACATCGACGAAAATCCGGCTTCCGGCTATACCGCTGCAGTCATGGGGTCCTTCTGCCTGGGATCCTGATGTCTGTACGGGTATTGCTCGGGGCTGGCTCGCCGGTGGCCTGTTCGGCCCATTTCGCTATAGGGCAGGACTCTGTGGCTCTGAGGGGGAGACGGAGGCACATCTTGGCGGAGGGGTCCTTTGTGCTGGGCCACTGGTGGTGGCGGGTAACACGGGGGGTACCATAACTCTGTTGCTCTGGGGACGTCTTGGGGGTGAGCGTAGCTCCCTTTGGAAGGATAGACGGCAGGCTGGCCACCTGGATAGTAAGGAAGATCTCGCTCTTTGTATGTGACTCGTAGCCCCGCTAAGTACTCCATTGGCTCCACAGGTCCATGCCTGGAAGGGGAAATAAAAGAGGAGAGAAGCGTAAGTGGAAGGTCCAGAATCCCTTTAATTAATTAATCAAGGCCCTGTGAGCCAACTGGTCTGCAGGAGCCAAGAAAGACTAAAAGGTTCTCTCACGATAGATTGCAAAAGCACACCGGATGGCCGTGTTACGATCTGGCATGCCTTGGGTGCCTTTACAAGGTGGTAACTCCCAATGAAAACAACGGGTATTGCATCTGCACTAGTGGGGAAACAAAGACCTTTTCAGCAAAGTGTTTCTTATCTAGCCTGAGGATAAACAGATGAGTTCAGTTTGCATCCCCGGCAATTCCCATGCGGCTCACACACCAAGTATTCGCGCCTCAGAGCTGTTTCCCCAATTTTCTTGTCTCAACCATGTCAGCCCATAAAACTCTCCGAGTCCCACAGCCGGAAAGCTCAGAACTCCCAGAAGGAGGAGTGGAGGACATGAGCGTATCGTAGCTGCGTTTCGTGGGCCAACAGCCAAGAAAGCTTCCGGGGGGGGGGGGGAGGGAGGGACACACATGTATGTAGACGCAAACGCAAATGTGAGCAGCGGGGGCTGATCCTCAGAGCCAGATCGGAAACTTGTTGGCGTAAACAAGGATCTGACGAGGTCTGGCACCTGAGCAAAGCAACACGGGCAAGGCTGCAGGACGCAGGGCTGGGCCTGGATTCTAGGGTTTGCATCAATGGGCGATTCTCCCTCATAAGAAGGAAGCTGGGAAAAGAGTTACATGGAATAAAGGATGGCTGTAGGTGGCTGTCAACACAAAGCCGAGCACGACGAAGACTGCAATCTTTCTTCCGTTACGCAGAGTATGCTCACTAGGTCCCAAGATTGCTGTTGCCTCCGGCTGTTTGGGAGATGCGAAGGAGGGGAGTTGGGATTAGGAGTGTGTTTGCTGCGTGGTTTATTCGGACTGGCTTTCTCTCTTACAAAAAAGAAAAGAAGAGAAAATGCTTTGCCCCGTGGACAAAGGGGTGCAGCCTCGTGAATCAAAAAGATCTAGGTGTTCAGGCACAACAACAGGGAAGAGAGAAAAGAAAGGGCAGGTAGCCATGCCAGACGTGGCTGGTCCAAGCTGGCCTGATCTCATTAGAACCTGGAAGCTAAGCAGTATTTGGATAGGAGGCCTCCCATGGGCACTGAGGTCATAATGTAGACCCCAGCAATGGCAAACCACCATGTCTCTAGCCTTGAAAACCCTGTGTGGGGTTGTGTGTGGCGGCATCTGAATCGGCCACTCCAGGCTGATAGGGGGGAGGGGAGTCGCGGGCACTGGTGCGTAACGCAGTGCACATATGCATGTGTGAGCCATCTTATGTACTAGCATCTCCCCCCCCCCATGGCGCAGCACTGGCTGGGTCGGCCTAGAATGGCCCATTTGGATGCCACCGTGCACAACCCTAACCCCGCGGGTTCACCTTAAGTCAGTTGTGACTTGACAGTGCTTCGTAGCCACATGATAGACCTTTGGGAGAAACCCCCCCCCAAAGAAATGGGTCTCCAGGGTCTCAAGCACAGATCTTTCCTATCATCTACTGCTTGATCCTTTTAACTGATGATGTGGGGGGGGGGAGGGGGTTGCCCCTGGGTCCTTCTGCATGCAAAGCACATGGAAGATGCTGCCGTGAAGGGTGGTGGCGTCTCCTTTGTTGCAAATGTTCAGGAGGAGATTGGATGAGCCCCTGTCAGGAGTGTGTGATTTTTAAATCATAGAATCATAGAGTTGGAAGGGACCTTATGGGTCATCTAGTCCAGGGGTAGTCAAACTGCGGCCCTCCAGATGTCTATGGACTACAATTCCCATGAGCCCCTGCCAGCATTCGCTGGCAGGGCTCATGGGAATTGTAGTCCATGGACATCTGGAGGGCCGCAGTTTGCCTACACCTGATCTATTCCAACCCCCTGCACTATGCAGGACATCCTTGAGGTGTGTGTGTATGTGGGGGGAGCTGGACTAGATGGTCCTTTGTGGTCTCTTCTGGCTCTGTGTGCAGTTCTGATTCTTGGCCACGGAGCCACGCCCCCCCCTCTGTAAAGAGCCACTTCCTGCATGCAGCCTATGTGTGGCTCATAGGTTTGGGAGGGGCCACACAGGCCACCTATTTCCGACAGCAAGGGCATTTATGGAAATAATTCCCAACAACATTCAAGGGTGCGGCTGAAATCAGATCCTGACTTCTTCCTCACAGTAATCGTCCTGGGGTGGGATGGACGGGAGGGATCAAAAAGAAGCAAAACTGCTTCTCCCGAAGCACTGGAAGACAGCTTTCCTCTGTCCTGCCTTTCATGTGGTACAGATCTCCTTGCATCAGAGAAGGGAGGAGAACGTTTGAACGAGAAAAGAGGTTACTACTCAAAGAGACCCACCGGAAGAGGAAGTGGGAACAGATGCGGACCGACAACAGAAGAGGAAGGAACGGAACCGCAGAAATGTCCATGCCAGCAGCTTGATTGGGGAGATCAACAGACTGCAGGCACATGGGACATGATCCGCAATGGAAAAGGAATGTTAAAGTAACTGCAATATCGTGAGCAAGAGCGAGCTTTTGCCTTCACCAGACCAACGGTTGTGATATTCAGACCAGCCATTCAGTCAAAAGCACCTTGAGTCTGTCCCTTGTTGTGGATCCAATTAAATCTGGACAAGACTTTTCCATGAAAAGAACCCAAATACCTCCCCTCCCCCGGAAGTAGAGCTCAAACCGTGACAATCCCTTGGTTGCTTATCCTCTCTTTGTGTAGCGATGTACGAGGCAGGGAGCATGGATTCGTTTTGGGCTTGCTGCTTTAGCATGCAATAAAAATGCACCAAGCTCCTTGGAGAAAGGCCATGAGGACGCTCCTCTCTTCACGCAGAGATCTTGGCTGTGCAAAACCTGCCAGCTCTGGGTTGGGAAACTCCTTAAGGTTTGGGGGGTGGAGTCTGGGGGTGGGACCTCCGCAGTGTATAGCACCACAGAGTCCCCTCTCCAAAGCAGTTATTTGACTGACCTTCACTGCCTGGGGATCAACGATGGTAGTGGGACATCTCCAGGGGCCACCATATGGTCATCCCAGGCCTGCCCTTCTAGCTGAGTCAATGGCAGAGTGATACCAACTGTGCATCTGTAGGGGGGGGGGCAGGAGTGCTGAAACACAGCCCCGGCCCATAGAGTGAGGAGTTCCCCCATGCCTGACCATCACTAACTGCATTCCCAAAGAACGAACCACTCGTTAGAAACAGTCCCTCAGAGATCAGCCTGTATCTTCAGCAGTCATCAAGTGACAGGGACACCCGTGTCCTTATTCCCAATTATCCTAGGGTGGCAAATGCATGTGCCTGTCCCAGAGACACGGAACATGCAGTTCGGTGCATGCGCACTGTGGGGGGCCTCATAGGTCAATTTTATGGGCCGGGTAAAATGTTTCAGCAGGACTGTTATGTGAATCAGCTGTTAACATGCCACTGTTGCCACATTGGAAGGATCTGTCCCAAGTCAGTTTAATGTGGGGGGAAGCACAGCACTCGACTCAGAAAAAGCAATCCTGCTTTCAGTTTGCAAAACACGGCATCACCTTACAAAGATGAACAAACAGCACGCTGTTCTTCTCCGTCCTGGAGGCTCTGCGCCGGGCTACAGGCTGGAGTTTGAGCTGGGGCAGCTCTTCCTGCTCCTGCACAGGGGAGCATTTGGCCTGATGCACCTCATCCGTCCCGGATTTGTGCTCCTGCACGGGAGCCGGGAAAGCAAAGTTTCCAGTGCGGAAACGGTCTGATGGAAGGGTATTAGGGCTCCTGTTCCTAGTGGAAGACTCTGTAGCTTGACTATCTGGAGAAGGGGTAGTCAAACTGCGGCCCTCCAGATGTCCATGGACTACAATTCCCAGGAGCCCCTGCCAGCATTCGCGAATGCTGGCAGGGGCTCATGGGAATTGTAGTCCATGGACATCTGGAGGGCCGCAGTTTGACTACCCCTGATCTGGAGTCTCATTAGTATGCTCCAAAGAGGAGTCATCTCCCTCATAAGTGGGCATTTGGATGATACAAGCATGCTGGGAAGGAAAAGGAGGAACTGAGCATGTGGGGAACTGAGCATCAGGAAATGCAGCGTGAGGTGAGGCAGCTACCTGGGCCCCTAGATTCTTGGGAGGCACACTGCTGCCCACTCCCTGCTCGTACATCCCCTCTGATACCTGTATTCACCCCCTCCTGCTGCCTGCTTGATCACCTGTGCTCCCAGCTGCATGTCAGCAACACCCAAAGCATCAGCATTCCTGACGGCCATGGCAAGGGTGCTCCTCGTGGCACCCACCACCCAGGAAAAGGGCATGCGGGCCCTCTGAGAGATCTGTCAGGGCCCGCATGGCTCCCAGCCCCTCTCCCAGCACTGTATTCCACCAGGCAGGGCTCAAGGCCTTTTCAGGCCAGTGGACCTTCGTGGACCAATGGTTTCGGTCTGCATGAGGCGTCCTTGTATGCTAATGGGGTGGGAGCCCAGTGAACAAGACCGTAAGATTGCCACTCGCCACTCCGGCACCCCATTCTGTTGGGAGTAAGGCGAAAGCCCTGCTTTGCGGCTCAGGCTCAGCCCCCCCCTGGAGGCCTCTGCTGGAGCCGGGAGGCTGCCGGGAACAATGGCCGCCTCTCTCGGGGCTCAGGGAGAGCAAAGCCTCCAAACAGCATCCACTGGCGAGAGCACAGAAGAGGCCGCCGGGCACCCAGCAGCTCATTCCCTTATTTAACACCTCAGTGGTTTTATTCATAAGCTGTCAAGGAGGAGTGAGATGGGCTCCTTTGTCAGGGAAGCAAGAATATGTTATCAGACCAGGATGAATCCTCCCGGCTGCCTGCTAAGAAAGCCTCCGGCTCTGAAAAGGGATCACGACTGGGCAGGAGGGCGAGCCCAGGAACTTTCCGCGGGAAGACGGACACGGCCATGTCGGAGCCGCTAGTCCTTCGAGGAAGCAAGACGGATGGCAACATTCAAGTGACCGCGGAAACAGTCGCCGGCTCTTTCTCCTCACTCTGCTGGCGGAGAGCCCCGGCTAATTTACTCCAGGTAGCTCCCATGTGGCGTCTGGAATACAAGGCTCAGGGAGTGATGGGGGAGAATCCTACATCGCTTTTCCAAATCTCCTCATGCCTGGGACTGCTGCTCCCCAATAATACTCATGACCTGAGCTAAACCACGGCGGGAAGCCTGCATGGCCCTCGGCTGTGGGAAGTGCCGTCAAGTCGCAGCAGCTGACCTAGGGCGTCCCTCGTACGCTGTTCAAGGCAAGAGCCGTTCAGAGGTGGCTTGCCACTAACCGTCTCTGTGCAGCAGCCCTGGGCCTCCTGGGTGTTTGGGGCTGTGGCAGAGGAAGAGCCTCTGCTCTCCATGCAGACGGTCCCAGGTTCAGTCCCTGGCCTCTCCGGTCAAAAGGACCAGGCGAAGCAGAAGCCCTCTGCGTGAGACCCTGGAGAGCTCTGCCATAAGCTCCGCGTGTGTCCATGTGTCTCCATCCAAGGGCTCGCCAGGCCGTCCCTCACTTGCTGCTATGTTCAAAAATGAGATCCAGGGAAGGAACGTTCTCTCTTTGCTAGAGGAGCGAGACTAGGGCTGGGCTTCTGTTCTTCCTTCGCTGTAGGCATGGGCAAAGGCATGAGGCAGAGAGCAGGACCAGGGGGCTGTGGCCCTGGCCTCTCCATCGATGGTTTGCAGCCTGTGGCTCTGTGTGAACGGGGCCAGGAGATCTGGGGTCAGCCAGGACCTGCAGTTGCGCTGCATATGTGTTGCTTCTTAGGGTTTGGCCAAAATTCTATTTCTTCCTTTGTAAACCTCTTGGAACCCATGGTGTGCAGAAGTAATTTTTTTCCCTCTGAGGACATATGCCCAGGACTGCGCTGGAATGAGATTTCCAAAACGTTACATGAGAACCTGGCCTATTTAGTAAAGTGAAAATGTCAGCCTTGTGAAAGGAAGTCAGTCTAGCCTGTGCTGGCTGCTTGGATTATTTTGCTTGATACAAATGTGTTAAATGCCGTATCTACAATAGGTTAAAACATAACACTCCTTAGGAGAGCCACATTTATTTAAGTTCATTTTTTAGCCCAAGGATTTGTGAAACCCTAAGGTTTTCTGACGGCCATGGAAGGGGTTCCGGAATGGGTGGGAGTTAGTGATTATTTAATATATTTTTAAAATTTGTTAAATATTTATCAGATGATATGACCATACTTGGTCATGGCAATATGCCCCCCCCGGGCATTGATGGGCCTGCCCCTCCTCCCATGTTGACCTGCCCCTCCTCCCAGAATGGCCCATGATGGGTCTGGAGGGGGTGAGAAGGGGAAGGGCCCTGGGTGGGCGTGTCCACAACTTGGCTTCCCAGCCATATTCCTCATGATGGCGCCATTTCTGGGGTTTCTTGAAGCTTGAAGGGGGTTCTCAAGGGTAAAGAAGTTGAAAAAGGTTGTTTTAGCCCAATGTTTTCCCAAAGAACAGAAGTACAGTTGTTTTTTATACCCCGCTTTTTACTATTACCTGAAGGAGTCTCAAAGTGGCTGACAATCGCCTTTCCTTCCTCTCCCCACAACAGACACCCTGAGAGGGAGGTGGGGCTGAGAGAGCTCTGACAGGACTGTGACTAGCCCAAGGTCACCCAGCTGGCTGCATGTGCAGGAGCGGGGAATCCAACCTGGTTCTCCAGATTAGAGGCCGCCGCTCTTAATCCCTACACCAAGCTGGCGCAGTTAAAGCCACAGGCAAGCATGAGAGTTGTCAGTCGGCAGGAGGGGCCTGGACATCCCTTGGACGTACAAGTGACCTCCAGAAGACAGAGACGGGTTCCTCTGGAGAAAACAGCTGCTGTGCTGGGTGGACTCTATGGCACTATCCCCTGCTGGTCCCTCCCCTCCTCAAATCTCCAGGAATCTCCCAACCTGCAGACCTAGTAGGCATTCCATTTTTCTTCTTGGAAAAAAGGGGGTTGAGAAATCACCATCTCCCTCCCCTTTCTCTCAACACCTTCTTTTACATATCAACGAGGGATGTGCGCTTTGGCGTGGCCACCCCGGCGTTCACCGGAGCCCAAGGTGGCATGTAGGAGGCCAGTGCCATGGCACGGAGAGCAGGGGAGGTGCCTCTGCGATCCATGCCACAACACTGGCCGACTACACGCCAGCTCGGCCTTGGGTGACTGCTGAGGCAGCTGCGATGCACCAAAGCACACATCCTTTATATCAGGGGTAGTCAAACTGCGGCCCTCCAGATGTCCATGGACTACAATTCCCAGGAGCCCCTGCCAGCGAATGCTGGCAGGGGGCTCCTGGGAATTGTAGTCCATGGACATCTGGAGGGCCGCAGTTTGACTACCCCTGCTTTATATCAACACAACCTCTGAAAAGGCCCTCTAAGATTCAAGGCTCTGTCTGAGAAGTGACATGACCTGGATCACCTGCTTCGTTCTTACAAAGAGAACGAAGCCCAGGTTGCTGCTAAAAGATGTATTCAGGGGCTGGCCCTTGTGGGGTGAGCACAAACCGTGGCCCTCTCAATGCTTGTGGACCCCTTTAGCATCTTAGCGGGTGGCATCCGCACTTTGCCTGGAGTTTCTCATGCTGAACCGGGAGGGCCTGTCTTTTATAATGTTCTGTTTTTAAAGCAAAACCTCTCTGAGGGAGACGGCTCCTAAAAACTCAAGGCCTGGAATTCTCCCCCCCCCTCCTACCACTCCAGTTGACTTTAAACAGGAAACATTTGCACTAAGCAATCCCCGGGGGAGAGCACAGGTTCATTTCAAGGCAGATAAGGTTTGTACGTTGCCTGTGTTGGCAGTTTACCCAAAAAGGCTGAAAGGCAGTGCTGAGTGTGTGTTTGGGGGGGGGGTGGGGAGTGGGGGGGGGGAGAGTGCTTGTGATCCACTTCTGGATTAATCTGGATCCCAGCTCAGACACCCCTGCAGCCACCAGAATGATATCTGCAGAAATGAGATGGAATTCCCAGGGGTACAGCTGAAGGCGACACTTTAAAGCTTATTAAAAAATCTTCAGTGAATTGGCCTTTTATTAAAATTATACTTGCTATCTACTAAGCACATTTAAATATTCGAAGCGCTGAGCAGAAAGACCACTTTATCGTGGAGGTAACGGGTGAGAATCCTGATCTTTGCTTCAGCTGCCTCTAGGGCAGGGGTTGTCAAACTGCGGCCCTCCAGATGTCCATGGACTACAATTCCCAGGAGCCCCCTGCCAGCGAATGCTGGCAGGGGGCTCCTGGGAATTGTAGTCCATGGACATCTGGAGGGCCGCAGTTTGACTACCCCTGCTCTAGGGCATCAGTTAGCTGGGCTTGAAGGTACCAGTCTGAGATCTGCGGCCCTTACTGTTGTGCAGAGTCCGGGGCAGGAGCGGGCACACCAGCAACCGTCCTCCTGGCAGGGCTGCAGGGACTGAAGGTGGCCAACAGTCAGTGTTGGGGGGGGGGAGTGCGTGTGTGTCGGGAGGCGCAAAGCACCTCCCGACTTTTCCAAATGCCAGGCGTTTTGCCTTCCAATTGGCCCCTCTGTTGTCAGTCGTTGGCCCCTGCTTCCTATCCTGGACTCATCCCACCCCCCCCCTTAGCCTTACTCAATTATTTATGCCGCTCCCCAAGTGGTCTACAGATGGTCCTTTCCAACTCTATGATTCTATGAGATCTCCAGTCATCACCTGGAGGTTGGCAGCCCTCGCCAGAGATGTGACTTGCATCTATCTTAATGGATATCAGTTTTGCCTCTTACAATTTACTTCTTTGGAGTGTATTTAGTGCCTGCAGCAAGTTCCATGTTCGTGTAACTTTGCTCGTGTAACTACTACATATCACATGCCCAGTGCTTTTTTCCCCTTTAGGAGATGGATATCAAAGACAGAGTGAGAGAAGCATGCCAATGCTGAACCAACTCGCTTTCCCTTGACCTGATGGCAAACCCACCATGTCACAACTTTCCCTAAAAAGAAACCTAACAAAGCACAGGCACACGCAGCATTCAGAGCCGCCTCCTCTGCGACTCTTCTGGAGCAGAAGGAAAACAATCCTGTGTTTTTCCTGTACCGAAACTGTTCCCTCCAAGGAGGTCCTAATGAATTTTCGTCCCTTCCCTTCTGTTTTCGTTGCCACCTGGAGGGCACCGGGTTCAGAAGTGAGGTTCACACCTCCCCAGTGACCCATGCTGCACAAGCTGTGCACATGTGTCAGACCAACAATGAGAAGGAGAACATGAGTGACCTCAGGGACTTGTCCTGAGTGACATTAGCCCATCCGGCCACTCCAGAAGGCATGTGGGGAACAGACGGTGTAATATGAACAAGGAGAAAAATGTAACCTTCGCTCTCTGGCCACCTGTGGAATGATCAAGACCGTTCCCCAACTGGAGAAGGCAAACCATGTGCCATGGGGGTGCTGGGGGTAAATGTATGGGTCTTCTAGCAGAGGCCGCAGGCTTCTTCCTCTGCCCAGCCACAACCAAGGTTCACCACACGGGCCAGGCACTCTCAACCAAGGGGTTGTGAAACCTTGGGGTTTCTTGATGGCCCTGGAAGGGTTTCCTGAATAGGTGGGAATTAATTTATATACATATATATTACATTTTTTAAACATTTCTTGGTTTATACGACCATATATGGTCATGTTGACCTTCCCTCAAATGGTCAGTCATGGGAGGTGGTGGGAAGGGGTGGGGCCCTGGATGGGCGTGTCCACAGCTTTGCTTCCCAACCCTCTTCTGCACGATTGCACCACTTCTGGGGTTTCTCAAAGCCTCAAGAATGTTTCGGGGGTTTCTCAATGGTAAAAAAGTTGGGAAAAGCTGACATAGTCTAATATGTGTTCAGACGGAAACTCAACAGGTGCACCTTATTCCACCACTGTGATATCATGGAGAAAGAATGATGCCACAATGGAAAAAAAGACAGAAACTTAATTTTGGGACTCTATCATGCTGAGATTATTCTGACAAATCTTGTATCATGGTTTCCACCGCTAATTGGGTTGAGTTTATTTCTAGAGTCTTCCTTGCAACATAGAAATCCCACAAAGGAACCCTAAGGAAAGGCTTCTAACCTGAGCTCAAAGATCTTCCCCTCCCTATGAACGTTTTGCAGACAAATCAGCCCAGGTTGACTTTTGGGGTGATAGTTATCGGATCACTCTCTTGTGGCAGTCAAAATGGCACCCCATTTCTTCCAGTATGTTGCTTTTCTCCTCTGTATCATACACGTTTCATTTGTGGGTAATGTTTTTTTAACCTCGGGCAGCTCATGGGCTGGAGACACAGGTAGTCTATCCCCCCCACCCCCGGGCACTCCTAATGCTGGGCAAAGAAATCCAACCCTATTAAATTTGTTTAAGAAATGATTTTAAAATTAACTAAAATAAATGATTCTTTTGTGATCTTTCTCTGGAGCAGATGGCAGAGCAGAGAGAAGTCAGACAGACCCACGCGAGGATATCAGGGTGCAAAATTCGGGAAGGCAGAGAGAGGGATGGGCAGTGGTGCCCAGCTTGGCCACCACCATCTTGGAATAGGAGAGACAAATGAGGACCCATCCACTCCATTCTATCCAATGGGATCGACTCTCCAGAGCTACCATGAAAGGTTGAAGGCTTGTAACTGGAACAACCCCCCCCCCCCTCCAGGCCCCAGGGAAGGCGGGAAGACTGGAATTCCCATTAAAGTCAATGGTGCCATTGACTTTAATGGGCGCTGAAGCCAAACGGGTCCAGATCTGGCCCTTGGTGCACAAGCCTACTCATAGTCTTGGGGTCGCCATGAGTTGGTGGCAACTTAGCAGCACTTAATTATTAGTAAAGCCAGTGGTACAGATATATTTGGGCCTGAAGAATAGCCACTAACATCAGCAATGTGTGGCCTGCAGCCAAGGCAATCTTGCCGAAAAAAGAATTTTGGAGACGGGTCATCTAAGGTCGCATCACACTGGGTAGACTCAGCAATTCCTTCTCTCTCATCTTCAATTTCCCCAATTGGGAAAACGGAAGTCTCAGCAGGCTTCCGAGGGTAAACACGGTTCAGAATTTTGCAAGTTAAAAAAAAAGTTTCAGAAATTAAAAATAAGAATCGTTAAGTTTAGCAAACTATGGAAAGAAATGGGAACACCTGCTAAGCTCAAGATATTTTTGTCCACCTCTACTGACGGAATGTTTCCTCATATTAAAACCAACACTGAATTGCTCTGGGTTGCTCAGCAATGACGAGCTTGAACCAACCAAGCCTGATTCGTATGATCTATGTAGATTAGTTCGATCTATCATATCTCCAATCAACATTGGGAAGTTGGAGGATGAAAAGATCGGATAAGAGGAGAATCGATTCATTTGAACTCTGGTGTTGGAGAAGGCTTCTGCGGATTCCACGGACATCAAAAGTCGCAAACAAGGAAATACTACAATGCAGAAAGCCTTACAAGGCCTCACTTACTTTGGCCATATTGTGCGATCCAACTCAGTGGAAAGAGAAATTATGCTAGGATTAGTCAGTGGGAAAAGGAAACCGGGCCGACAAAGAAAGCTCAGATATGATCAAAATCAGGGGTAGTCAAACTGTGGCCCTCCTGTTGTCCATGGACTACAATTCCCATGCTGCATTCTCTAGCAGGGCTCATGGGAATTGTAGTCCATGGACATCTGGAGGGCCGCAGTTTGACTACCCCTGATCAAAATGGACTCTGGCCGGAATATTGCACAAGAAGAAGAAGAAGAAGAAGAGTTGGTTCTTATATGCCGCTTTTCCCTACCCGAAGGAGGCTCAAAGCGGCTTACAGTCGCCTCCCCATTCCTCCCCCCACAACAGACACCCTGTGGGGTGGGTGAGGCTGAGAGAGCCCTGATATCACTGCCCGGTCAGAGCAGTTTTATCAGTGCTGTGGGGAGCCCAAGGTCACCCAGCTGGTTGCATGTGGGGGAGCGCAGAATCGAACCTGGCACGCAAGATTAGAAGTCCGCACTCCTAACCACGACACCAAACCGTAAAAGAAGCGGTGTGAGATCGAAAATAATGGTGACAGTGGAGCCATAGGGACCACCAAGAGTTGGACACGACTGAATCATCCTCATCCCTGTTTTTTCAGAAAACGAGAGATCCTCAACATCCAACAACTATTCTTTCTTCTTCTTTTTTACTTTGTCACAGAAGTTCAGATGAGATTACCATGGATTTTATCTTGGCGCAACTGTCAGTTCTGGATGGAATATCGATGACCTCGTGACTGGACCACCCATTCCTCTGGGGCTGGGCCCTTTTGCTCGTGCAGCTTTGCTATTTCTAGGAGCCGAAAAGTGCCTATGGCAAGAGGGACATACTGCACAACACACGAGAAGAGGACAAGCAGCCAAAGCTACCAGCTTTTATAAGGCCAAAATCTGGCAAGGTGGGTCAGGCCTAGTGTGGTCAAGAGCATCAAGGGGTCCCGTGTACTCAGGACAGAGCTGGGGGTGGTGGTCAGAGAGCGGATCCAAGAGGAAATACTAATTCATCCAAGGCATTATTCTTACCGCTCCCACGGAGCGGTTTACAGATATGATCATATATGCTCATGTCAACCTGCCCTCCTCTCCCAAAATGGCCAGTGATGGGCCTGGAGGGGGTAGGAATGGGAGGGACCTTGGGGAGGGGAAGCTCTGCTTCCCAACCATATTCTGCACAATTATACCACTTATGGTGTTTCTCAAAGCCTGAAGGCTGATTCAGGGATTTCTCAATGGTAAAAAAGTTGAGAAAGGCTGCCCAAGATGCAGATGGGGGCTCCTTCCAACGAGGGACTGTTTCCCCATATTAAAATAAAGCCTTGTTCATAACAATCTAGGTACCAGAAAAAAGAGTCTAGCCTTTTTCCCCTCCTGACATGCTTCTCTTCTACCTTAAAGGGTTGTTGGTTGTGTAGAACAGGGTCCCAGCAGGTAAGCTTCTATTAGCAGACTTAGGTTGTACAGTCCCAATGTTAAGTTTACCACCTGAGTGAACACCAGGGCCTATTCTGCACACAATAGATAATGCACTTTCAATGCACTTTAGAAGTAGATTTTCCTGTTCTGCACAGAAGAAAAACTGGTTTTAATCAGGATTCAGCTCTGAACATGCAAATCTGCTGTTCCAGTTTTTTACGGCTATAGGTGTTTTTGAAGACAATAATGTAGGGTTTCCCTCTAAAAGTTGTACAATGCAGAATCTCAAGATCTCTTCAGTACGTACGTACGTACGTACGTATGTATGTATGTATGTATAAAGAGAGAGAATTCCTCACCAGTGGTTTCAGGACTCACCAGTGGGTCATGAAAACATTGTACATACATTGCCAGACTTCCAAGAGCTCACAATGGGGAAGGCCCTGGTGCTCAAGGGGGATTTCCTCCGGGTCAGGGGGCAGCATTGATAAGTTGGGCCGACACAGAAGAAGTCATCCACAGGGAGCCCCAGGCATCCGTGCGGGGAAGGCCCTCTTGGCCACGACTCATTAAAATCAATTGTACAACCTGGGAAGCCTCCAACCCAGGCCTGCTGCTCCTCAAACAGCCCTTGTTTGAGCCATTTAAAGCAACATTTATGGAAGGTGGGGGTTGTGCTTTTGGCAGGGAAAAAAGGCTGGAACCCAAATGTTAGCAAGGAAAGGGCAGCCTGCGGGGCTTCGTGGCTACCACTGAGGCTTTGTAGAAGACAGCTGCCAGGGGTGCCGGTCTAACTTGAAGCACACCTACCCCCCCCCCCCCCCCCGTGCATTGCTGGGCCGGCAAAAGGTGCTCCCTGCTTCTGTTCTTTATCAACACTGCGTGACTGAAAAAAATCAAGGCATGCATCTCAGGCTCTCATGTGGTGCATGCCGCACGGTGAGAGCTGTTTTTAGTTTGTAGAGTGTGTTTGGAATTCCCGCAGTGTCGGGTTTCCAGTCTCCAGACCCCGCACCCCCGGTCCAGGCACGCCTGGGGTTGGGTGGGATTAGCAGACCACTCGGCATCCTTACGCATTACATAGCTTTGACGTCTCTGGGCTTTACAAACCCATAAAAATAATGATCATTTGATGACCTAAAGTTACAAGGTGGAAAAAAAATACCCCAAAGAAAGAAAACTGAAGACAATCCTCCACTTCTGCGACCTGGACTTGCTTGCAAAGAGCAGACGTTCCCTTACTACTGACAGGCAGCGTAACTGAAGCAGGGCCCCCGGATCCAGTTGAATGATAAGGAGAGCTGGCTCCCCCATGGCCACACTGGGCTGCCATTCCACCAACGCTGAATTCCCCACCTGTTCATTGCCAGGGTAAGATATATATTATACACACACACACTAATGGGAAACTTGGTCTCTAGTTGACAGAAAAATCAGGCATGCAAGCAGGCATGCAGCAAAATCCAACAAACAACACCCCCCCCCCGAAAAAAACCCTCTCTGCCGTTTAATTAAGACCACCTAACATAACTGTACAGAGGCTTTCGAGTTTAACAGAACTCTTCATCACATAAGAGGAAATCCCAGCACCAGGAGTCAGCAACAGAGAGGGCCTTGGGCTCTATGCCCTGATTGTTGATTGGTTGGCCATGGAGTATGACACAATCTCCATCTTTGGGGATTTTTAAACAGAGGCTGGAGAGCCATCTGACGGAGAGGCTGATTCTGTGAAGGCTCAAGGGGGTGGCAGGTGACAGTGGATGAGCGAGAGGGTTGTGAGTGTTCTGCATAGTGCAGGGGGTTGGACTGGATGACCCAGGAGATCCCTCCCAACTCTATGATTCTGTGATTCTATGACCCCTGCTCTGATCCAGCAGGTGCGACTTGTGTTCTATTTAGTTATTTTCTTTAAAATTTGTGCTACATTTCCACCCCAATCAGGGTCCACCAGGTAGCAAACATAAAAACATCAAAAAATCCCAACAATTAAAAAACAGTTAAAAATCTAAAGTTCAAGTAAGAGCACATGGTTGAGAAAACAGAACAAAAGCAGGACAGAGAGCAAAAGCATCCACAGGGCCATCCTCCTAATGCCCCTTTGCCAAGGTGCTCAGATAGGATACTTTGCCGAGGGCTTGGCTCGCTCAGGGTGTACCTGTGGCATGCTGGGAACGAGAAGCAGCAAATGACCATCCTCCAAGTGAAAAACGAAACAGCCAAGGGCTGATCCAATGGCTTTTGGACAACCTCTAGCTAAAACTCTTGATGCTGAGGGCTGCTGAATAAAGTCTATCAACTTGGCCATGCAGTTGTGTCCTCCTGTCTCTTTCACAGTTCTAGGAAAGTGATCATCTTGTTGATACACATCAATTATTTTGAAATATATGGGTGCTTCTCAGGGCAGAAATCTGGGGCAGACAGGGTGAGCCAGCCGAAATGGTCCCCCGTGAGGACACAGGAAGCGACGAGGCAACCTGCCCCATCACACACACCTAGCAGCAGCCTGGCGTGGCACTGCCAGTGTGGAAAAGGAATGAGTCCTTGTGTCTTTTGCATGTATTATGCATTGCACTTTGCAATCAGGTGGCTGCTGGAGCTAAGGAGTTGGCATACTCAAGGAGTAGCCTGATATTAAATCAAATGTGTTTTCAGCTGGAAAATCAAGTACGTGTATCCCAGGGGGACACGCATTAAAGAGCTGCTTGGACAGTCCCCAGATTGAATTGTAACCTGTTGTGTCCTGCCATTGCATAATGATTATCTAGGGTGTCTTATGTCAAATCCCGCAGATTCCGTGCTTCCTCCATTTCAGACTCAAATCCAGGGAATATGGAAGGGGGGAGAAACCATGTACAAGTGGAGAGTCTTTGCAGCAGAATTATTTTACGCCATTTGGGGAAACTTTAAAAAGCACACCCTGACTGGATGGCCCAGGCGAGCCGGATCTCATGAGCTCTTGGAAGCTAAGCAGGGTGGTAAGGCAGCAGACATGCAGTCTGAAAGCTCTGCCCATGAGGCTGGGAGTTCAATCCCAGCAGCCAGCTCAAGGTCGACTCAGCCTTCCATCCTTCCGAGGTAGGTAAAATGAGTACCCAGCTTGCTTGCTGGGGGGTAATGACCGGGGAAGGCACTGGCAAACCACCCCGTATTGAGTCTGCCAAGAAAACTCTAGAGGGCATCACCCCAAGGGTCAGACATGACTCGGTGCTTGCACAGGGGTTACCTTTACACCCATCTCTGCTTAGAAAATCTATGGGGCCATCATAAATCGTGATTAGATGTACCACTCCCCCCCCCCCCAAAAAAAATCTGATGCAAAGTACTCCAGGGTGATGTGGGGAGATGTCTCAAAGTACCTTCCTAAACATGGTTACATCCTTCTAAGTCACTGAAGTGCACAGGCTTAGAAGAACAGCCTTCTGCTTAGGATCGCAGTGTACATCTGCTACCTGCTGCGTATTTCTTTAGATGCAAGTCACATCAAAGAAAGTCGGAATTTTAACCCGAGCTTGCATAGGATGCCAAGCTGCAAGTGCCAAAACTGTTTACAAAACGCAACCTCCTCCTAACCACCCCTTCCCCCAAGAGCCCCAGGACAAAGACGGCAAAGTTGAGAGAGAGAAGCCCTGATTCATGAAACTGTATTCACCGTTCTTTCCATCTCCGAAAGAAACAAATGTCTGTCACAATGTGGCCCAGCATAAGCGTAGGACCTGGCTGCAAATCTTTGGCGTAAGACTCCCCCCCCCCCCCACACACACCCCATACTTAAGATGGACACTAAGGGAGCCAACTTTGTCATGAACTAAAGAGCCATGACGGAGATTCAGGTGCGGGTGACGAAAGCGATTGCTCGGATGACCTTCTTTGCCCTGGGGACTCTCTTTGATATTCAGGTCATCTCAAGCAAACCGAGCCTCTCCTTTAGAAGGGTGTGCATGGAATTAAATAACCTTTTGAGCAACAAGCTGCTATTTGGTGACCTTTTCAAAATTGAAAGGGGTCTTAAGCAGATTGTAATGGCTCACTACTTAAATTAACAACATGTGTCCTTTTCCATGTTACACATTATTTGACAGCGCATAATACTTTGTGAGTCATTAACCTCATGGCACCACCAGCCCCCAACTCAAGCTAAGTAGTCATGCCTTTTGTGTTGCCTCTCCTTTGCCCTATTAGAGAGAGATCTCTGGATGGAGCTTCAGGCTTACTCTCTCTCTCTCTCTCTCTCTCTCTCTCTGGCCCTGTACTCTTCAGATCCGCTTGGGTGGAGGATTTTAGAAAACAGATGAGTGGATGGAGTACCTTGAACAGACCTTTCTAATCAGTTGAGAAGGGGGTCTCCAACAGGTAGCTTGCAAGATGCTGCAGAGGACCTTGTGCATGTCCTAGAAGATCCAGGAAAAAGATCTGTTCTAGGTATTTTTTAAAGGGTTTATTCCATAGGATTTTTCTCTGTGTTGGTTAGCTGATAGCTTCATTTCTGAGATTCATCCCAGTGATTGGGGAGGGGCTGCGGGTCAGTGGAAGAGTACTAGCTTGGCATGCAGAAGGTCCTGGGTTCAATCCTCAGCATCTCCTCCCCCCACCCACAAAAAAAAAGGATTAAGTAGTAAGTGTGATGAAAGCCCTCTCTACCTGAGATTCTGGAGAGCCCTTGCCAATCTGCATTGACAGTACTGTCCGTGAGGGACCAAGGGCATCTCTCATTAAATAAACATTTGGCAACCCCTGGTTTGGAAGGGTCTCTAAGAGGAACCAAATCCTTAATCATCTTAGTTGCCTTCTTCTGCACTTGTTCCAGCTCAGCAATGCCCTTTTTGAGAACTGGTGACCAGAAATGACCAAGTAAGGCTTGAAGCAAAAAGCCAGTCCTAGGTACTGTCTTACTGGTGACATCAGCTGGATGAGGGGGAGGTTGGGGGCACATGTTTTCCAGCACTTTCCCAAGCCCCCCTTGTCACTTTTCAGCCTTTTCCTGGTCATACTCATTGCTTTGCCCCTCTTAGAGCTTTCACTTCCTTCTGCTCTTCAAGACCTGGCACGCAGAACCCTCGTAGGCCCCAAATCCATAACCTTGCAAGATCTCATTTGAGGGTGATTTTAAGCCTTCCTCACCATTGTTTACAGCAGGGGTAGTCAAACTTTGGCCCTCCAGATGTCCATGGCCTACAATTCCCATGAGCCCCTGCCAGCGAACCTTGGGGTTATTCATGCAAACCTTGGAGTTATTCCAGATCTGCAGAAGAATCCCTACTCTCTGAACACAGCCCCATTGTATGGATTTTAAAATTCGCGTTCTGGAGGCATTTCCCACAATTGTATATTTTTACTTTTACTTGCAGCTGTGGCTGAATGGGACCTTTCTGTTATTCTAAATAAAAAGATTATCAAATAAATAGTTACATGTGGTTTTGGTAGCTCTAGTGAAAATTCCTCCTCTGAAACCCAATAGTGTTAGTGGAATGTTCTCAAGTACCGAACTACATAAGTACTATGGCGATGTATACAATGACTGTTCCTTTCACCTGCACATTGCTGCAGACCAAGTATCCGGAGCCTGGAAAACCCGTTGGAAGTCATAGAAAACCATATTTTAATCACCTCTAATTTTACACATGAAACGAATGTTAAGGCACAATGAACAGTCGGCCGTGTTGTTAAAATGATTTTCCGCAAATAATAGAAGCCATTAGGGAGCGTCTCCTTAAGTAGCAGCAACTGGTGCAGAGATTCTAGCTTTTCAACTACTGGATTATTATTAATAACACACAACCTGATATTTAGAGGCTGCATAAAACACTAAGAACAGGTTATTAATGCTATTAAGGGAGCTTTTATGTTTTAAATCATCTTTCAACTAAATCAAAGCATTCCTTTCTGGTCCTTCCCCCCACCCCCTCCACTAATACCGGAGCTACAATCCAGGTGACAAAGGAAGGGATATTCCTCAACAAATAGCTGAGATATCTAAACAGAACACTTGGTGCTGTCCTTTCACTTTTTATTTCTAGATATGGCAACTCAATTGAAGTGACTGAAATATGCCTTTGAATTTTTTCATCTTACAGCGGTAAAAAAATGTACCTAAAGCTCCAGAGGAAGTTCCTATTCTTTTTACATTAAAGCTTTCCCCTTATTTTATTTATATATTTCAATCCCTGCTGTTCCTTTGGTCTCAGGGATCCAGGCTCCAATGGCTCATGTTAGGCTTTCCTTACCTTTAAGCTCTTAGAGACGTGTTTCAGGTATGCAAAGTAGTTTGGGGGAAACTCCCCTGGCACATTCTGGAGGGCACATTTCTTCGAGTCTCCAGGAACCAACTTTTCCAACATTTCAAGAGAAATCCATTCCAGCAAGGACCGGAGCCTAGGGCTGCTGCCAAGGGCAAGTAAAACTGATGTTTTTTTTGCTGGGGATTTTTTTTTGGGGGGGGGGTAGGGGGCTATCTAAAAGGACTCTTTTTGTCAGCCTTTTTGTCAACCTTCCATTCAGTAGAGCAACTAAAGCACAGATTGCTCCGTCAAATCAAATCAAATTTAAATGAGGAGGGGCCGAAGCACATTGATATTTATAGGCTTAAAGAAAACAGACAGAATGACCTTGCAATGGCATATCCAATATCTACAGCCAAGGGGAACCAACTGCACCAGTGAGATATGATTGTAGCATGTAGCTCCTCTATGGTCATCAAACTGTAATTCGGAATCACCAGGCAAGCAGCCAGAGACTCCCAACCAGGGTTCCAAGGAACCCGGGGTTACGCAAAAGCTCCCCAGAGGGACCATATGTTCCTGCATATAAATTGGCCACTGACATCAGTAGACGTCACTGAGCCCACTTCTCCTGTTGGTCTACAGGCCCAGTCTCTTTCTCCTCAGTGGAAATGCTAAATGATCGACTGATGGATTGATTGGCTGGCTC
This sequence comes from Paroedura picta, assembly GCF_049243985.1. Lineage (NCBI taxonomy): Eukaryota > Metazoa > Chordata > Lepidosauria > Squamata > Gekkonidae > Paroedura > Paroedura picta. The sequence goes on along the minus strand of NC_135370.1, from coordinate 3,705,289 downwards.
CACCATCTTACTTCCATGCCCCTTTCACTGAAGGAGCATGTCACCACATCTGGGGTTCCTTGAAGGCAGAAAAATATTCCAGGGGTTCCTCCACTGTCAAACAGTTGGGAAAAGCGGAGTCAGATGCTCTTTGTTGTCTACCTCTGATGGTGCAGAAATGCAACCTTCTGACCTAGGCAGAGTCTGCAGGCAGGGAGCCTCTTTCTCTTCTTGGAGGGGTGGGGGAGAAGATCGAAAAAGGCAGAGGAGGGAGGAAAAATCCAGGACCGACAGAAGTTGAGAGAAATTAGGGGCTTCTCCTTTAAGGCAAGCGTGTCACATGACCAGGTGTAGCCTATCAGAGGTTCTCTACCATCGAGCTTTCTTTCCCAATCTGGATATTGAGGATTAAAAGCACTCTAAGATATCGCACAATAAAGGTAGTGTCACTTCGGATCAATCCTTCTTGCTGCAGAAAGAAAATTTAAATCGCCTAAAACGGAGATCGCATTCTGTGTCGAGGGCAGGGACTGAATCGATCTGGGGTTGGAATAAAAGTTCTGTGCAGTTTACACCCTACGTCTAGGTGTCTACTCTAATGTCTCTCATACCAGGCCCTGGAATCTGTTGGGAAAGTTTTTTTGCCCCTGTGTTACCCAGAGCATTGAATTTAAGAGGCTGGCAAGCACTGGGATTCTCCTGTCTAACACACAGGAACAGAAACAAATTCTGGCAGGGGCTCATGGGAATTGTAGTCCATGGACATCTGGAGGGCCACAGGTTGACTACCCTGCTGTAATGCTTTTGGCCCCTGAACAGTCTAAGGGGGACCACTGCTGCTTGATCCTGAGGTGCAGCTGAAAGTTTGGTTTTTAACTGTGCTGTCCTGTTACTGGCCAAGGCAAAACTGTCCACCCATCCTGTCAAGACCTAAAAGGATCTTGTACACAGTAAAGGGGGACGCACCCGGGAAGCCTCTTTTGAAGAGGTGGCAAAGTCGGCAGCTGCAGCCTCCCAACTGTCTCCTTCCCGGTTCAAATGAAAGAATGACCACGTGGTGGATCCTTTCAGGTGAGAAGCCAAACAAGTCCTTAGCAGCTGAACAAAAAGTCCAGTGGGACCCCATGCACAGACGCAGGTGTCCTCAAATCACAACTCATTTATGGGGGACGCCAGCAACTCTCTATCTGAAGAGCTGCTTTGAAGGAAGAGACATTCGCTTTTTCCTTTTTGGCTCCTTGGACGATGCTGTATCATCAATTTTGGAAACTTGGCTTGAAAGATCTCTAAACACGCCACCCCTGTTCCCCGTACAAAATCAACTTTGAGGTGGAACCAAGCTGGTCGGGAGCTCGCTTCCCTCAAAGTGTCACCGTTGTCGTCCTCTCCCTTCCTCTGGCTACTTTGTCATGTCCTACAAGGGCTGCTGTTTTCTCAGCTGTTGCAGAAAAACAGGGATATCAATTACTCTGAGAGGTGAGGATGCTGGCCTGAATAGCAGCTCCCCGCTTGACATGACTTCTCACCTCTCAACCAACTGCTCCGCCCGTTAAGTCTGGGCCTCCGGGACTCTTCTTGAATCAGGGGATTTGTGACTTCCCTTTTCCGCTTGCAAAAGTCTTCCGGGGGATTTTATTGATCTCTTTATGCACTTAGACCCTTCCCTGCCTTGGAAGCTCAGGGCGGCTTACAGAAGGATTAAAAATATAGGACAAAATTTATATTCAATATTTAATATATTTTATTTTTAATATTATACATATATATATAAAATTAAATATTGAATAATTAAACCAGTTACTTCAAAGCTGCCTCCTCCCCCAAGTGCGAAAAAAGAGGGGGAGGAGTCATAAAACTTTTTCTCAGATGGAATTTAGTTGGGAAGGTTGCGGACAGGAAGGTCAGCAAACTACAAAGTCGTCTCTAGGCCTCAACCACAGGCCCGGCGGAAAAAGCTCTGACTTGCGGGTCCTGAGATCCTAGAGATCCCATGGCAGAGCATTTCACCGGACCCTGGTAGAAGCCTATTTCACCTCCTTGTAGCCAGGGATCCTAACCAGATTTTGTTTGCTTGAACATAACATTCTTTGTGGGACATAACGAAGAGGTGGTCCCGTAGATACCAGTGTCCCAGGCTGTTTAGGGCTATGATGGTTGAGAACAAAAGTCTGACCTGCTCCCCAATCTGAAGCCAGTGCAGCTGGGAGAGCACAGGTCAAATATGTGTTCCCTGTTGGGTCCCTGTGAGCAGGGGTAGTCAACCTGTGGTCCTCTAGATGTCCATAGACTACAATTCCCATAAGCCCCTGCCAGCAAATGCTGGCTGGAGCTCATGGGAATTGTAGTCCATGGACATCTGGAGGACCACAAGTTGACTACCCCTGCCTGTGAGGACCTGTGCAGCTGTGTTTTGGACCATTTGAAGTTTCTAAAGCAGTTTCAAGGGCAGCCCTGCATAGAGTGAATTACACGCATGTAGCCTGGAGGTGACTGTTGCATGGATCATGGTGGCAGGACCGGACGGCAACAGTAGGGTGCAAGTTGTTGTGCCTCGTGGAGATAGTAAAATGCCTGGTGGGCAACATTTGTGATCGGGTCCTCCATGGTTAAGGAAGCATCCAGAATCACACCCAAGCTCTTGACAAGAGATGGGAGTTGCTCGGCATGCTTACCCAACCAGAGAATCTCTGTCTTAGCTGGATTCAATTTTAGCTGACTCCACTTCAGCCACTCCCCCACAGCCTCCGGACATTCGGCCAAAAAATCTGGAGGAGTCGATAGGTGACTCATCAACAAAAATAGCTGGGTGTCACCGGTATACTGATAACAACCCAGCCTGAAACTCTTGACCTACTGGTCTAGGGGGATGCATATAAATGTTCCTGTGGAACTCTGCATATTAAAGCCTGCCACTGGGAGGTTCTCTTCCCTAGCACCACTTTGTCCCCAGCCTAGGAGAAAAGACTGCAGCCATTTAAGGGCTGCCTCTTGAACCCCACCTTGGCTAAGCACTGGGTTGTCAGCCTGTGATCAATCACATTGCATGCTACTGTCAAGCAAACAAGAACAGCCATGCCGACCTCTTAGATCCAGCTGTCTCCGGAGATCGTCCACGAGGGTGACCAGAGCCGTCTCTGCCCCATGGCCAAGTAGCATGGACTTAAGGACAACACAGGATGGCACGTGTCCATTCCCTTTTTGAGCACACCAAGAAGTGAATGCTGATTCTGTGAGTCCAGCTCTACTAATTGACATAGATGAAAGTCAGCAGCAAGGAAGAGCCTTGCAAGGGCATCATGGGTTGGGTTGTATCTTAACTTTACTTACATGTAGTCAAGATTCCCAGGATGAGAACAGATGGCTTCTCTCGTGACAGGTTCTTAGGCTTTTATTAATTTCAGGACCATTTGGAAGGGCAGAGGCTAAAAAGGTCAATGTAACAGAACACCAGGCACACCAGCAGGGTGCAGAAGGCTCCACCCGCAGACCAGCACTGTGGCTCAGGCCAGAGTGAGCTGCTTCTGTGAAATGGACAAAACCCAGGGGCTCTGTAACAAGGGTGGAAGCTTTTTGGGAATCCTCTTATCTGACTTCCCTTTATATGGCTTCCTCTTGTGGCTCATGCTGCTTTGTAAGAGACAGCTTTGAACTGGCTGGATCCAATCCAATGACCTTGTCTGAATCTGACATGTATGTATGTATGTATGTTTTAGGCGAAAATTCATTTTACTTCACCTAGCAGAAGTGACTGGGACTGCCATGCCGGAAGCATTGGTAGAGGCCAAGGATTCGATGCCTGCCAGCTTAAGGGCAGGACACTGAGGTGCTGTCCAGGGTCCAGACGAACAGGAAGGAACCGATCTACTCTCAGCTGCCTGTCAATGAAGGCTGCCCCCACCAGTATGACTTGGAGGGCTCCAGTCTTCAAAATTGGAAGACCGATCTGCATCTGTCACTCTCATGGGCACAAATATACCGAGCATTTGATCCATGTGTCTCTTGTATGTACAAACACAGGGACGGACCAGATCCATTGGACCAGATCCAATGCGATGAAATTAATTCAAAAGAAATTCTGTCTAAACCTCTGGCAGAAGTTCCTGACAGTCAGAGCAGTTTCTCAGTGGCACAGGCTTCCTTGGAAGGTGGTAGGTTCTCCATCTTTAGAGATTTTTAAATAGAGGCTGGATGGAGAGGTTGATTCTATGAAAGTTCAAGGGGGTGGCAGGTTACAGTGGATGAGCAATAGGGTTGTGAGTGTCCTGCATGGTGCAGGGGGTTGGACTGGTGACTCTTCCAACTCTATGATTCTATGATTCTGGTTCCTTTCATATCTCTCCTTCCCAAGATCCAATGGCCTGTCTTGCATGATCTCCCACCATTCCCTTATCGGTTTCTGGCTGGTGTTGGAGATAGTGCCCCCTTTGTCACTCACGCAAGGGCGTAGAAGCCAACCTTTTCACCATGTGTCTGAGTGAATGCCACCAGATTTCTCTCAATGTGTTCCGTTTTTCGCTAATAACAGTTTTGCTTCCATTCAGTCTAGGCACCATTTTCTTCTGCACAGGGGAAAGAAAGTTCTAGGTTTAAAAGCCTCCATCTTGTGGGGAGTGGATACGTGTCTGGCAGACAATGTGTGGGAGGTGCTGAATGTATGGACTGGTGCTCCTAGGTGAACCACCCTCACCAGTTTTATGTGACGGACACTGCAAATGCCGTCTACTAACTAGTTATTATTCCAGTATGGCCATAGCCTACTAGACCTCTAGTCATCCCATAATTTTATGGAAAGGGGAAGCGCCATCAAGTTATGTATGTATGTATGTATGTATGTATGCATGCATGCATGCATGCATGCATGCATGTTTCGATTTATTAGTCACTGCTCTTGGCCAAGGCCAGTTCTTGCGACTTACAACTAACAGTAGCAGATGACTTACAGCAACCCTACAGGGATTTCCAGGCAAAAGCCAGAGGTGTTCCGCTGTTGCCTGCCTCTGGGTAGCAAACTTGGATTTCTTGGGTGGTTTCTCTATTCAAGCAGGTTCACTCTGCTGAACTGCCAAGATGTGTCAAGATCCGGCTAGCCTGGGACACTTTTTATATCAAACGAGCCAGCTTGGCCCCCTCAACTGGCAGGCTTCCTGCTCGATTTCAATGTCTGTGTTGACAAAGCCAACCTTCATTTTGTAGCATACCTTCAGTAGGTCAGGGGTGGCCAAACTGTGGACTACAATTCCCATGAGCCCCTGCCAGTGTTCATGCCACAGTTTGGCACTAGGCTCTTCCAATCACGACTGACTGCTGATGCCTTCTCCAGGGCACGGGTTCCCTTCCCTTTTAGTTGGCCCCTCTCTCTTTTAAAATCTGCAGCTATAGCTTCTCCCCATGGATCTGTCATCTCAGCCAAAACTCACAAGCAAACATTGTACAAATGTTTCTCTTGTACTTCGTCGTCCCCCCCCCCCCACAGTTTTGTCCCAGATCTTCCATGGTTGGTTCTTATTCCTTTTATAACTGTTTAATGCATTTATATAATTTCACTATATATCTGTATTGTCAAATCTGTCTTGAGTGAGCGATATTCCTTGGCTCTCTTCCGGGTTTGCCCCCCCCCCAATATTTATGTTTTGTACTGAGCAGCAGGACTTCACGTCGCCACACAGGAGAAGCCTTTGCCTGAGACTTCTGCTTTATACCAACATGTCACTTAAGGAACCATTTTAAAAATTTATTCCTATTTCTATTTACTCAGCTGTTGAGCTTCATGGACCTAATTGACTTTTATACCATTCCATCTCGATCAGATCACTTTTTAGGGGCAGAGCAGAGAACCAGAGGGGGAAAGAAGAATCAAGCTCTGACTTTGCCTCCCTGATCTTAGTCTACATCTCCAAAGTATTCTCCTGGGACAATGAGCTTTTAAAGGTTTTAGAGGGAATTCTCTTTAAAACAAAATATCCTCATTGATAACAAGGTGTTTTTTTTTCTTTTGGTGGGTAGTAATGGCGGGGGGGGGCAGGTCTGCTGAAATTTCTTTAGTTACTCCCTTGGAGATTACTGATCTGGTTGGACAGCTGCTGTCCAAGACTTGGTGTCTTGACCTCCTGACCTTCTTGACTTCCTGGGGAAGACGTCCTTTCAGTAGAAAAGACTTAATTTCACTTACAGGAACACACACACACACACACACACTGACTTGTTAATTACACAACCTTTGTTCAACTTCACTTTGAAGGAGCACAAATTATTTGTCCTCATTAGGAAAACCAACCTCTTTTGCATTTCGTATTTACATTTTTTGTCACTGTCTTCCTAAAGGGGCCTGGGAATTTAGAGGAAGACAGGTGGGTGGCCATATTGGTCTGAAGTAGCAGAACAAAATTTGAGACCAACAGTACGTTTAAGACCAACAAGCTTTTATTTGAGGTGTGAGCTTTGGTGTGCAGGCACACTTCCTCAGAGGATGACACAGGACTCGTCAGAGTCCAGATATAAGGGGCAAGTAAATTAGCAGTAAATTAGGGATTTCTGGTAAGATATACACAAGATATCCATTACATCTCTCAGTTTCTCTTCCATTCTATGTGTGATCTGAGTATCTAACTCCCCAGGGCAACTAGACATAACCAGGATGTCTACATGGGGAGTATTTATGGACTGGGGGCTTTCCTGACCTCGGGCAGGCCTTGCCAAAAGGCAGGGGCCACAACAGTGTTGCTTTTGCCCATCTGCCAGTCGGCACCCCCAGAAGTCCATCTCTTCTCTCCATCTGTTGCTTCCCTTACTGCTTTCTGGACACTGGAGCCATTTAGAAAGATTGCAGCCAGAAGCAGGCGGAAAGGGCGACCCCCTTCAAGAATCTGCTGGCAGCAGGGATTCCCGGGTCACCCTGCATGGTCATCTTCCGTAAGCTCCCAGCACCTATCCTTGATGGTCTCTCTTTTCAGAGCTCTTTGTATCACGAAGAAAACACCCCAAGGCTTTCAGTATTTCAATCACTGCGAGGAGCTGAACGGAACACCGTCCAAATCGAAGAAACCCGGTTGCCCTTAATCCACGTCGGATTAGGGATAGGTCTACCTGTTTGCATCTAAAACAAGAGAGGGTTGGTGATACTTCACCTCTTATCTTGCCTGGCTTCCTTCTGTGACTCTGCGGTGCTCCTGGTACTTTGGATTTGGGAGGGGGAGAAGCTTCAAGCAGCAAAGTGCAGTGAGGAAAGGAGCACATTTAGCAAGGCTTAGTTTGACTACATGCAAAGGATGGAAGAGGGCTCCAGAACATTCTTCTTAGCCCGCCCATCTAGAATCAGCCCCCAAATCTAGAATTAAGGAGAGAACGGAAATTTTCAAGAGCAGTAGGTTTGCCCCAGTGGGGGCAGTTTGCCTGCAGTTTGCCTGCTGAGAGCCAGCTGGGTGCAGTGGTTAAAAGCAGTAGCCTCTAATCTGGTGCGCCAGGTTTGATTCCCCGCTCCTCCATGTGCAGCCAGCTGGGTGACCTTGGGCCAGTCACGGTCCTGCTAGAACTGTTCTCACAGAGCAATTCTCTCAGACTTCTCTCAGCCTCACCTGCCTCACAGGGTGCCTGTTGTGGGGAGAGGAAGGGAAGGCGACTGCAAGCCGCTTTGAGACTCCTTTGAGAAGTGAAAAGTGAGGTACAAAAGCCAATTCTCCTTTTTCTTCTTCAAGAGCACCCTGGGTGTGCCCTCCGTGGAACCCCCACAGTCATGCCTGATTTTCGCTCTACTGCAGAGCACCCCTAGTTGCACCCAGGCTGATTCGTGGACTTGCCAGCTTGTCTGAGCCAAACTGCCCACTCCCTGGCATTAGAGCTCACCAAGGCCCCCACCTTGCCATGTCCACTGGCAACCTCCCAAGTTACCTCCCAAGAAATTACAGTCATCATAAGTTGCTTATATGCTACGGAATTCTATTTCTCCCTTCCAAACTCGAACGCAAATTCAGACTGGGCCAAATTCAGCAAAAGTCACCCACTGAGCTTCTGTTTGGTGCCGGCTTTTAATTCCTTGCCCCGACATCCCTGGTTGCAGCTTCTGTCCTGCTGCTGCTGCTGGACTGTTATCTTCGCCCTGCTTCCCACAACAATCCCGCGTGGCTAACTTGGAATCACAATGAGCCTCTTATCAAAGGCTGTTCTTCCCCAGGCGGCAACTTTCTCTGAAAAGGACCCTGACAAGTTCACCCTCCGAGTTGAAAGGGTGATTCCCTCTTAAAACACAGTTAATCTATCACTGGCCTGACTTCACGAGGAGATCGGAAAGACAAGAGGAGTCGGAGAATAAGTAGTTTCTGTGGGAGCGCTTCACAAGGAAATACTCTGTTTGATATGGAGGATCTTGCAAAAAGGATCTTGACTGAAAAACTGCACTTGCAGGATTGCAAAAACAGAAACTGGTGGGGGCTGTTTCATGGGGGCATTTCTTGCGACAGCAATGAAAAGTGGTGCATTTCTGGTTTGGGCCTGAGGTAAATAGTGACCTCGCAATGCAATCCCTGTGCTTGAGAGAACAATCTGTGCTGGTCAGAACCTGCATTCTGTTGAAACCTGGCTCTTCAACACAGCATATACTAAACCCATTTATCATTCTGTCCGGTGCTGAAGTGTGACTTAGACTGGATCTTGGCAACAACTTCAGTCTTCCAGGTACTTCTTAGTGAAATTGCTTTACATGCAGAATCCGGAATGGGTCCAGATTCAGAACAGACCTATAAGATGGAATTCTTCCGCCAGGCATCTGGTTGATCCCAAGACAGTGACTCATGGTCCTCTTGGGCCCCTCCTCTAAACGTGTACATCAAAATACCCCTCTGCTGCAACAGAGAACATGGATTGTCATTCATGCTGTTGGGGTGTATTTTATCGTATTCGGTTATGGTTTTTAAGGGTTTAATTCTGTCTTTAATATTTTAATTTTAAACTGTTGAAAGCCACCATGAGCTGGCATTGCCAGGAGTGGGGGAGGGGAGTAGAAATCAAAGGAATAAATAAATATGTGGATGGATGGATGGATGGATGGATGGATAGATGGATGGATGGATGGTCGGACAGATGGATTGCTTCCAATTCTCTGAAGCTTACATGTATCCTGAGCAGGACTGGCCCAAGTCTGTAGCTGGAGACTCATATTTCTCTTTTCTCAGCACCAATCTTTCCTGTTCCATCTTCGGCTGATGTCTCACCCATTGTCATCGTACACCTGCTGGTGTCGTTTGTCCTGATCACCGACTTGGAGCAGAGAGTAGCTCTCAGGGTGAGCTGAGAGAACTCAGACGGTCCAACTTGCAGGATTCTACTGTTTGCTTCATCATCAGATGGCTTTGTCACAACAGCCGCACCCCTCCCCCCCCAGATTTCAGAAGGTCCCCAGTGAAAAGACCTTCCCCAAACAGCCTACTGTTTGCCTTGGAGGTTGGGGCTGACTAGTGAACACTCAGGGCCTCTGGATGTTGGCGGCTGCAGTGACAACAGAAAATTAGGTGAAACCGTCCTCCTTCCATTGGCACTGGCTGAGGAGGAAGAGATCTTGCTGGATTTCCCCCTGGTCTCTGCAGCTGCCCATAACACAGGGCATTTCATTTGCAAGGGTCTCCCACGGGGAAACTAAGCAGAGATTGGGTCTCTCTCCAACCAGTATCTGGCTTCAGTGAGCACAGAAACTCTGGACTGGGAGATCAATATGAGGATCAAGGGACAGATGAGAGGCATGAATCTCTCCATGCTCATGAGCACCACAATTTTCAGCCAAGACTGGCTAGCCAGCATCTACTCTGAAGATATAGATATATTTGCAATCATGGATTCGTTGTACAGGTATTTATCAAGTCCTCTGCCCCTCCAAGGAAAATAAAACCACTCAGTCTTGCATCTCCTGCTAAGGAAGAGGTAAACCAGAATGGGTGTCTAGGGGATCAGGAAGAAATACACAGAGCAGTGGTTTCCACCCCAAGTCTACATCTGCATGTAACCTTGCAGGGAAAAGTAATTGCAGACTCTGCATCTTGCTTCAATCTCAAGGGGGGTATTCAAAATGGGAAGGTGACTCCAGAAGACAAATGCCTTCTCCTGAGCAGATTAATTTTGCACAATAGCGTGAGAGCGACTCATTGGGTGGTGTGTGTGTGCTCGCAAGTGTGCGAGGTAGACCGTGAATCTAACAAATCGCAGGGTGATAACAGACATGAATTAATGCGGGGTTTGGCAAGGATGTTGAATTTATGCAAATGCAGCAGTTGGATTATAATATTGACTCCCCCCTTTTGTCCAAAGTTATTACTAACGCCCCCCCCCCCTCTAAATTACAGTAACAAATTATGCCGCAGGGGAGCCTGTGTTCCCTTGTGACATTCACTAAACTTCCCTCTTTTCGTAGTGTGGGGAAACCAGAACAGCAGGACGTACCCTGAATGTCAATGCCACGAGCTATTCCCACACAAACTATCTGGAGCGCTATTACTTAGCAGAAGAGGGTTTTTAAATTATATCCCGCTTATCACTACCCAAAGGAGTCTCAAAGTAGCTTTCAATCGCCTTCCCTTTGCTTCCCCACACCTTTGTGAGGTAGGTGAGGCTAAGAGAGCTGTAAGTGTGGCAAGCCTAAGGTCACCCAGTTGGCTGCATGTGGAGGAGAGGGAAATCAATCCTGGTGCTCCAGGTTCGAGGCTGCTGCTTTTAACCACCACACCACACTGGCTCTCTTTTACGTTCCATTGAGGTCAACCGAGCTTCTGGAGATGGGAGCATTGGTCTACATCAGCCTTCCTCAACTTGTTTACCATTGAGAAATCCCTGAAACATTCTTCAGGCTTCCAGAACTCCAGAAGTGGTGCGATCATGCAGAATAGTGCCCATGTGGGGCCCCTCCCTTTCCCACCCCCTCCAGGCCCATCATTGGCCATTTTGGGAGGAGGGATGGGTCATCATGACCATATATCGTCATATCACCTGATAAATATTTAACATCTTTTTCAAAAAAGATATTAAAAATTAACTCCCACCCATTCAGGAGACCACGGCCATCAAGAAACCCGAGTTTCACAAACCCCGGTTGAGAAAGCCTGGTCTACATAGAGCCCTCCTTCCCCCCCCCCCCAAGATCCACACAACAAACGTTTGTTCTTGAGTCTTGTCCTCCTCATTCTCTCCTGATGTCCTTTATGCTATAAAATGTTGTTCTTGAATCAACACGACTTAGAGGAATCGAAGCATTGATTTTTGTTTTAGAATCAGCATTTCTTGCTAGGAAGGTGGCCGAGTCTCAGGAGATACGTCATATTAATACCGATCATTAAAGGTCCCGGCAACCGACCTCTGCTTCCAGTTAAGAGTTTGTTTCTGGGTCAGAAAGGAGAAGCAGAACAACTTTCCCCACCCGCACGTCACTTTTCCCATGCTTCAGGTCTGGCAAAATCCTATGCTGGCATTAAAGCAGCCGATAATGAAACCAAGGGCCAAGGGGCAGGGGAACTCTCTGGGCAAACAGGGCAGCCGTTTTCTGCTTTCATCCGGAACATGTAAACTCCTTCATCTAAAGCATTTCCTGAATCTCATCTGTATTTCCTGCACTGTGCAGGGGATTGGACTGGATGGCCCTTGAGGTCCCTTCCAGCACCATGCTTCTATTTTTGATTTATATGTTACTGATGCATCAAGAAAACAGGCTTGGGGTGGATTTACTTTGGGCAGTGGATGGAGGAGGACTTCCAAATATTTTCACAGTACTGTGCATTACAGTCACGCTCCTGTGCCAAAATAACTCTGCTAGCTTGGCAAGAATCAAGGATTTTTCTTCCTATGTGAGAAGCTTTAACATTGTTCCTTAATGCTATTCAGCAGTGGTTGGCTGCAGTGCAAGCAGGGGTAGTCAACCTGTGGTCCTCCAGATGTTCATGGACTACAATTCCCATGAGCCCCTGCCAGCGAACACTGGCAGGGGCTCATGGGAATTGTAGTCCATGAACATCTGGAGGACCACAGGTTGACTACCTCTGCCCTAGAGCAAGTGCTGAGTATGGAGAACTCTGTCTCTCCTGCAAATCCTTGGCTTTTGCTTTTCTTCTCCTCCTCCTTCTGGAGATTGAATCATGCAATCCAGGCTGAGAATGGGCATCCACCACCCTGGAGCCCTCAGGGAAAACCACAATCTGACGGAGCAAAAAGTTTCCCATCTGGGGCTGCCAAAGGATGAGTGTAGACTTAAATTAATGTTTGATTTTTTTTGTAAAAAAAGGTCATGGAGTTGATTGGTTACTTCCTTTTATATCTTTTGTTAACAACATGCAGAGAGTGGGGGGCTTGGCTCCATTTTTAAAAGGGCCTCTAACAGCCTTCATTAATTTTCTGCTTATTTTGGTTTTAAAAGGGGTGAAAAAGGTAATTCATGAATTCTAAGATTTGCTCTGTGAAGAAATGTATTTTTTGCTGTATGTGATTTTAAACACGAGCCTTTTAAAACCATTTTTCCCTTCTCTTCTCTTGGCAGCAGAGAAGGGCGTTGGGCAGTGGCTTTCCCAGTACACGTCAACCCAAAACTTAAATAACTGCAAATGGATTTGCTGAGAGAAATGGGCGGATCAACCCCCACCCCCCTCTCCTCCAAATAACAAGACAGAGATGTGGAGGTTTAAAATGCTATTCAGACTACAGCCAGGAGATTCCTGGCGTTTGCCAGGAAGTAGCTCTTTGGATTGACTTGAGCCGTGTGGGCAGAGGAACAGAGGTGGCACAGATCAGGGGAGGCAGGAAGCAGCTCTCTTTTGCAGTGGATCCATCAGAGCAGCAGGATCTCTGCCCTGAGTTTGGAGGCAGGCAGCCATTGACCATGCACTCGTCTAGAGGGCTCAAATGTTTTGAAGCAGTGGTCCCCAACCTGCGGGCCGCGGCCCGGCGCCGGGCCGCAAAGGCCATGGCGCCGGGCCGCGGCTCCCTCTCCCCGCCCCCCCCCCGCAGTAAAAAACTTCCCAGGCCGCAAGCTTGCGGCCCGGGAAGCTACTTACTGCGGGAGGGCGGGCAGGGAATCAGGGCTGGGCCGCGCCCGTGCAGGCCGCGCCCGCTCGGCCCGATCCGCGGGCGCGGCCCGCGGGCGCGGGCGGGCGCGGCTCGTGGGCGCGGCTCGTGGGTGCGGCCCGCGGGCGCGGTCGGGCGCGGCCCGATCCGCGGGCGCGGCCCGAAGCATGGGCGCGGTCCGTGCGGGCGCGGTCCCTGCGGGCGCGACCCAATGCCCTGCCGGTCCCCAGCCTAATAAAGGTTGGGGACCACTGTTTTGAAGTAACGGGAACTTTGTAGGAAGCTTATTTTTTTAATGTTAGATGGGCCTGTCCCATGGTTAACATGTGATAGGTCATGTTTAGCAGAGCCTTTGTGAGTTTCCTCAATTTCTTTTGGATCTCTTGCTCAGTCTGTGCTGTGCTAAAAGTATGCTTGTAACCATTTTCTTTTAGATAAATATTTTATAACTCTGGATGCTGGTAGTGGTTCTTTGTCCCACACAGACCCCCACAAACTTGGAAATGGTATTAAAAGACGAGAGTTCCAGGTAGAGGGGAAGGCTGGCCACTGGCAAATAGCTATTCCTTCATGGGTGCCCTCAGCAGTTAACTGGGCCCATTGTGATCAGGTCCTGGGCAGCAGGAGGCATAGAGGCAAGGCCTCAGTATTGTAAAGGGAAGCTGGGAATTCCGGCTCTTTCAGCAGACAATTCTGTCCATGGTGGCAGTGTACCTGTGACGGGGGCTCTCCAGGTATTGGCAACCCCCGGAGTAGGCAAGGCAGAATAGAGTTTGAACAGCTGAAACATGCTCCATCAGTCTATGGTAATGCTTGCTAGAGGTATACTGGTGCTACCCTGGTATGTGAGAAATATGAATGACAGAAGAAGATGCATAGAGTTGAAACCGAGGAACGTTGGTTCAGGTGCTAGGATGTAACAAGAGCTCCTGGGGCCATTCCGCACAGATTCATTGTAGCAGGAGTGTGGCAAATTGTAATCGCTACTAAAATGCAGTTATGCACAACGTCGTAGACAATCTGCCACACTCCTGAAACCGATCCGCAAAAAGCGCTTCGTTGTAGCGCTTCCAGGGAAATCCCAAAAAGTGGATTCACCCTCTGGAAAGCGCTACACTCTTGCAACCAATCTGCAACATTAGCGGAAAAGTTCTGTGCGTTACCATTGTTGCGGTTTCAGCAAAGTCCCTCCCCCTGGCTCTCTCCTCTGATCTTCTGGCGAAGCGATCGCCATTTTTTTTTCTCGCAGCTCACACGCCACCTGCTAGCTAGATGGGTCTCTCCGTTGCAACGAATCAACGCAGATTCGTTGCAACGTGTTTTTTTTTTTTATACCTGCCTTAAAGGGAAAGGGGCTTTTTGGGAGCATGATAATGGCCGCCCATTGGCTGCTCGTTTGATTGACGGCCAGGGGTGGGACAAAGCTCGGCAAATATCACTTCCTGGATAGTGATTTTTGCCGAGACTGGAAACCTGTGGGAAACAATTGAAATGCTACTGGATTCCACTACAAAGGCAGGTATGCATAACGATGAATTCCACTATTTAAAATGGAGTTTTTTTGTTCCGAAACCAATTTGCAACATTGATCCTGGTGCGGAATGGGCCCTGGTTTACGTGCATATATGTTTCAGGATGTCAGCACACAAAGCTGCTTTATACTGAATCAGAAAGAAGTAAAGGGCTGCATCAAGTCAAACAAAGAGAAGAAAACAGGGAAAGAATCTTTAATATTTCTGAAACCTCAATGTGCTTCACATCAAGCTTCTTCAGGGAGATATCACTTCAGATTCTCAGAAGAATGTTACTTTCCCTTCTGTAATTATCAAACCAAATGAACTGATTCTGTTTAATACTTACCAGAGGGAAAATAACATTCAATCGAGAATCAGAAGTTTCACAAACATTAAAGATTCCTTCCCTACAAGCACCAATTATTTCTTCCTGTATTGAATCATACCATCGGTCCATCACAGCCACTCAAGACCGACGGTGGCTCTCCAGGTTTCAGGCAAAGAGATCTCTTTCACCTGACTGACTACCTAAGCTTTTTAGATGGAGATGCGGGACATTGAACCTGGGACCTTCTGCAAGCCAAGTCAAAGCTCTACTACTGAGCCACAGCCTTTAAATCAAATTTTACATACATACTGTGGGAAACATGTATAACTCCTGCATAATGGTTAAGTTTTATGGGAGTGCTTTTTAGAGCAGACTCCTGGATCAGTGAAATAAATATATATATGCCGTGGTATGGTGTATATGGAGTGTGTGGGGGTGTGGAGGTATTTTACAGGTGTGGGCAAATTTTCTCCCCCCACTTTGTCAGTAATTAGGAATTTATGGGATTAAGCTGCACAATTCTCACTGGAAGCCTTCCACCATCCATATGGTGAACATTTTAGAAATTAGTTACCCACGCTGGTGCTAGATTCTTAATTTTTTTAAAGTGAGATGTCTAGGACTGTCTCTGCTGAGATTTTGTTGCTCCTGAGAACCTAACTTTCTGACCCACGGGGTTTATAATTTAGCTATCATCATGCGGGAGTTCAAAATACTGTTCATGCACACACACAAATATGCACACACTAGGGGCAAAGCCCACTGCATTCAGGAATACAACGGGCACTAGATTGGGGATGGTGGTGGAACAACTCTGTGGATGGCCTCTGACTCCCCCCAGGACCTGAAAAGACTGCAGGCTGGAGGCCCTTAGGCAGGGAACACACTGGCAGGGGCAGCTCTCACGCAGCAGGGATCTGCAGCCTCTGAGCTTCAGATGAAAGTGAGAGGAGGAGGAGGTTGTCAGGGATAGGGGATGGAAGGCAACTGGCTGGCTGCTGGACAGACAGGCACACTGAATGGAGGAGGAGGAGGAGGAGGCACTCAGGGGCGGGACAGCCACCCTGAGTGGGCGTTAAGCGCTGAGTGGCACTTAAGCCATGAGACCAGCTCCTCCTCCTAGGCCTTACCAGAAATATTGAGTGGAACAGATGCTTTAAGGTCTTCAGGTCTGAAAGAACACCTTTAACAAATCATTGTATTTGACTGCAGTAAGAATGAGAACAGTGGTGGGGTAGAGGAGGCTGGCAGACAAATGTAATAAACAAAGAAACAAAAAAACAAAACCTACAAGATGTCAATCACGAAGAGAAAACTGGTATAAAGTGTTCTAGAGATGACATGGAGCCCCCAAAGGAATCCGTTGGATGTCTAATCGATAGGACGGAAAGTGTTGGAGATGCCCTGATCCGATTAGCTCCTTTTATCATATGTTGCTGTTATCATAAGTGGTGGTCATGTGACTGAGTTAAAAAATCTGAATAAACCTCCATAATTTGATGAAAAAGATGTTCAAAATTAAGTTTCCTTTATATTCCAGATATATGTTGTTAAGCCTTTTCCCTGATAATATGTCTGTAAATGCTAGAGAATTTTTCTTTCACGCTACCACTGCAGCAAGACGTTTAGTAGCAAAAAATTGGGAGCACCATAAATCTTGAGCTGGGAGCCTTAATGATATTCAAAGATTTTTGAACATACATTCTTGGCTGCACTTTGAATTACTAGTTTCTCTGAAATTTCAAGGCGTAAGCCACTGATGAAGGCTGGAAAACAAGGGTAAAAGTTCTGGACCTTGTTTTGGCAAACTCCATACTTTTCTCACAAATAAATAAATTGTTGGATTATAGAACTTTTATTGCACAGCCATAGTTGATCTTGATTTTTCGTTTTGGCTCGAACACATGGCTGGACAATGGCTGAACTGACACATTCACCGAAGATCACCGGGAGAATTATTTGATCTTTGGCAGGCTTCCTCAACCAGGGTGTCATGAAGCCCTGCAGTTTCTTGACAGCCCTGGAAGGTTTTCCTGAATGGGAGTTAATTACTTTTTAATATATATTTTTTCAGTGTGTTAAACTTTTATCAGGTGGTGTAACCACCTGCTATAGAAAGGCTGATCTAAAGTATCTGAATAAGTAATTTCACCGTTGGTGTGGAGAATTGTACAGGAGAGAGATACTCTGCTTTATTTAATTAACTCTCTCTTTTTTCTTTTTCTTTTCTATATTCTATTTCTTTATCTATAATAAAAACTAAAATTGATTAAAAAAATAACAAACCACTGTATATCTGAAAACAGGGCTGAATCTTCCCGCCTGACGTACCCCAAGCAGAATCCAGCCCTAGGACATCCCCTGGAAACACACTGGGCATGGGAAGCTGCCTAATCCTCAATCAGACGTGTGGCCCGTCAAGGGCAGCCCCGGCCACTCAGGCTGGCAGCCGCTCTCCAGAGTCTCAGGCAGAGGCCTTTCAAATAATCTATTAACTGGTTCTTTTTACTGGATTGAACCTGGAACCCTTTGCAAGCAGGCGCTCTATCTTCATAATCAGGCGGCCATGTTCTTCTTGGTCCTGCTTCCATTCATCTTGGACAACACAGAAGAACGTGTTCTGTAGGTGTTGAAGCTGCATTACAGAAGAGACCCCGGAAAACTTGTGCCCAATTCCTGTTTCCTGATTACCTCAGGTGTGTACAGTGTGGCTCGTGAGACAGCCTGGAGTAGCAGAACAACTGGACCCTGATACTACTTCCTTGGCAGTAGTCAGTTCTCTGTGTTCCTAACATTGTGTCTCTCCTACCATGTGCATGCCTAAAACGGCTGTTCTTTTACAGTTTTTGACCCACCCCTACACGATCGCTTACCAAAAATATATGTATCAAGTTTTTAATATCGCTTCTGCACTGTCAATAGTCAGAAATACAGGGCATACAGTATTATACAAAATGAGACGATTAAGATATTACTGATGTGCATTTTTGATGTAAAGCAGCAGTCCCCAACCATTTTATCACTGGGGACCGGTCAACGCTTGACAATTTTACTGAGGCCCGGGCAGGGGGGGGGGGTAGTCTTTTGCCGAAGAACTTTGCCGCCGCTTGAGCCCCTGCTCCACTTGCTTTCCTGCCAGTGCCCCTGACTTCCTGCCGCCCACTGGGGGGAGCTGCCAGCAGCAGCTGTGCAGTGCCACGCTGAGGAGGAGCCCCAGCCATGGCGGCCGCTGGAGAGCACCAAAGGTGAGCAGGCGGCAGAGTGGCAGGGCAGCCCCTGAGGCAGCAGCTGGGGAGGAGGACGAGGAGGAGCTGTGGCCTGGTACCGACTGATCCACGGACCGGTCCCGGACACCGGGATCAGTAAAGGACACAGATATGAACTACTGGAAGATATGCATCTTTAACCTTCCAAGAGATGCTGAACAGAAATTAAACCCTTTTGACTCTCATAAAAGTTATGATTTCTTAAATCCTTTCCAGATAACTCATAGAATCATAGAACCATAGAGTTGGAAGGGGCCATACAGGCCATCTAGTCCAACCCCCTGCTCAACGCAGGATCAGCTGAAAGCTTCCTAAAGCATCCAAGAAAAGTGTGTATCCAACCTTTGCTTGAAGACTGCCAGTGAGGGGGAGCTCACCACCTCCTTAGGCAGCCTATTCCACTGCTGAACTACTCTGACTGTGAAAATTTTTTTCCTGATATCTAGCCTATATCGTTGTACTTGTAGTTTAAACCCATTACTACGCGTCCTCTCCTCTGCAGCCAACGGAAACAGCATCCTGCCCTCCTCCAAGTGACAACCTTTCAAATACTTAAAGAGGGCTATCATGTCCCCTCTCAACCTCCTTTTCTCCAGGCTGAACATTCCCAAGTCCCTCAACCTATCTTCATAGGGCTTGGTCCCTTGGCCCCAGATCATCTTCGTCGCTCTCCTCTGTACCCTTCATCTTCATTGCTCTCCTCTGTACCCTGTCCCATTCTGTCCAGTCGCAGGACCTCCATCTTGGACGGGTTGAGTTTCAGACTACTCTACCTGAGCCATCCAGACACTGCTTCCAAACATCTGGTGAATGTTTCCAGAGGGGAGTCCCAAATACTATCCCAAATATAGATGAAACAGTGGTATAAGGCGGAAGAATGGTGAATTAATAGGCTGATACACATAGTATCAATTAAGACAGGAGACCTTTTCATTCATGTAGGCAGTTCAAGTCTGCTAAACGTTCAGCAGAAGCTACAGTCAAAGTAGTAAACAAGATGTTGGGATGGAGAAGAACTGAATAGAAAACAATATTGAAAAACCTCCACTGTCATATAAATCAATAGTACATGCACAGCTGGGTACTGTATTCAGTTCTGATGATCTATTACAGAGTAGATACAAAAGAAATAGAGGGGATTCGGAGATGAGATGGGAGACAGCAGCAATTGCAAGGTCTAGAGGAGACTTGGACTAAGGCAGGGAGAGAGGGGGAGAGAATGGAACAGATCTGTTAAGTAGGAAGCTAAAATGAATAAAGACGGATGCAATAAAAGGGCATCAGATGGGGAAGGAATGGGGCACAGACGGTATATTGGGCACTACTTCTCAAGCTGCTCCTTTATGAAACCTGAAATATACTAAAAGTTGATAGAATACACAATCATCCAGGGAGCTTTGTGGTCAAAGTGACAGGTGAGGATGATAATATAAAATGGACAGTGAAAATAAACTGCTACACCAGAAGTGTGAGGGAAAACCATAGGGAAGGAAAGTACGGATTTGAGAAAGAAAGCTCTTCTGATAGTAAACTAACACACTATGTTAGCTGGGAATTAAATAGACTGTGGCTGCATACAATCCCTTTAGAAACAAAACATAGAAGAAGAAGAAGAAGAAGAAGAAGAAGAAGAAGAAGAAGAAGAAGAAGAAGCAGGTTAACATGGATAGAGAGGTTGTCGAGAGGCATTTAGCTGCACTGGATGAGTTCAAATCCCCTGGTCCGGATGAAATGCACCCGAGAGTGCTCAAAGAACTTTCCAGAGAACTTGCACAGCCCTTGTCCATCATCTTCGGAACCTCTTTAAGGACTGGAGATGTCCCGGAGGACTGGAAGAGAGCAAACGTTATTCCGATCTTCAAAAAAGGGAGGAAGGATGACCCGGGAAACTACAGACCAGTGAGTCTGACCTCTGTTGTGGGGAAGATAATGGAGCAGATATTAAAGGGAGCGATCTGCAAACATCTGGAGGACAATTTGGTGATCCAAGGAAGTCAGCATGGATTTGTCTCCAACAGGTCCTGCCAGACCAACCTGGTTTCCTTTTTTGACCAAGTAACAGGTTTGCTGGATCGGGGAAATTCGGTTGATGTCATTTACTTGGATTTTAGTAAAGCTTTTGACAAGGTTCCCCATGATGTTCTGATGGATAAGTTGAAGGACTGCAATCTGGATTTTCAGATAGTTAGGTGGATAGGGAATTGGTTAGAGAACCGCACTCAAAGAGTTGTTGTCAATGGTGTTTCATCAGACTGGAGAGAGGTGAGTAGCTGGGTTCCTCAGGGCTCGGTGCTCGGCCCGGTACTTTTTAACATATTTATTAATGATCTAGATGAGGGGGTGGATGGACTACTCATCAAGTTTGCAGATGACACCAAATTGGGAGGACTGGCAAATACTCCGGAAGATAGAGACAGAGTTCAACGAGATCTGAACACAATGGAAAAATGGGCAAATGAGAACAAGATGCAATTTAATAAAGATAAGTGTAAAGTTCTGCATCAGGGTCAGAAAAATGAAAAGCATGCCTACTGGATGGGGGATACGCTTCTAGGTAGCACTGTGTGTGAACGAGACCTTGGGGTACTTGTGGATTGTAAACTAAACATGAGCAGGCAGTGTGATGCAGCGGTAAAAAAGGCAAATGCCATTTTGGGCTGTATCAACAGGGGCATCACATCAAAATCACAAGATGTCATAGTCCCATTGTATACGGCACTGGTCAGACCACACCTGGAGTATTGTGTGCAGTTCTGGAGGCCTCACTTCAAGAAGGATGTCGATAAAATTGAAAGGGTACAGAGGAGAGCGACGAAGATGAAGGGACCAAGGGACCAAGCCCTATGAAGATAGGTTGAGGGACTTGGGAATGTTCAGCCTGGAGAAAAGGAGGTTGAGAGGGGACATGATAGCCCTCTTTAAGTATTTGAAAGGTTGTCACTTGGAGGAGGGCAGGATGCTGTTTCTGCTGGCTGCAGAGGAAAGGACACGCAGTAATGGGTTTAAACTTCAAGTACAACGATATAGGCTAGATATCAGGAAAATGTTTTTCACAGTCAGAGTAGTTCAGCAGTGGAATAGGCTGCCTAAGGAGGTGGTGAGCTCCCCCTCGCTGGAAGTCTTCAAGCAAAGGTTGGATACACACTTTTCTTGGATGCTTTAGGATGCTTAGGGCTAGTCCTGCGTTGAGCAGGGGGTTGGACTAGATGGCCTGTATGGCCCCTTCCAACTCTATGATTCTATGATTCTAAGAAGAAGAAGAAGAAAAGGAGGAGGAGGAGTTGGTTCTTATATGCTGCTTTTCTCAACCTGAAGGAGTCTCAAAGCTGCTTCCGATTGCCTTCCCTTTCCTCTCCCCAGAACAGACAACCTGTGAGGTAGGTGAGGCTAGGAGATCCCTGAGAGAATTGCTCAGTCAAAACAGCTTTATCAGTGCTGTGGCGAGCCCAAGGTCACCCAGCTGGCTGCATGTGGGGGAGGAGTGGGGAATCAACGCTGGCTCACCAGATTAGAAGTCTGCACTCCAAACCACTAGGCCGACCAAAAAATATACTTCTTCATACACCAATGAATGCTGACAGCTGTATCTAGATGAATGTCAACACTCACAGGTGTATCCCTGAATTTTTTGATAACTTGCCTGGAACTGTTGATGTTCATGCATGAATGCTGATATTTACTAGATTTTGGGTATTCACTGTGAAGTTGCTTACCTGTCTTTGACTTTGGCGTCCTGACAATAACAAAATGTTTGCCAGGATGTACATACTGTACCCAGATCTTCTTGTAAAGGAGCAAAAATGAGTAAGAGCTGCAAACCTGGTTGGACAGTTTATCAGAAATCCCCTAGATGGGGAATTGATTTAATAAGCAACCCCAGGGATGCAACTGATTCAATCATCGAATCTGATCTAATAGGATTTTGCAACGTTAGCATTTGCAGTGCTCCAAGGAATATTCTAAAAACGCTGAAGTATCTCACTGGGAAAAAATATTTCTTGATGTGTGTATATTTCAGTATCAACACTCATGAGCAGTAACGGGAAGTCACAGTCACGGTTTTGCCAATGATGCATCGTTCATACTCACAGCCAACCAAGGGCAACAGCTTCACTTAGAAAGTGTAGATTTGAACAAATAACCTGCTTTAATAGCAGAATGACCCAAATAGTGGGGCAACAGGTTATAGAGAAGAACTCATATTGAACTAGGAACCTTCTGAAATGGGACAGAAATTACCGAGGTGAAAACAAAACTCTCGCACAATTCTTCTCCATTCCAGGGGCAATGTTAGTCAATGGGAAAGAGGGGCATTGTCCTGGGCACTATGTGTGGGGGCCCCCAACAGCCTACAGCCCTGCCCCCTTAGAATCATAGAGTTGGAAGTTACCTCATGGGTCATCTAGTCCAGCCCCCTGCACTATGCAGGACACTCTTGAGACACCCCCTGAGAGAGGGGGAAACACCAGGCTCCCGGTGACAACACTTCTACTCACCCTTTGTAGGGCTCAGGCCTTCCCCTTGCAGCAACAGCCATTTGTAAACCACACCCCCCCCCCCACCTTGGCACCTTGACTGATTGTGCCTGCTTCATCTGAGGCTCAGGAGACTATAAAAACCTGACGTGGATGGCTACAAGTCCAATAATTTCTTCTTTAGTAGAAGATGTTAAGAACCAGAATGAGGTCAAGATGATCTCTTGTTTTCAGGTTAACCGCTTTCCTCAGTAGCTCCCAGCACTTATTTCTAATCAATATTTTTTGTCTCACAATGTCTTTCTACATTAGTATGTATCAATATGATACATATTGTATGTATGTATCAACATATTTGTGTATCAATTGTGTATCAATATGACCACATATTCCAATGGTGGGAGGAGGACACCATGTTAAAACTTTCTGTATATTTTATGGCCGATAAGAGAGGGGGAATAGTTATCATGTACAAAACATGATAACAAAACATGCTTCCTCTGAGGCTCAGGCAGCTGGCTTTCCATAATAGCTCCCCCCAGCTCACATGGGGCAAGAGCTCTTCATTTTACGTGACCCTAGGAATGCAGATAGGGCCCTGATTCCGAGGCCCCAACCTCCACTTTTCCCCAGGGCCCAGAATATCTAAGACTGCCCGCACTCTCTCCCAACGGTATGTCATTGTGAGGCACAGGAAGTATACTGAAATAAGACCATGAAAATCCAGTTTCATTGGAGATGTGCTGGAGCCGTGAATGAAGCTATGGGTGTCACATGGGGAACATCCTAGCTGTCATGGGGAGCTACGAGTTCATGAGCCCCCAAAAGCCTTTGCAAGGCCCTGCTTTAACTATGGTGGATGAAGAATCTTCAGTGCCAGGTTCCTTTCCTCCATATCATGACTCTTGCTGACACATTCATTGAGACAGACTCTATTATTTTATTTTTTTCTTTCAGAATTGGCTGTCTAAATTATTAACACAGCTATAAAGATAGCACTAAATCATCAGCAGAAGGGCAGCATGACACAATTGTAACATAATCTCTCATTTCACTGCCAGATGTCTGTTTGATGCAGATTTCGCAAAACAGTATAAAAGTGGGGGGGGGGCATCTCGCTCTCTCTCCCTTTCTCTCCGTGTCAAATGTAAAAAAACCTAGAAAAACCCTTACCTGGGTAAGGAGGCATATTGTCTTTCTATGCCTTCAAACTGGAGGTGGTGTGAAGCCCCATCTGGACCTTTTCCAGACACCTGTGGAGAAAAGCATAATTAGAGATAAAGATCAATTATTCAACCCAGTTACTGACAGTGTTTCTCAAAATGATAATCAGAGAACAAATGATGCTGCAAGCATGCCAAAATCAACAAAAGAGAAATGCCGGGGCTCAAGAGGAATGTGCGCTTAATCTCATGCACTGTTAGAAACATTTTCAAAAGAAAAGAATTTCATATCCAGCGACGGCTTTGTGTTTGGATGCAGTTCCTCATGAAAACCGGAAGAGGGGCTCATTTGGTATCGGAGTACGAGGCAGGAAGGCCTCGCTGCAGCTAAGGAAATGCGGGCAACAACCGGGAGGGAAGGCTACTGGTGGGTCTGTGGAGGAACGGGGTATCTATGGGGGCCAAATGGCCGGTGGTGATTTCAACCTAACAGTGGGGCCGGTCCACTCATCAGTTGCTAGGCTCCGAAGGCCTGCCAGACATTTCAAACTGACAGCGGGGCAGCCCATCAGCTGTTAGGCTGAAATGGCTGGCAGCCATTTCACCAGTCTGTTTTGCTCCCCTCCACTTTGAAGCGGTGAGAAGAAAAAACCAATCATTTCAACTACCTGCCATTTCAACCGACCTGCTATTTGACTTAGAGGGCTGTGCTGAATGGACAAAAGTCCAGTAAATGTTCAGGTAAGGCGCCTTCTCCACAGGAGCAGTTAAAGCAGGGGTAGTCAACCTGTGGTCCCCCAGATGTTCATGGACTACAATTCCCATGAGCCCCTGCCAGCATTTGCTGGCAGGGGCTCATGGGAATTGTAGTCCATGGACATCTGGAGGACCACAGGTTGACTACCCCTGAGTTAAAGGATTCATGGGGCGCAAGGGACCAGAACCAGTTTAAGGATTGATGGGGCCCTAGCTTATTACAATTGTGGGAGGACCGGCCAGACTGGGGGCAGAGGGGCCTCCTGCAATGTAAAGGAGTGTCACTCCAAGTGTCCTTAAAGAGGGAAAAGTGGGGGGGGGGAGGGAGGAGAGAGACTATAGCCCTGATCCATGGTGGTTGTTGTGCAGGGCACCCGGAAGTACAGGTTCTGTAGCACATGTGTTTCATGGATAAACTGTCCCTGTTTCCCCAAATATGAGTTCTGGGACTCTAAACTGGCCCGAGTTTGTGCCAAATTTTGGTTCGTGAACCAGTTTATGCCTATCTCCACTCCGGTAACCAAACTTTGGCCCACTTCATGGATTCATTGTGCATGGGATTGTCCCAGTGACATTTCTCTAATCCATCAAATGGGAATGTTTGTGTGGCTCCTGTCTGAAAGAGGAGCCTAAAGACTGTGAAGTATCTGACAGATGCCTACAGGAATGAATGAATCATAAATACCAATTGCGAATGAGTGCCTGATCTTGGTATCCTTACTGTGTTTGAGGGGTTTATTATTATTATTATAAACGCTGACAAGCAAATATCTTGATGTCCCTCTCCCCCTGCCCAATGTGTCCAAGGAGCTGCAAAGTGGAAGAAAGGGCTGATCCTGCTGTATAGCTATAACGCTCCAGCGGCAGGATTCACTAAGAAATCCTGTGAACAAAGTGTGAAGTGAAGCCAGGCTGCTGAGTGCTGACCTCAGGCATGCTCCACTCACAAGGGGCTTCCTGGCTCCTTTCCTTCCACCTTTCTGTCTAGAAAGCACAACAACCCACAGGCTGCACTAAATTGATCCAAATCAACACAAAGGCTTTGGCTTTCTGAATGCAAAGGTATGAATGCTTTGTGTTTCCATACAACCAGCATTTGTGTGATATGGAGCAGCAGGTGCCCGAGACGGAGAGGCAAACAGAAGCTGTCTATCCTGGTAGCACATGCCATGAGCCCTCGTGGTGCTATACGGTTAGGGGGCCTTCACACTTTGATTGTTGGGGGGTGTTCATACTTAAGTGGCTTGTGGACCAGAAGAACTAGGGATGCGTGCCTCACCTCAGCTTGGCTGCCTTGGTGATCAACAAAGCCGAAGACAGCGCTACGGCATGGAGAGCAGGGGTGGCGGCGGTGGTGGCGTGCCAGCCAGCGGCCACATGCAGGCGCTGCACCTGTGTTCGGCCGCCAGCTGGCGCACTCCAGCCACCTCTGCACCATGGCGCTGGCCTCCTACGTGCCACCTTGGGCTTCGGTGATCACCAAGTCGGCCGAGCCGGGCCGAGCCGAGCCAAGCCGAGGGGCACATCCCTAACAAGAACAAAACCAGGGCGATTTGAATGCTCTGTTAGCAACTGAGCATGATGTCAGAAAGTGTTGGCTCTGTCATGTGTTTGTTTCTCCCTTTGGCTTTGCTTCTACCTTTTATAATATGCACATATCCCTTTTAGCAGCTCCCTGTCAGCGGCTCAACTTTTGGCCATAGAATCAAAGAATCATAGAGTTGGAAGGGGCCATACAGGCCATCTAGTTCAACCCCCTGCTCAACGCAGGATCAGCCCTAAGCATCCTAAAGCATCCAAGAATGTCCTGTACCTGTTCCTCATTCTCCTGCCAGGTGGTATTAGAGGGTAGTTGGGGGTGGGGAGTCCTGGGTAATGTGGGTTTTGTAATGTGTCCTGGGTTTCCTTTGATTCTTGCTCCCAGGCCTTATCTCCCTCTTGTTATGTCCTTGATCCAGCCTTGACTTTTTTGCACACTCAAATTGGACCTGAGAGGGGCTGGTGGGTGGAAAGGGATAGAAGCACCCGGTGGCCATTGTTCCTTAGTCTTGGCAATGTTTTGATAGGACCTACTTGCAACTTCCAACAACGTGTTCTTTGCACCAAGTCAAGGTCTCTTATTGTGGCCATCGGTAGAAACCTCAGAGATGTCTGCGGACCACAAGCAGCATAGATGTGACAGTCCCCTGGGATACTGGGGCTCTGCAAAGCCTTGAACTGGCTCTGGTGCTATGGGACCCAGGAATCCTTAAATTGAGCCTGGTGGCAAATGTAATTCTGGCTCCTCAATTCCAATGTTCTGGCAGACCACATTGAGCACAAAGCACTGGCTCTAGTCAGATGGGCCCAGGTTGTAAGCCCCACGTCAGACATCGTGTCAAACCCCAGACCACTCTTTGCTTGTTTTCATCTCACCTGATGCGTGAATTGAGCCTGTGGATGATGAAGAGTGGGTTTTATATGCCGCTTTTCTCTACCCGAAGGAGTCTCAAAGCGGCTTACAGTCACCTTCCCTTTCCTCTCCCCACAACAGACACCCTGTGAGGGAGGGGAGGCTCAGAAAGTCCTGATATCACTGCTCGGTCAGAATAGCTCTATCAGGGCTGTGAGGACCCCATGGACTCCCAGCTGGCTGCATGTGGGGGAGAGGGGAATCAAACCCAGGTCATCAGATTAGAAGTCAGCGCTCCTAATCCCTATACCAAACAGGCCCAAGTGACAAAAGGTCTTCTTCAAAAGACTACAACAAATATAGGGCTTGCTGCAACTGGGGTCCCTGTTTTTTATATCGGTCCTAGGGGCCAAGCATTCAGGAATACAACGGGGTGGAGTGGAACAACTTTGCAGATGGCCTCCCCCTCCCCCCAGGACCTGGAAAGGCTGCAGGCAGCTCTTAGGGAACTCACTGGCAGGGGCAGCTCTCACACGGCAGGGGTCTTCAAACTCTGAGCCTCAAAGGGAAGTGGAAAAAGAAGGGGGTGGGGAACAGAAGGTGACTGGCTGGCCGCTGGACAGACAGGCAAGCTGGTTGGAGGAGGAGGGCGGGACAGCTCAGGGGCGGGACAGGTGCCCTGATTGGGTGTTAAGTGCTGAATGACACTTAAGCCATGAGACCAGCTCCTCCTCCAAGGCCTTACCAGAAATATATTATGCGGAACAGATATTGTTCTACTCCAACACTACTAGAATCAGCAATTTAAAAAGTGATACACTTTAAGGCTATTTAAAACCTCCCCCCCCCTTCTAAATGCAGATTAATGGGAAAGGGGAGGATTTAATGACGTTTCACAACATTGTTAACAATTAATTTGAAAAAAGGATAAATGGTGGCAGTCCCTTTGAAAACTGATTTAGATATTGTGTTTGTTTCTCTCTCTAATACATAATAGCATTTAAAAATTAACACGTCCCTCATGTACTACAGGTTACGGAACACTTTGGCCACTCTTGTAGTTTATTCTCAGCACTGCTGGTTTTGCTGAGGGCGTTTAAACAACTGGAAGATTGTGACATGAGCTTCAGGAAGCAGTGTTTACTCGTGTGCAACCGTTGCAGGGCTACATCCCTTGGACTCAAGCAGCAGTTTAGGATAAGCTATCAGATGATATCCTAGCTACTCAACCTGTGGGGCTGGCCCATTTGAGAATGGCAGGGGAAGGGGCATATGCAAGATACTTGGAAGGAGGGTTCCCAATGCCAGATGGGCACTTCCTGGAGCTTTGGGGATGGAGCCTGGGGAGGGCAGGCCTTGAAAAGGGGAGGCAGCTCAGTAGGGTACAATGTCCTAAAGTCTGCCCCCCATAGCAGCCATTTTCTTCAGGGGGACTGAGCTTTGTTGTCTGGAGATGAGCTGGCATTCTGGGAGATCCCAGAATGGGTCTTTTCTCTCCCAAGAGAACAAATGGGCCACTTGCACCCAGGTGCCACTTTCAGCTCCCAAAGCTGAGCTATGAATAACAGTTCAGCTTCCTCCATCTGCCAGCATCACCCTATCAACATTCCAGGTTCGCTTCAAGGTTTTGGTTCTCATCTTTAAGACCATTCGTGATCTGGGTCCTGCATATCTAAGGGACAGCCTATCAGAATAGGTCCCTAGGGAGGGCAATCCACTCTGCAACAGCAAATCGCTTGTTAATCCTTAGTCCAAAAGAGGTCTGACTGGCCTCGATGAGGGCCAAGGCTTTTGAGGCACTGGCCCCTGCCTGGTGGAATGAGCTCCCCGAGAACATCCGTGCCCAACAGAACTAGCACAGTTCCACAGGGCCTGTAGGACAGAGCTCTTCCACCGGGCTTATGACTGAAGCTGGTTTGGACGAACACATCTACCTACGAACAATAAAGGCCCTCCCTTGTTGCAACCCAGTAGTTCTCATTGCCTGCCCCAAACAGAAGAACTAATGAGGACATCACCAATTGTTTGCTAGATTAATTTAATCTGTTTTAATTGGTTTAATTATTTTAATTGTCATCGTAAACCGCCCTGAGATGGCAGTGCCAACAGGGGCGGTCTAGAAATTTAATAGCTAGATAGAGATCCCTAGCTGTTAGTCTGTACAGCAGACAAAGGAGTGAAAGCATGCATGCTCCCCAGGCTAGAGAACAGAAGCCCCCTCCCCAGATGGAGGCCTTGGCAGGGTGCTGCTGCACTAGCCTATCCTGACACAAAGGAGGAAAGAGGCAGGAGGCATTCTTCTCCCAGCAGCAGAATTAGCCCTGTGGTTCCCCAAGACTGACAACTACAGAAGGAGCACAGAAGGAGGGAGCCTTCCCCTTCTATGGATGCTGGTCTTAGGAGAGGGTATGCAATGCCAAGAGCTGCCAACACAATTTTGGAAATTTGAGGGCCGTGCCTCTGGGGCTAGGGGATTGGAAGGAGTGTGTGTGTGTGGGATGTGATGACACAGAGTCAACCCCCCAAAGCTCTCATTTCTGACATCTGGAGATCAGTTGTAATTCTGGGACAACTCAGGGCCCCACCTTGAAGAAGGTAATCCTTCTTGTTCTTCCAATCTCCTGGGGCCGCATTAGTGCTGCGATCAGCCATGCATACAATGTGAGGGAGGGTAGGCAGGATGCAGACTAAAGTAGAGAGGAGTGCATCTTTATATCATTTTAGGGGGGGGGGAAATCAAATGTTACAAGACAATTGCAGGAGATAAACTGCCTTAGGCTAGGGTTGACCACTCTCCCCGGTGTCCAAGACGACTCTCCAAAGCAGCCATGTTCTCCAGGGGGATGGATTTCTGTAGTCTGGGGATTAGTTGCAATGCCAGGAGACCTCCAGGCCCCACTCAGGTCACCTATGGGATGTCCTGGAAGATTACAATCTTCTCCCACTCCTGGCAGTCCTCAAACCGAGATGCTTCAATGTAGGGTTGGGCGCTTTGGTGCGCCTTGGCAATTGCTGAAGCGCCCAACCCTATGATCAACGCAAGATTACTTCAACACAAGATTACAATGGGAGAATGCTGAATCCATTCACAGAATCATAGAATCATAGAGTTGGAAGGGGCCATACAAGCCATCTAGTCCAACCCCCTGCTCAACGCAGGATTAGCCCTAGCATCCTAAAGCATCCTAAAGCATCTGAACAATGAACCTCCTGGAACTGAACAGGGACAGAAGATTCCTGTCTCACTACAGCTGCTAGTTTTCTGTGCCTGAGTATTTCTTCCCTGCTGTAATCAGAGCGAACACAGCTTGCATTGAACCTTTCCATCTTGGCTTCCTTCATTGTGATGCCGCCCCCCCCCCCCTCCAACTTTCTGATGGGGACTGACTCAGCCGCCTCCATTCCTAGATTCAAATGAGTAGCCGCGTTGATCTGAAGTGGCACAATACACGCAGAGTCCAGTGGCTGTTTCACTGCAAAGGAACTTCAAGAACAAGCTGGCAGTCGCCTTCCCTTTCCTCTCCCCACAACAGACACCCTGTGAGGTGGGTGAGGCTGAGAGAGCCCTGAGATTACTCCTCTGTGAGAACAGCTTTATCAGCGCCATGGTGAGCCCAAGGTCACCCAGCTGGCTGCATGTGGGGGAGCGGGGAATTAAACCCGGCTCACCAGATTAGAAGTCTGCACTCCTAACCACTATACCAAGCTGGCTTTCGAGGCTCTAGATCAGGGGTAGTCAAACTGCGGCCCTCCAGATGTCCATGGACTACAATTGGGAATTGTAGTCCATGGACATCTGGAGGGCCGCAGTTTGACTACCCCTGCTCTAGATGTTCTAGGCTGCTTTGTTTCCTCATTGAGGAGAAAAGCAGAGTATACATAAACAAAGAATGGAGATGGATTTCCTTAAATAACTGAAGTACTCTGAGAGATGAGTCTGGTGTGTATGTGTATTATACACACACACACGCACACATTTTGAGAATCATGGAAATTCGCGATACCTGTTTGACCAGAAACAGCATACTAATATTGTGTAGTTGGGAAAGGTTTATACTAAAAATAATGTTCACAGTTGCTAACAGCATTTTGCAAAACTGAGCTGTCGTTTGACAGAGATTGCTTCTAAGGCTAGCCAGTATAAGTCCTCCATCATCAGTGTATAAAAACATTACAACTGAGGGAGAACTTATTGTGGTTTAAGTCAAGCCAGCTCCCCTGGTCAGCCAGGCGAGGGAAATGTGCCTGTGCCACATGTGCACCTTGCAATAACCCGAACCGTCCAATTTCTGATTGTTTCTTTTGGAGAAGAAAAAAAGAATAATAATAATAATAACAACAATCACCCTCAGAAAATCCCCCCTGCCATTTCTGTTTGTGTATGTTCTCTGAGATACGGTTGCCATGGAAACTGGCGGTGGATGCCGTTCACAAGATTTGGCTCCGCATGGCGGATGGATGGATGATCTGCTCGCTGCAAACAGGCCAATGAGCTCAAAGAGCAAAGGAGGGTTCTGGGCCTTTCTCGAAGGGCTTGGCTAAGCCCGGCTTCTCCTCGCCATCTGTCCCGATGGTGTCAAGATGGTCCCTCACAGAACCCAAAGGGAAAGGGAGGATGTCTGACTAGGTAGAAACCAGGACGACTGACAACACAGCAATGCCATCAGGGAACCAGAAGCCGCTGTCTAATTAGGCGGCTACTAAAATGTTGAGAATGGCATAAAACAAACTGCTCTGTCTGTCCGTCTATCTTATTCTGTACACGTTGGATAACTGTCTGTCTGTCTGTTCGTCCGTCTGTCCTTCCATTTGACTTAAAGGCCCCCATTTGTGACCTGTTGGGTTTTGGCGGCTAAGAACCAATAAAATGTAATACAATAAAAGGCACAAAAGCCCTACAATCCTCAAATCCCCCTCCCCTGATGTGCCAAGTCTCCAGGGATGATACATGATACAGTGGGAGATATCAGATGAGGGGCAAGGTCTTCTGTCTCCCCAGCCTCAACCAAAGGCCTGGTGGAAGCGCTCCGTCTTACAGCCCTGCAGAATGGAATTCATTCGGTCAGGGCCTTTAGCTCTTTCGGGAGCTCATTCCACCAGGCGGGGGCCAGGACCAAAAAGGCCCTGGCCCTGGTTGAGGCCAGGAGAACTTTGCATGGGCAAATCTTAACACCAACTCAGTCTCCTCTTTAATGTGGAGTTCAAGGAGATATTAGAAGAATGGGCTGAAAAATTTGGTAGTTTCTCTAATAAATTTCTCTCCTTCCAAACCTCCCCCCCCCCCCCCGAATAGGAACCAGTTAGCTGAACCATTCGTATGATTGCCAACCTCGATGTGGGTCTGAGAATTTTCCGGAATTATAACTGATCTCCAGGCAACAGAGAAAGTGACTACTCTGCAGGGTGGACTGTATGATATTGTATCTCTCTGAGGTCTCTCCTCTCCCCAATCCCCCCCCCCCTTCCCAAGTATCCCAAATCATTCATAAGTGGCTACTCAGTCAATGAGCCAACTAAATCTACAGGCCACAATAAGATGAATTTCGAATCTGGGGGTGCCGTAACACCCACCCGTTTGGCTGATGTCCACCAGTCACAAAGACGGTCCTGATTTTTCAGGGGACGGTTTGCCCATCTGTTGCAACAACATTATAATGATTTATTGATTATTGACATGTTATACTGGTTTCTTTAAGTGCCCAGCTTTCAGTAAAAGAAAGAAAAAAGTCCAGCCCTTTTCATTGTGGAGATATATGAAGAAAGGTGCATCACATATCTATTAAAAGGGCTACTGAATTTTCTTAAGCAAAAGCTGGGAATTCAGAGAAGTTAGGACATCATAGCAATAAATTGTTTAATGCTATTGTGCATTTGCACCAGAGTGAATACTGGTTTACATACCCCCTCAGACACAAGCCAATTGCTCTGCTGGCAGGAAGATTATCATCTGTAGGGGACTGAGACAAGGACACTGCTGTGTGGATATTCCATTGCCACTACAGATGCAAGGGATCTACCCCTTTTGAACAGCCTTTCATTTTTTTTTAAGGCGTATTGTTCCATTTTAACTATCAAAGGCCCCCTTTGTTGCGACATTCACTGTTTGATACTGGGCCTGGTTTACAAAAAGGTTCTTTTCACGTTGAGGTTTGCTTGTGAAGCACAGCATCAAAATACACAAGGGACGTGAATGAACTTGATGCCCCTTTCCCATGCTCCCTCTCTGTGCAAGTTGAAAGCAGCCTCATTTCTTCTTCTTTGGTTTTGCCTACGTCTATTATTAGGTTTCTCAAATTATTATCTTCACAGGCTTTATCTCCCCCCCACCCCAAATATGGCAGTGCTATTCCAGAGAGTCTTTGCTTGAGAAAACAAAATTCCTTTTGAAAAAAGGCTTTATCTCTAAAAGATGCCAGACGTTAGGCCAAAATAACACGTAGCTACACAACTGCAGGCTGTGAAATTCCTGGTGATCTGGAGACCTCGGTCAGGAAGGTGCAGTTTGGGGAAGGGAAGGAGCTCAGAAGGGATCTTTAAAAAACACCTCTCCCCACAACTCTGATCCTGACAGATGCCTCTTTAATAGCTGCTTTTTAAGGTTAAATGATCTGTTGTTTGGTCTTTTCACAGCACTACAGAAGAAACATCTTTAAAGTCTCAAAAGCTTACATGGACACTCCAAAATTAAACTGTTCTTGCAAAACCAGCTCTATAGGGACAGCTGTGGACAGCTTAACACACCTGCTTTATGTAAGATACATAGACAGAGACATGTTGTTGTTGTTAGGTGCGAAGTTGTGTCCGACCCATCGCGACCCCATGGACAATGACCCTCCAGGCCTTCCTGTCCTCTACCATTCCCCGGAGTCCTTTTAAATTCACACCTACTGCTTCAGTGACTCCATCCAGCCACCTCATTCTCTGTCGTCCCCTTCTTCTTTTAACCTCAATAGCACCCAGCATTAGGCTCTTCTCCAGGGAGTCCTTCCTTCTCATGAGGTGGCCGAAGTATTTGAGTTTCATCTTCAGGATCTGGCCTTCTAAGGAGCAGTCAGGGTTGATCTCCTCTAGGCCTGACCGGTTTGTTCGCCTTGCAGTCCAAGGGACTCGCAAGAGTCTTCTCCAGCACCAGAGTTCAAAAGCCTCAATTCTTTGACGCTCGGCCTTCCTTATGGTCCAACTTTCGCAGCCATACATTGCAACTGGGAAGACCATAGCCTTGACTAAACGCACTTTTGTTGGCAGGGTGACGTCTCTGCTTTTTAGGATGCTGTCTAGATTTGCCATAGCTTTCCTCCCCAGGAGCAAGCGTCTTTTAATTTCTTTGCTGCAGTCCCCATCTGCAGTGATCTTGGAGGCCAGGAAAATAAAATCTGTCACTATCTCCATTTCTTCCCCATCTAGTTGAGAGGGCTGGATGCCATGATCTTTGTTTTCTTGATGTTGAGTTTCAAGCCAACTTTTGCACTCTCCTCCTTCATCCGTATCAACAGGCTCTTTAGTTCCTCTTCACTTTCTGCCATTAGAGTGGTATCATCTGCATATCTGAGGTTGTTGATATTTCTCCCTGCAATCTTGATCCCAATTTGTGACTCCTCTAATCCCGCCTTTCTCATGATGTGCTCTGCATACAAGTTAAATAGGCAAGGCGACAGTATACAGCCTTGCCGAACTCCTTTCTCAATTTTGAACCAATCAGTGATTCCATGTTCAGTTCTCACTGTTGCTTCTTGACCAGCATATAAGTTTCTCAAGAGACAAATAAGATGTTCTGGTATTACCATCTCTTTAAGAACTGTGCTCCACACAATCAAAGGCTTTAGCATAGTCAATGAAGCAGAAGTAGATGATCCAGCGTATGTTGGCAATTTGATCTCTAGTTCCTCTGCCTCTTTGAAATCCTGCCTGTACTTCTGGAAGTTCTCGGCCCACATATTGCTGGAGTCTAGCTTGTAGGATTTTGAGCATAACTTTGCTAGCATGAGAAATGAGTGCAATGGTCCGGTAGTTTGAACATTCTTTGGCATTGCCCTTCTTTGGGATTGGAATGTAAACTGACCTTTTCCAATCCTGTGGCCATTGTTGAGTTTTCCAAATTTGCTGGCATATTGAGTGTAGCACTTTTACTGCATCGTCCTTTAAGATTTTGAATAGTTCAACTGGAATGCTGTCACCACCACTGGTTTTATTGTTGCTCAGACTTCCTAAGGCTTCCTTGACTTCACATTCCGGGATGTCTGGCTCCAGGTCAGGAACTACCCCATTGTGGTTATCAGGGATGTTAAGCTTGCTCTTGTATAGTTCTTCTGTATAATTTTGCCACCTTTTAAAAATCTCTTCTGCTTCTGTTATGTCCCTACCATTTTGGTCCCTTATTATACACATCCTCGCATGAAACATTCTCTTCATATCTCCAATTTTCTTGAAAAGATCTCTGGTCCTCCCCATTCTATTGTTTTCTTCTATTTGTTTGCACTGTTCATTTAAGAAGGCATTCTTATCTCTTCTAGCTTTTCTCTGGAATTCTGCATTCAATTGGGTGTATCTTTCTCTTTCTCCCTTGCCTTTCACTTCCCTTCTCTCCTTAGCTATTTGTAAAGCTTCCTCAGACACCCATTTTGATTTCTTGCATTTCTTTTTCTTTGGCATGGTTTTAGTTGCCACCTCTTGTACAATGTTGCGAACCTCTGTCCATAGTTCTTCAGGCGCTCTGTCTATCAGATCTAATTCCTTAAATCTATTTGTCACCTCTACATCCTGGAATTCATCGGGGATATGATTTAGTTCATACCTGAGTGGCCTAGTGCTTTTCCCTACTTTCTTCAATTTAAGCCTAAATTTTGCAACAAGATCTCGTTGCAAAATTTAGACAGACATACACATGTACATAAGTGGGGTACCACCAAGGGGGGCGGATATCTTATTTCTCCTCTCCCGCTATTAACTCTTTCCCTTCCTTGGTAGCTCCCCTAGCCTCTCCCCTTTGCCTGCTTCCTCCTCTCCTTCCAACCCACCTTTATCAACCCCCTAATCTTCAGTCATATTTATTTGGAATTTATTTATTATTTATTTTATTTATATAGATTTATATACTGCCCTCCCCGAAGGCTCAGGAATTTATTTCATTTCTCTGCAACAGGAACCCAAACAGCTGCCATCATCCTCTTCTTCTCCCTTTTATCCAAGTGAGGTGGCTGCTGTGGAATAGCAGCAAGCAGCTGGGCCTGCCAACACGTGCGGCCAGGACTGGCCCCGAGGAGCCCTTCCTCAAAGGACAGGACGGGCCTGGCTAGTGACAGAAACCAGGACTGGCAATGCTGTTGTTGTTGCCAGCAATGGCCACTGGGGGCATCTGTTTCTTAAAGCTGCAACAGCTCCTGTGATCATTGTAGGGCAGGGGGAGTCAAACTGCGGCCCTCCAGATGTCCATGGACTACAATTCCCAGGAGCCCCCTGCCAGCGAATGCTGGCAGGGGCTCCTGGGAATTGTAGTCCATGGACATCTGGAGGGCCACAGTTTGACTACCCCTGTTGTAGGGTGTTAAAAATTCCAGATTTTTCTGCAACCTGGGTTTCCCCCCCTCAGGTGGGAGAGATACGTTTAGTCTCTTCAGGGCTTCAGTCTTTGCATCTAAGTATCCATAGATGGGGCCACCTTGAGAATTGTATATATGTTTAGCTCTGCAGCAAAACTAACCATCTAATAAGCAAACCAGTTGTGCTAAAGTGTCTGAATGTAAGTTGCATCAAACAGGAAAACATCAAGAGACAGGTGAGGAGAAGAATATAAGAAATACAGTATATGGCTGATCCTGCCACATCAGGCTGTGCAATATTTTGTTGTTGTTGTTTCTGGTATCTCACAGGGAAAAAGAAAGTTCTATAAATAAGCATAAAACAGCTGTGAGGGACAGACCAGGGGGCTCTGGGCCCTCTTGATTTTTTATTCACCTTATTTCTAGTCTGCCTTTAAGGCCAATACAAGCCACAAAATGGGACACTCGACGTAGCAGGATATGAGAGGTCTGGAGCCAACAGAAAGAACTGAAGCCTAGCCACCACAAAGAACCTACACAGAGCAACATAGCTCACGAGTTCCAGCCATTTCTCCAAGTAAGTTTGTGAACCATTTTGTACACTGCAACTCTATGACCTGCACAGAAAAGCCCTCTTGGACCGCTAAGTTTTGCATAGCTTGCAGAAGGCTAGGGGGACGGCAGTTTCTCTTCCCTCCTTGGCCAGGCCATTCCAGAAGGCAGAAGCCGCAACAGAGAAAGCACATGTGTGTGTGTATACACACACACATACATGAACTGTTGTTGATTTGGCCCACTTGAGGAGCCCCCGCTGACATGAGTCTTTGTGGCAGACCAACTCCAGGGCTCCTGAATAGTTCAACAAGTGCCAGATTTTCCTTGCCTCTGACAATGCAAAGGACACCTGGTCTTCCAAAGGAAGTTATGAGCATCTCTTTTTTTAGTAGATTTTTCTGGGCAGCAAAATGCTGGCTCCCCCCCTTGATAGGCTAAAGCAGCCTTTCTCATTTATTTTACCGCTGAGTAACCCTTGAAACATTCTTCAGGCTTTGAGAAACCCCAGAACTGGCACAATTGTGCAGAATATGGTTGGGAAGCAGAGCTGTGGACACGCCCACCCAGGGCCCCTCCCCTTCCCACCCCCTCCAGGCCCATCACTGGCCACTTGGGGAGGGGGGCCAAGATGACCATTTATGGCAGGGGTAGTCAAACTGCGGCCCTCCAGATGTCCATGGACTACAATTCCCAAGAGCCCCTGCCAGCATTCGCTGGCAGGGGCTCCTGGGAATTGTAGTCCATGGACATCTGGAGGGCCGCAGTTTGACTACCCCTGATTTATGGTCATATCACCTGGTAAATGTTTAACAGATTTTAAAAATATATTAAAAACTCCCACCCATTTGGGAAACCCTTCCAGGGCCGTCAAGGAGCCCCAGGGCTGGGCTAAGGGTGTAGTCCTAAACACAAGTCCCACTGGA
This sequence comes from Paroedura picta, assembly GCF_049243985.1. NCBI lineage: Eukaryota > Metazoa > Chordata > Lepidosauria > Squamata > Gekkonidae > Paroedura > Paroedura picta. The sequence continues at coordinate 3,667,376 of NC_135370.1, read as the reverse complement.
CTCCCAAAACAACAAAAGCTGACTAAATAGCAGATGCTATTTAGGAATAAAGCATAGGAGGACGTGGAGGACGCTTCTAAAAATAAACTGAAGGGAGAAGTACAAATGATGAAATGAAGCAGACAGACCAAAAGGCATCTATTCCTATATTCCTAATGAGAGAAAAAAGACTTTGAGAGTTCTTTCTTTCTTTCTTTCTTTCTTTCTTTCTTTCTTTCTTTCTTTCTTTCTTTCTTTCTTTCTTTCTTTCTTTCTTTCTTTCTTTCTTTCCTTCTTTCTTTCGACTGAGACTTCCTACTTAGTGGCTTCTAAGGCCTCCCCATCAGCCTAGGTAGCCTGGCCATCAGTTCTTGCGATTCCTAACTCAGATGAGCATCACGGACTAAGCAGGGGAGCAGTGCAGCCTCGCCAGCATCAGTCATGCAAAAAATGCGCAGAACTGCCCACGCATAAAGAGGAGGTGAACAGGGAACAATTTCATCATTTGGAGGATAGAAATGGGAGGAGGGCATAAATGATGTTAGCCACTTTTGAGAAAGGCAGGGAATAAATGAAATAAACAAACAGCTAAAATAAATTATTAAAAAACATCTATAACACAAGACAGGAACTGGCTAAAGAAGAAGAGTTGGTTTTCATACCCTGCAATTCACTATCCAAAGGACTCTCAAAGGAGCCTATAATTGCTTTCCCTTCCTCTCCCCATGACAGACACCTGTGGTAGGTGGGGTGGAGAGAGCTCTGACAGAACTGCTCTATGGGAACAGATCTAACAGGACTGTGACTGGCCCAAGGTCACCCAGCTGGCTACATGTGGAGGAGTGGGGAATCAAGTCTGGTGCTGCAGGTTCGAGGCTGCTGCTCTTAACCACTAAAGTAGCAATCCCCAACTTGTGGGCTGCGGACCACATATGGTCCTTCAATTGGAGGTGGGCCCCGAAGGACGCCTTCTTCCCTTTACTTCATCCCCCTTTACAGCACACTTCATTGTTGTGGCGTGTCTGTATCTTATTGTAAAGGGATGTTTAAACATGACCATAGCGACCAGAGAGCGTTAGAGCAGTGGTTGAGAGCAGAGGAGTAAACTACCCCCCCCCCCCACCGGGCCTCAGTAAAAGGCGTTGAGTGGTCCCCGGCGTTGAGTGGTCCCCGGTGATAAAAAGGTTGGGGACCACTGCACTAAAGCACACTGGCTCTCTTTTAAGGTCCATTAAGGCCAACCGAGCACTTAACTACAACACCAAGCAGTGAAATTGTCACTGTTGGATTGTTATTGTTGTATATTGACTATGTTGTATGTTGAGTCGTTCCATGTATCCCCCTATGATGTTGTATGTAAACTGCCCTGAGCCATATGGAAGGGCGGTATAGATATCAAATAAAATAAATAAAAAAAAATAAAATCAAGAAACACACAGAATGAAAATTCTGCTCTGTGGAACTCACCGACTGAAGAAACTACCCAGACTAAAAGCTGAGCAGAATCTGCCTACAGTTGCAAGGAAGCAAGTGCAAAACCCGCAGCATTTGGCCTAAATACCAACCTCAATCTCACTGCAAAGCAGTTGGCATCTCTCCCAGCATCCTGCACTCAGACCAATGCATGGAGGCAAAAGCCCGAGGATGGCTGGTCTCATCTGGTATAACTTCTCCAGCTAGACCGACGCTACGAGGGCTCTGGGACAAGCCCGGCCTTGTCAGATCTCAGCTACTAGGAAGGGTCAGCTGGGGTGAGTACTGGGATGGGGGGTCACTGTGGGAGTCGAGGGTTGCCGCACAGAGGCAGGCGGTGGCGGACCACCCCCTCGGGAGACCTCTTGCCCCGAGGACCCCACCAGGGGTGCCCCAAGTCAGCTGCGGCTTGATGTCACTTTCCGGCACAAGGCCTCTTGGAGGATCAGCTAAACTTGTCAGAAGCCAGCCCTGTTTGGGGGCATGAAAACTATTCTGCCACAGAAATCTCCACTACCAGACAAGATGACAGTGAAGCTTCAACACCAGGGGGACACTAGCAGTAAATAACAAGATGGGAATAAACTGGAGGCACACGTAAACACCCGTGAAGCTGCCTTCAGTCCCTCAAGGGCAGTGCCTCTCCCTCCAGGGGTTCTGGCCGAGGTCCTTCACATCCCCCACTCCCTCGTCCAGGGATTCCCAGCCAGGGGTCTGTGGACCCCCAGGGGCAGACTACCCCTTCCTGCCTTAATGGATTGGCCACAAGCCAGGGGAAGCCCCTCCCCTCTCCCAAATGTGAGTTCTCCTGTGGCTTCTGCACCTCGGAGGGGGCGGAGCCTGCCTGCCTACTCCCGCCTTGGACCGCCTCTGGTCTCTTCACTCCTCCGCCTTCCTCAAGCCTGCCAGTTACTCTGGGTGGTGATGTCATTTCCGTGGTACGTGGCAGGGAGGCGTGTCCAGCTGATGACTCTGGGGGCTTCTCCACGGCCAAAGGGTTGAAGCTTGAAATAGGCGGGCCTAGTCTTTTTAACTGGAGATGCCGGGAGATGCCGGGAATGGAACCTGGGTCCTTCTGTGTGTAGGGGAGACACTCTTGGCCCCTGCCCAGTCAGATACTCAGCTGGTGGAATGGGGGAATGGAGAACCAGGCCATGCTGTGGCTTTGTGTTTATGAGCATCAACCTGAGAGGAAAGGCCCGGCACAGTGGATTCTGATGACCCCCGAGAGCTGGTGGGATCAGAGAGAAATCACTATGGCACATTACATAATTCAGCCCAGGAGAAATGGAGCACAATCAGAGAGAAAGAGAGAGAAAGAGAGAGAGAGAGAGAGATGTGCAGGTGAAAATGTAAGCTATGGCCCTGTCAAATGCGATAACTGTATGGTGCTTTAGCTGAGGCCTCTAATAAGAGCAGGTGATAGTCTGGCTGCAAATCATCTCTCACAGCCTGACAATTCTCTCTCTGAGATCTGCCCAGGAAAACAACAACTGCCACCCAGACTCACCAATTTATGAGAGCGCGAACAGGCTGCTGGGTGGAAAACGCGGCATGTCAGTTGAGAAGGAGCGCAGAAGTGGCACGAGGGAGCTGCTGCATCGCAGTCAGGGAGGCAGGCCCTCTGGCCGGCCTCTCTTGAAAGCCTGTCTCAGTTCGGGATGAAGCAGGCCACAGGGCCCAGTCCGACTCCTCCAAACGAGGCAGAGGTCAGTACTTTGGGAGGGAAGCCTCAATGGGACCACGATTTCGCACATTTGACTTTCTCTCGATTTATTCTCCTCCACTGATGCCTTGACTTTCTCCCCAAGGGACTCCGTTAGTCCCCTCTGCCGCATTTTATCCTGCCAGGTAGGGTAAACAGAGTGTGAGACTGGCCCAGGGGCGCCCAGCATGCGTCCACGGCAGAGCAGGAACATGAACTTAGAAATCCCAGTTCCTAGTCTAACCACTGGGGCTGGTGGTGCTGCTGGTGGTGGAAAATCCTATCAAGTGTCGCAGCCGTCTTGTGGCGACCCCTGGCAGGGTCTCCATGGCAAGAGACATTCATGGTTTGCCATTGCCTGCCTTCACGCCATGGCCCTGGTGTTCCTTGGAGGTCTCCCATCCAAATCCTAGCCAGGACTGACCCTGCTTAGTTTCTGAGATCTAGTGAGATCAGGTTTGCCTGGGTTACCCAGATCAAGGGAGTCTAACAAGCACATCACTGAAACGATCAAGAGACCAGAAGAAATACTTCTTCACTCAACAGGTAATTAAGTTGTGGAATTCACGACCAGAGGACATAGTGAGGGGCACAACCACAGATAGCTTTAAAAGCAGGCTAGATAGATTGTTGATGGAAGGGAGGTCTATCAGCACCCAGGACCCAGGAGCCATGGCAAGTCATAGCAAGGTGGTGGGCCAACAACTTGTGATCGACCACGTCAAATGCGTCTAAAAGGAAGAAGATGACCGAACTGCCCTGGTCAGCTGGCACCGGATAGCATCCGTCAGGGTGACCGGCGCAGTCTCCACCCCACAGCCAGGACAGAAGCCAGACAGGTATGGATCTAGGGCCAAAGTTACCTCCAAAAATGCCAGGAGCTGGTCCACCGCAGCCTGCTCCACTACCTTCCCCATAAATGCCAAATGTGAAACCGGGTGGTAGTTGGCAGGGCCCTGCGATGGCTTTTTCAGGAGAGGACAAACCGCTTCCCCCGTAAGCCCTTTGGGGAACTCACCCAATGTCAGGGAGAGGTTCCCAATCTCCCTCAAGGGGCCTCCTATTCACCTGTCTCCGGATTTGAGCGGCCAGGACGGACAGGGATCTAAGGGGCAAGTGGCCGCTCTCACTGACCCCAGCAGGGTGTCCAGTTCGGTAAAAACAAAAGTGAAACACATTTGATTTCATGAACAGGTCCAGGCTCTGCTTAGTATTTTATCTCCCATGGTTTCTTCCCTCTCCGTGGAGGAGAGAGCCAGCGGGGTGCAGGACTTAAGGGGCGGTGGACTCTCATCCGGAGAACCGGCTTTCATCCCCCTCTCTTCCTCCATGCTGGGTGACTTCAGAGCAGCTTCTGTTCCCTCAGGACTCTCCCAGCCCCACCGGCCTGACGAGGGGAGAGGAAGGGAAGATGGTTGAGATGCTGAGATTCCTTCAGGTCCAGAAAAGCAGGGTATAAAAAGCAAGTCTGCTTCTGCCTTTCGTGTCCTTTGTGGCACCAGTTTGAAAGGCGCCCGGGCAAGGTCATGAAGGGAAACAGGGTCTGCACAGAACAAGTCTGAATCGAGATTTCTGGGCTGACCTTGAACGAAGCCTCGTACAGAGCCAGGCTGCTTAAGCCCCACCACTTCCAGTGGGATTTCTGCCATTTGACTGCAGGCAGGACGGTAGCCGGGGCTTGCTGCTGAGAAGGAAGGCCGTCCCTTTCGAGGTCTGCAGCCCATGACGAAGTCACCACTTGCTCTTGGTGCCAGCACCGCCTTCCCAGCGCTGAAAAGAGACATCCGCGACTCATAGGTGTTGCTGCCTGCCTGCCTGCCTCCCTCCCAAGATCTCTTGGAGCTTCCTCTGTCCTTTCCCTCGAAGCTGCCTCGGTTTCCTGCTCCCCGCTGCCTCCTTGTGCAAAGGGGTCTGGCCACCAAAGGCTTCCTGGCCTCCCTTCTTCCTTCCTCTTGCCCCCTCCACGGCCCCACAAAGCCATGATCCTGATCAAGGGATGAGAGGGGGGAAAAAAACGCAACACATGAAAAGGACCACGGAAGCATGTGCCATCAGCACTTTGATCTCCCCCGCTCCTCTGAGTTCGGAGTTTCCACTTCAGCTATATTGGGGAGGGTGTGTGCGTGTGTGTAGGAATGGAAGCTATGGAGCAAATCAAAACCACTTGCGGCGGTACAACCAGGAGCTATGTTACTTCATGCAAACTGCAAAACGGACTCCATTTTATTGTACCCGTTCCAGCCAACTGCAGAATAGCAGCGACCCCCCCCCCAATACCCACAAGCGCTCTTTTTGAACAGAAACACCTTTTCCTTCTTTGTACCAGTAAGACGAAGGCAGACGGGATGGATGCTTCCCCCCTCCGATCTTCACATTCCGTGACACATTATTTACAAAACCCTTCAAGATTCGCCCATCTGCCTTTTCATTTAATCAAAAAGGTGCAAATTAAAATTTCAAACATTCTGTGTCCACATTTCTTTTTAAAAAGGAAGGGGGTGTGTGTATGTGTGTGTGGTGGTGGTGGGGGGGCATTGCTGGTGTTTCCTCTCCCCGGAGGAGGGGGGCAGCTCTGCTTGCCTGCTTCTTGCGATCAAAGTTGAAACAGTGATTTTGCATTATTATAACACTCATCATCTTCTGCCTCTAATTTGGATGGTTTTTAATAAAGCTCCATTGATTCCCCTGAATGAAATCCCTCTTGGCAAAGGCAGAACACACACACTGATTACTAAATATGCAGCAATTATCATATTCAGCAGCACACTTTAATATCTTATTTATAGACGTATCTGTCTATAATTTGCTTTAATTAAGTTGCATTGATTTTAATGACAGGAGCCATCTCTGGAAGATGAAGCCGGGGTTACGCGAGCCCATCGACATTGCTGCGCCATTGTTCGGAGGGCACACCTTCCCCCCCCCCCCCCGCCTCTGCCGTATGCGACAGCCGTCCCTCCTCCAGATACACAACATCGGTAGGATGGATCCTTCGGTGGGATCAGAGTTTGAGGGTTCTCAAATCAGACTTGCTCTTAATTCTAAAGTGAATGCAGATTAAGTATGGGGGTGGGGCCCTGCAAGTGAAGTTATCCTTGTGGATTTTTTTTTTTGTCCTGGAGTGGGAGAGGGCAGGCAGAATCATAGAGTTGGAAGAGATCTCCAGGGTCATCTAGTCCAGCCCCCTGCAGAATACAGGAAATTCACAATTACATGCCCACCCACAGGGACCCCAATTCCATGTCCAGATGATCCCGCCCCTCCGGCCAGTCTGGCCTGGCAGAAATTCGCCTCCTGATTGGCATTCCCTCTCAAGGTTTCTCAATCTCAGAGCCAGGAGGCACCATCAGTGGAAGGCCTCAGCATCTTTGCCTTGATGATGGCACTTCAGAGCAACTGGTTGGCCACTGTGTGAGAAGACAGGAGGCTGGACTGGAGGGATCCTCCCTGGTCTGACCCAGCAGGGCTCTTCTGAGGGTCTTCTCAGGGGAAGGCCTCGGCCTCTCTGCCCTGTGGCTGGACCTCCAGAGGTACTTGCAGGCCCCTGTGTGAAACAGGACGCTGGACTGGAGGGACACTCCCTAGTCTGACCCAGCAGGGCTCTTCTGAGGTTCTTTAAAGGCCCCAAACTCTATGCCCTCTTTATTAACCTTCCACAGGCATTTAGTTGAGACTCAAGATCGTGCTGGTAGCATCTATATGGGCCTCCTGCCCAGCCCATACCTGGAGTTCCCACCCAGACTATTTGCCCCCATCGTGAACCAGGCCATGTACTGGAACATACCTGGCCCATCAGTGTATGACTTTCAGATGAAGCGATTAGGTCACGCTTTCCAAACCAGGGTTTTGTGAAACCCTGACATTCCTTGAACATCCCTAGAAGGGTTTCCCAAATGGGTGGGAGTTAATTAATTTTGTATATATTTTAATTTTTTAAACATTTATCATGTGATATGGCCATATGTAGTCATGTCAACCTACCACTCCCAAAATGGCCTGTGATGGGCCTGGAGGGGGAGGGAAGGGGAGGTAATCTAGCTGGGCATGTCCACAGCTAGGTTTCCCAACCCTATTATTCTGCATGATCACGCCACTTCTAGGGCTTCTCAAAGTCTGAAGAATATTTAAGGGGTTTCCCAACGGTAAAAAATTTGAGAAAGGCTGGGTTAGGTAATAGAAAACGTTGTGATATTTTAAAAATGAACTTTGTTGATTTAACATGAACTTTGCTATCGCTGTCTGGATAAATAGATGGTTGAAATCACATATTTATATATCGCATATATTCACCTGTACATGCGCTGCATATAACGTAGGAATTGTTCAGTGCACTCACAATGAATATCTGTATCTTTTCCTGTTTCCTGTAAACCGCCCTGAGCCCTCGGGGAGGGCGGTATATAAATATAATAAATAAATGAATAAACCAACAAACAAGTTTTATCTGACAGTTTTATCCTGTTGTAAATGGCCCCGAGACCATTTGGAGAGAGGTGGCCTAAAGATAAATAAAATAAGTGAAACTAGTTGGCCACTGTGTGGGAAGGGAGGTGGACTAAATAGACCCCTGGTCTGACCCAGCAGGGCTCTGGACTCACATTTTGGTTCTACCTTTTTGGCAGTATGCAAATACGGCAACATCTAATGCAGCAGCTTCAACTAAGTTCATCTGACAGCTCTAAATAAGACTCCTCACTGGGCAAAATGGAAAAGTGGCTGGTCAGCTCCAAGTAGAAACTCTTCTAGTAACTTCCAATATATAGACAATATAAAAAGCCTAATCTCACACACATGGACAAAAAGTGATTGACGCTAGCTTGGTGTAGTGCTTAGGAGCGCGGACTTCTATGCTGCATGACTTCTAATCTAATTTGATTCCCTGCTCCTCCTCCACATGCAGCCAGCTGGGTGACCTTGGGCTCCCCACAGCCCTGATAAAGCTGTTCTGGCCAAGCAGGAATATCAGGGCTCTCTCAGCCTCACCTCCCTCACAGGGTGTCTGTTATGGGGAGAGGAAAGGGAAGGTGAATGTAAACTGCTTTGAGACTCCTTCGGGTAGAGAAAAGCAGCATCAAAGAACTACTACTACTACTACTACCACTTCTTCTTCTTCTTCTTCTTCTATGACTCTAAAGCCACAAAATGCCAGTCTCTCTCACTCAAGTCTTCGTTAAAATACTTGTTAGTCCTGGGGTTCTCTACAAACACATTCTCCAGCTTTCAGAGGGCCAAATCCGCCTAGGGAACCCAACACACACACCAAGCATCCTTGGGCAGGCTTTCGAGGGACAACTGTAAGCAGACCAGGAGTCCACAAAATGGTCCCCTGTGGGCACCATGGCAAACACTGACCCTTTTAAGATACTGGCTCGTATGAGAGAAGACCTCATTACAGCTGGTTGTGTTGCCATCCTGGAATTTTTTGTTTAGAAGAAGAAGAGTTGGTTTTTATACTCTGCTTTCCACTGCCTGAAGGAGTCTCAAAGCGGCTTACAATTGCCTTCTCTTCCTCTCACTGCAACAGACACCCTGGGAGGTACGTGGAGTTGAGAGAGCTGACAGGACTGCTGGGTCAGAACAGCACTATCAGGGTCCCCCAGCTGGTGCAAAATGTGGCTGCCAGGGTCCTCTCCAGGTCATCAAGGAAGGAAGGCGAAGAATAGGACTCATGGCTAAGGGAAGGAAGGAAGGAAGGAAGGAAGGAAGGAAGGAAGGAAGGAAGGAAGGAAGGAAGGAAGGGAAGGAGGGAGGGAGGGAGGGAGGGAGGAAGGAAGGAAGTGTTGCTGATATGGATGGAGATCTCTTCTAGGGAAAAGAAGAAATACAGAAAGGCTGCTTGGGGGTTGGGTGAGTACAGAAAAAGTGGAGTGAGTTCTGTCACAGAATCATGGACATGGAAGGGGCCATACAGGCCATCTAGTCCAAACCCCGGCTCAGTGCAGGATCAACCTAAAGCGTCCATATAGAGTAACAGTAGGGTTCCTGTTCTCCCATGCAGAGAGATGATGGGAGAGGGAAAAAACCCTCCATAGCATCATGTACAGTGCTACTATGTCACTTCTAGTTAAAAACCACAAGAAGACATAGAGTTGCTTGGGGAATTGTTGGGAGCTCTATGGTTTCACTGGCAATTCCTCCAGGTACCTATGTCACTTCCTTTTTTAGAAAAAGTGATGTGGCTTTGAAGCTGACCTCATTCCACCATCTCCCCACCCAACGGGATGCCATGCAACACCCTGGCAGCCCTAGTAACCACTGGTGTAGGAGAAAGGAGAAAAAGTACAAGGAGGAAATGGGGACCCCCCTCAGCTGCTGTGGAGTCACCTATGCGGCTGGTGGCTTCCTGCACAAGCAGCCCTCTGTGGTCAAAATGTGAAGACCTCACCGAGGGCGCTGCAATGCTGGGCTACTGTGGCTTTCTGATACTTCCTGATGTGGTACAGGAGAAACAGACAGTTGCGGTTTGCCAGCGCATTCTCACCGCACTGATCCTTGAATGCAGACTCTGAGTTGGTGCTTGGCCTTCTGCATCTGTGGTTTTCTCCATCACCGGTAAGGGCTCCATTGGTGACATGTGTTTGCACTTCTCTCGGGAGGGTGAGGGGTACCGCCTCCCCCCTCTTTTTTGGACTAAGCATAGGCAATAATGCAATCGTATCCTAATGCAATCAAAATAAGGGGAACGCCTTCTCCTTCACCACCCACTTCAAGGAGGGTCACCGAGGAGGGGGGGAGGGGGCAGACTCAACCACGGCAGACTGTCTGTCCAAGCACTGGACTGTGCCTTCCACCAGTTTATTCTTCCTCTCCTCCTGGACTCTGTCACTGCGGCTACTGTGGGGGAAAGGGCGAGCGGGCACCTGAGGTTCAGGCAAGGGCAGCCAGGGTGAGAGGGTTTAGTGGCGTGCCCCATCCCTCAGCACAGCGATTTGGCTGCAGCCCATCGCTCGGGCCAGGCGAGTGAGGGAGAAAAGTGAGCACAGCAGCAATAGGGAGCTGGCACTGTAATGCTATCAAAATAACGAAAAGAAAAAAACCCCACACCTTCCCGTCCCTTGATTCCATGGCCCCCAAATCACCCAAGCAAAGGGGGCTTCTTGCATTGATGCGGACTCTGTCACCATGCATGCAGGGAGACAAAGCACGTCAGCCACCATTACACAAATGTTTCCCGGCACAAAATTTACAGAGTGCTCCCTTGCACCTTAAATCATAAGGTGTGTTTTGATGCTGGAGGGGGAGGCAGGGGGGGCATGGTGTGTGTGGAGTCAACTTCCAACTTTCTGGAACATCCCCAGAAAGCCAGTGCTTAAGCTATTGCAGATTTGTGTTGAATTGTGATCACGTTCAATTAAAAAAAAGAGAAGCAGCAGCAGCAGAGGAAGGAGGGTGGGAAGAGAGGCTCACCCAATCTCCTGCTGAAAACGTCCAACCATGGGGACTCCACCACCCTCCGAGCAGCACATTCCCTCTACGACTAGCCCATACCATCAGCAAATGCTTTCAAATGGTTCAGGGACCTCCTTTCTCATAATTTGAACCCACTGCTCCTCGTTCTTGTCTCTAAAGTGGCAGGAAACAAGTTGGCCCCCTCTTCAACATGTCTCCTTTTCACATAGTTAAGCACAGCTATCCTATCCCCCCTTGCCCTCCCCTCCTCCAAGCGACACAGGCCCAGCTCTCTCAAGCTCTCCTCGCAAGGCATGGATTGACACCTGTGCAGCCTTGCGCTGGGAGGGAGTGTCCCTGGGTCTCTTCCCCTCTCCTCAGCACCCAAGCTCCTTTTTGCCTCTTCTAGGAAAAACACATACAGGCTGTTTTCCTACTGCAGAACAAGTTTAAATTTGGTGAGGGGATTTGCATTGGGAAAACAACAGCAGTTTAACCACCTGAGTACAGCAGCCCTGCTCTGAAATTTTTAGGACAAGCTGCCCCAGCATGAATCTGTCCACTCAACAAGTCACTATTTTATGACTAGCTCCACTCGCAGGAGCTATACCTTACCCCAGGGGTAGTCAACCTGTGGTCCTCCAGATGTCTATGGACTACAATTCCCATGAGCCCCTGCCATCATTTGCTGACAGGGGCTCATGATAATTGTAGTCCATGGACATCTGGAGGACCACAGGTTGACTACCCCTGCCTTACCCGACTATTGGGAAGCAGAGCTTTTCACTCTGATGTGAGGCTGATACCTTTTCTTCTTGAGGATAGGGACCCTGAGATTTCCATTGCTGTAGCTCTTTTTTAAGAGCCTCTTATGGCGCAGAGTGGTAAGGCAGCTGCCTGAAAGCTTTGCCCATAAGGCTGGGAGTTCAATCCCAGCAGCTGGCTCAAGGTTGACTCAGCCTTCCATCCTTCCGAGGTCGGTAAAATGAGTACCCAGCTTGCTGCTGGGGGGTAAACGGTAATGACTGGGGAAGGCACTGGCAAATCACCCCGTATTGAGTCTGCCATGAAAACGATGGTGGGCGTCACCCCAAGGGTCAGACATGACTCGGTGCTTGCACAGGGGATACCTTTACCTTTACCTTTAGCTCTTTTTATCTGCAAAGTTTTTCATTTTAAAAATATGTAATACTTTTCTCATCCTCTGGAATATTTTTTTCTTTGTCCTTGTATCCCTTATGCCATTAAAGGAGCCTCTTTGTTTGTTTGACTAGCTCCACCCACTGAGCCATCTTTTTGTAGCTTCCAAGATGCCTGAAATGGAATTACCTAGCTCCCAGAGACATAAAGTGTCCTTCCTGCCCCCCTGTGCACACTGTACTTGCGGTATAACATTTTATTGGCCTCCTCCCCCAAAAAACCCCAGAGGTTCCCCCTGGAACAAATAAGATCTGAGGGATCTAATGTCAACAAGTAGGCTGTGCCGAATTGGAATTCTAGCTATCTTATAGTTTTAATTGTATTGTTTTATTATTTTATGATGACGATGTATGTTTTAATGTATTTATTTTGTTGTACACTGCCCTGAGCCAGCATGCTGGAAGGATGCTTATATATATCCAACTATAAACCAACAAACAAATAAATAAATTGTGAGCTGTACTAAATTCTTCTGCTAAATACAATCAAGATTTCATTGGGGTTCATTTGTGAACATCACAAAGATCAACCCGGGGTCACCCACCATCTTTGTCTCCTCTTGTGGCTATTTCATAGGCCATCATGATCTCCACCGCACTTTTAAGAGAGGCAATGGGCTGGAACTCTGCCTGCCCCCCCCCCCCCAAGTCTCTACATTTTAGAATATATCATCATAACTGTGTAAGCATTATTCCTCCTAAAAATGCAAGGGCATGATCTTGACTGGGGTAAAAACCCCTCCAAGGCAGTTTTGCTAGCACATTTTCGGTTCCTGGTCATCATTTTTCACACGTTGATTGCCCCTATAAGTGTTGATTAATAGTTGCATTGATGTCAGCAGAATGCACATCCCATGGGTCAGGAAAACATCTTTGAATAAAGTTAGCTGGGAAGAATAATCACCCTATCCTTCCTGGTCTTTATACAAGACAGACTTGGGCATTAGAGTTACTGATGGCCCAGGCAGCTCTCGTTAGCGGTTCCGGACACTTTTACTGAGAAGTAAAGCCAGACAATTAAATGGCTCTGTAATCTCACCATCTTTCACATTTTGAGAAAGAAGGAAAGCGGGGGAACGTTTAACTAATGACACTGCAAATATATTTCAATTTCAGTGATTCTATCTTTACTGAAACAACAATGAAGCTTCAGGGACAACAGACCGGTAACTTTATTATACTAATATGTTAGCATTTCTTACTAATGCGATAGCTGTTTGTTGACTGGAGTCACTTACGGCTCAGATTTGGACAGGAAATGTTTCTTAATGAAGTCAAATAAAATGCAACCCATGTTGACTGGCTTAAGGAGCCATAACTATGGCCTTCGAGTTAGAGGCACCACTCTATGCAAAACACAGGGATAAATGGATTATTTAGCACATTCTGAAACAAATGCATCCAGTATGGAAGTATTTAAATCCTGAGAATTTGGGCTACTCTTAGAATGTCAAGTTCAGTAAACTTCTGAATCAACAGCTGGAAGGGTTGCCAATAAGGGGAGCCAATAAGTTTTGGGGTTCTTCTCCAATTTGTATTGTCTCTTACAAAAGAGATCATGGCCACCTCTGCCCCATTCTTTGTGGGTGGCTGGTGGACTGCCCCACTAATCCAATGCTCTGCTTGTGTTAATTTGATCCTGTAATTGTCCTAAATGCGCACAGGACTGGCAAAGCCCTAAGACCTGCAATCCTACTTTGAGATAAATTACAAAAGCAAACAGTGGATTGTCTCCAGCAATCCTTAAGCCCCCCCCCACAACAGCCCCCCCCAATCTGTCCGTTTCAAACAAATCAAAAGGATTATACCCTCCGGCCCCTCCCTCTGCCTATCACATCAGAATGGTTTCAGCATCTTAGCTGGGGTCTTGAACAAAACAATGAGTCTCTTTGCAAGAAAAAAGCAATCTCTCGGGACGGTCAATTTCTCGTTTATTCCTTTGAACTGGATGGGCAGCGTTTATTAATGCACCATAACGACCTATCCTTTTGGATCATACATAATATTAAAACCAACCTTTTGACACCGCCTGTGATTGAGAATAAGTCCCCTTTGTTCTCCCAGAATTTTGAATTACATTCCCCTCCCTTTTCTGCAATTAATTCAACTACTCGATTTATCCAGATAACTTTTTGTTTTAGATTAAAGATGGCTCCACTTTCAAGACAGCTCATTGTCTTATTAGCGTTTGGAATTACCGTCTGCTCCCCCAAGCTCCGTCAGGCATTTATTTATTACGTTAGATTTTAACCCAGAGTCTGTCGAGCTCTCATCACTCGGGGTTATGGCTGTATCCAGGTGCCCTAAACAACCCCCCATCTGTTTGCGATGTTGAGTGCAACGGAAGTCTGTGGGCCCACTCCACCCCCTGCTCCCCTCCAAAAAGCCACAGGGGAACTGACGACTTCCTGATTTCAAATATCTTCATCCTAACTACAGCTTGTTGCGATGTTCGAACTTTGGCTCTTTAGCAAATCAGTGGTTTTTTTCTTGCCCACAAACTGGGACCGACCCTGCAGCTTAATGCTCACTTAGAATTCCAGCCCATGGATCAGAAAGAGACCCCAGTTTGTAGCAACACTGAAATTTGAACATCAAAACAAGTTGCAGGTTGATTAAAGATTTCTGAAACTGTGAAGGATACTTGTTCACTCACTTACGGACTGCTGTGTCCTTGAACACTCAAACACCCAGGGAGACGCATGCCAGGGAAATACTGGCCTCCCTATCTGGAAACCATCTGAAGATATTCACCCCCAACTGCCAACCAACATGCCCCCCTTCAAGGATTATAACCACTACAGGCAGCTCTTAATCTATTCAACTAATTTTAAAATCTAGTTAATGACGTAATGAATGTTTCATAGTTTATAACTTATGGATTGAAGGTTTGATCTTGTTTGATTTTGTTGTTGCCAGCCCTGAGCCTACAGAGAAGAGCGGGCTACAAAAATAAAGTTGTTGTTGTTAAAACTAAGTTACATTTTCCAAAAGGATTTCGTCAAGATTGCCTGGAATAGCATAGGCATGTGCTGTTTTGCAATGCGATCCCTATCCTTTTCCCTCCCTATAATAATACCCAAAGGAGCAAAAAATAGCAATGCACAAAATGGGTTGCTTCAGGATTACAGATGAGCTGTTTGCAGCCTGGAACTTTTCCTTGGTTCTATTTCCCCCCAAGGTGTGTGCCCTTCCTTTAGTAGCTAAGAAATCTTTGGCTGATTTCATTTCAGGCCCCTGGATGAAATGATTCTGCAGTCCTTCCACGAGCACTCGGTCCCTGTACTGAAAATGAAAGGGACCAAGCATTTGTAGTTACTGAAAGTCCTGGTCAATTTCACCTTCAATGCAATGGGTGAGCACAGGTGAGTATTTCGGTTTGGAGGAGGATCGTTCCAACGATGAACCTGAAATTAAATTGGCAAAGGCTTTCTTAGCCACAAAGAAGCCCAACTTCAGAAAACACAGCTCCTTTTTTTTTTTTTTAAGAGAGGAAAGTTTCCATGCCCTGAAGAGCAAGGGTAAGGGAAGAAAGGGAGAAACACCTCCGACTGCTGAACGCTGCCAGCCCCCCAGACACAAAAGCGTGTACGTGCCACGATGACCCGGGGCCCAGGAACACGGGAGGCACAATCAGCTGGTTGCTGCCACAGCAAAGATGAGAAGCCACCTGCGATGCGGCTCCCTCTAAATTGTGAACAAGTTTTGGGGGATGATCACAAGGGGGGCTTCGCTCCACACTAACCAGGTGAATGCCAACTGCATTTTTAGTGAAGTTCTCAGCATCCTGGCCCCCAAGTCAAAATGAGTGTGTGTGTGAAAGTCTGAAGTTTTTAAGCTAATTTGCATCATAAACAAATTGTGGTGCATCTACGATACCTTGAAACAGCTGACCTCCTGAGTTACCTAGAAGAGTACCCCAAAGGGAAACCGGCATCATTAATTTGTCATGAGGCAGAGTTACACATAGGAAGCATAAAATATGTAGCCATTATGCAGACAGATTGGGCAAGCCCCCTAAATACTCAAGTCTAAATTTTCAATCCACCAAATTGCAGCTGGGGAAAATACAAGGAGCTCCGTCTGCCATCAACCCCACCCCCCAAAGGCCCTCTGACTTGGTTGCCAGACACTTAGATCCAGTGTGACATCCAATCAGAGGCTTCTGAAACCAGCAGGAGGAATTCGCTTGGGCAGTCTTGCATGGGAGTAGCACAACAGCTGGAAGGCCCAAGGAGTCCACGGACTGCAAGCCTTCTGTCTGGAGTCCCCAGGGCTCCCTAGCTCCCATGGCCATGGACCACTGACACAGGTTTGTTGGGCAATGACCTGGGACCTCAGAGTCCTCTCCAAAACACAACCTTCTCCAATAATCCAGTCAGCAGCCTGGGGAACTCCATGCAGTTGCTGCGCAGCTTTAGTTGAAACCAGGCTAAGCTTTTCCCAGTCACCCTGCCTAAATTGTGCCGGCATTTCCTGTCATCTCACCCAGCATGGCCGTATTTGGAATTCCCCTCTACACGTTCCTCTGTCTACACTCACTCCAAATTTAGGCACCCTGTTGGGAAGCAAGACTGTGAACCGTGGATCCCGTCCGGTAACAGATCCTAACTCTGCATAGGATTGGGCCCATAACAGAATGTCTCGCTGAAGTCGAGTAAAAACCTTCAGGCTGACCCTGCATTGGGCAGGGGGTTGGACTTCAGGAGATGGCCTGTTTGGCCCCTGATGACTCTATGATTCTATCAGATAAGGACCTCGGCCCCTCTGACTTTGCTGTTAGTTCTGCTCCCAGACGACTTTCCATCCTGCGGCCCTCCAGATGTCCATTTGCTGGCAGGGGCTCATGGGAATTGTAGTCCATGGACATCTGGAGGGCCGCAGTTTGACTTCCCCTGGGTTGCTCTTGAACTTTAGTTTATCATGGGAATGTCTGATTTGCTTCCTCCCTTCATTTTCTCCTCTTATGGCCCCTCTCCCGCAGGCGGAAACTAAGGGCAGCATAGGAAGGTTTGCATGATCATGCTGCAATCATCTAGGTTTTTGCTTTGCTTGTATTTCTAAAGCTATTGATTAATTGATTGATTGATTGGATTTATTAACTGCCGCTCTCGGCCAAAGCTGGCTTGCAGTGGCTTACAATTTAAAAGGAAACACATAAATGTAACATCTTTAACTGCTCCTGTAGAGCGGATTAAATAATAGAGTAAGGGCCCAGAGGGGTAAGGGCTCCTGTCCGGGATAAGGAAGGGTGCCCATTGGCTCCTTCCCCTGGCCTGACAAGCGGAGGGCCCAATCGGGAGGCACAAAGCACCTCCCAATTGGGCCCTCCGCTTGTCAGTCCAGCTCCAGCTCGAAGCACTTCCCAACGCACCCCACCCCACACGAGGGCAAACCTTCCCCCCACGGTGGCCATTGCTCTGCTGGCCACCGAGAGGGAAGGTAGGCCTGCGGCTCCCCATCCCTTCACCCGACTGGGGGACCGAAAGGTCTTCTACCCCTGGACTCAACCAATGCCTGCTGGAAGAGCTCTGTCTTGCAGGCCCTGAGGAACTGTGACAGCTCCAACAGGGCCCTTAGCTCGTCCGGGAGCTCCTTCCACCTGGTCGGGGCTAGGACTTAAAAGGCCCGAGCCCTGCACTTCACACGGCCTGGGAATCACCAGCGAGCAGCTCTGCAGGGGGACTAGGGAGATCTGTAGTGCCTTTGGTATGCAGGGCCAAGACACAAAGGACCTTAGAGGCTTCTGCTCGAAATGGATCCATGCACTGAACAGAGAGACAGAGTCCCTGATCACTACACCAGAAGGCAAACATGGCCCTGATGAAGTGCCAATTTGGGCAACGTCTTTAGTTCATGTTATGGTTGTGCAAAAGGTCTTTAGAAAAGTCAGTGGCAACAAAAAAGGGGACAAGTTATATCTTCTCGTTAGTTGGTGGTGTCCAGGCGAACCCTTCTCTCTGCTTCTGCTGTGCTGGGTGTGTGTGTGGATTGTACTCCGTCTTAACACTTGACAGGACAAAACCTGAAGCCTTGCTTCAGCAGAGGGAGCCTTCCTCCGACTCAGGTGGCTCTCCTGATGGAGGAAGGGTTGCTTTTCTTTGCAGAGAGGCTTCTGACTCTGCTCTCTAGGGTGGTGGAAACGGGTAGGATGAGAGTTCCCAACCCCGAGGCGGAATCTGGAGATCTCCCACTATTTACAACTGATGTCCAGACAATCATGATCAGTTCCCCTGGAGAAAATGGCTGCTATGGAGGTGGGGGGCAGTCAAAAAATGGTGGAGGGAGACAAACTGTGGTTCTCCAGATGTCCATGGATTGCAATTCCCATGAGCCCCTGGCCAGCAGCACCTGGACATCTGCAGAGCCACACTTTGGCCACTCCTGCTGCATGGTATTACACCCTACAGAGCCCCCCGCACTCCCCCCCCCCACAAAAAGCTCCAGGTATTCCCCAGCCCAGAGCTGGCCACCCTAGGTAGATTCATAACTACTGGGTAAAAATGAGCCTGCATACCTGTCTGCTTGGGAGTTCAATCACAAAATTGAGAGCAAAAGCAGAGCAAATGGCAGAACGAGTAATGAAAGTTGACAGCGAAACAATTCCTACAGACAGGGAGGAAAAGAGAGAGCCTTTCATTGTCTAGAGCAGGGGTCCTCAATCTTTTTATCACCGGGGACCACTCAACGCCGGGGACCACTCACTGGGGACCACTCACCGCCTTTTACTGAGGCCCAGTGGGGCGGGGGGGTAGTTTACTCCTCTACTCTCAACCACTGCCGTAACGCTCTCTGATCGCTATGGTAATGTTTAAACATCCCTTCAAAATAAGATACAGACACGCCACAACAATGAAGTGTGTTGTAAAGGGCTGGGGGGGGGGGATGAAGTAAAGGGCTGGGGGGGGGAGAAGGCGTCCTTCGGGGCCCACCTCCAATTAGTCGAAGGACCACATGTGGTCGGCGGCCCACAGGTTGGGGATCGCTAGTCTAGAGTGACGCTGACTTGCTGGTGGCATTCCTGGGCAGAAGGAACAGTCTGGAGGCAAACCCCCCACCCTCCAAAAAACAAAACAAAACACAACTCTCCAGTTGTATTTCTGAATGCTAAACATTTAGCTCCCACAAACAGGCCAGAGATGGGTAACTAGATAAAAGAAAACTGCAAGGACAACTAATTCCAAGAAGAAGCCACCTAAAATAACCACATGAGAGAGAGAGAAAAAAGGATACACCTTTCCTCTTCTGGACTCCTAACCTGATGAACAAACCCGAACAGCATTCAGGAAACGTCCCTGTCTAGAATCTGCAAATCCACCTCCTGTAAGAGCAATGAAGAGAAACGCCTCTCCTCTTCTTCCTCCCGCGCTTCCAAATGAGGGCTGGAGAGCTCTCCAAACGTCCCCTCCTGGATGTCTACCAAAGGCATCTCCCCAAAAGGCAGCCATTCCGCGTTAATATTTATTCAAGTCATCAGTGGCAATGACTTGGAGAGGAACTGCCTTCCATATGCCGGTCTTTCTCTCTTTTTCTCTGCGCTTGGAATCCCACCGGCCCCAGCTTTCCAAATGTGACAGATCTTGTTTCCTTAAGCTCGGCCTCGTGACGAGGCGGCAACCTTCCCTTCCTTGCTGGTGCCCACTGAGCAGTTGGCATACTGTTTCTGCGATCTGGCTCTGTCTGCTGCACACTGGGACCAGATGGATGCCAGATGGGCGATGCCTTCTTGAGAGCTCTGGTCCCCCCCCCCTCTAGAGCACCGGATAGAGGGTCAACTTTTATCAGCTGGTTGACTCAAATGGAGCTTCCAAGAAAGGCTCTGGGGGTGGGGGACTGCGACATCTGCTCCTTATGCTTCATGGCCCTAAAAAATGGGGAGAGATCCTCTCCTTGAATCGGAAGGTCAGGTACAGATCCAGCACTAAGCCTCTGACTCTCCCCTTTGCCAAGGAGCCAGATCCAGATGCTGCCTATTCAGCCGGTGTCAGCTGAAGGCGAACGGCAATCAATATATACTTTCTCCTCTGATAGTACCACAAAGGGCCAGAGAAGGTGAAAGCCAACTCTCTCTCTCTCTCTCTCTCTCTCTCTCAAAAACAAAAGAGGAAAAGAAAACTTTAAATTGTCTAGAAGAGTTTCTGCAAAGCCCTTCTCAAACACCCAGCAAGAGGAAGGGATGGGGCAAGAGAACGATGGAAGGGGTCTGCTACAAGCATTAATTTTTAATTTAGCCTTTCAAGAGGTTTTCAAGCTGGAATGGAGGGGGGGGGAGCTTTAAAAAGGTCAGTTCTGAATGAAGCCGAAAGTGCTTGACTCGAATGCGCTTTTGCAGAAGGGCTCCCCTGCCTCGCTTCCGTTGCGCGCCCAGAACAAAGTTTAAGAGTGTTGAGTTAAATTGTCCTTTTGCGCGACGTTTTTAGAAGGGTGTCGGCAGGAAAAATACAGCTGACATCAAAGCAAGCCCCCCCGCCCCCCCGCAATTTGCTTCCTGGAGAAGTTATGATAAACAGGTTATGTGGTTCCCCAAGGTTACCATGGAAACCCTTTCTTTTCAGGACATCATTTCCAAAGGTACAATTTGCATTAAAATGACAGAATTTGATTTTTTTGTGTGTTAAGACTCAGGCGGGGTCATGCTACCTTATATTATAGCTATTATTTCAAAACTCATGAGCATATGTTCAAAGGAGAGATCTATTAATCCATGTAAACATCTTGGTGACCAATTACAGTTTAATTGCTGGCTTGTCAGGTACTTCCCTGACAAATTATGAGGGAAAATTAAACTTCTAATGTAAGAATAAATATTAAAGCTAATTCATTAGTTGTCACTAATGGTTACTTTCTCCTTTTCTTTTTCACACCCGGTGCAATTGTTCCATGCCAAGGGTGGGCTTTAGAGTTTGAAAGATGGCAGGGGGGTACGGGCTTTGTAATGTTTCTGAATCTCTTGGTTAGGAAAACGTTCTTGGACAGCAAATAAAAGCAAGATGCAGCCGTTACGGGCAGAATAAGGGAACTCTGAGACCAAAACTACTCTGCTTGTTCTATAAGCCAGTAAAGATGACCCAGCCATATTTATTGCAACAGTTGAATAAGCCAAGAGTTGAATAACCCTATGTGTTTGCTGTAAATATGTCCTAGGAATCGAATCAAATGCCGATTGCATATCCATGGAAGTCACACGCAGCTTGCCCTGAGCACAGGAGATTTTTTTGCCAAATAATTTAAAGTAACACATTGATCAGTGTTGGATCATTAGTATTTCTTCATCCAAAGAATAATTAATATGTGGAAATCACTGCTGCAGGAAGGGGTGGTGCCTGCAAGCATAGAAAGCTTCAAGAGGGGATTGACTCAGGATAGGGAGCAGAGCAGTGGCTCTTGGCTGCAAGGTGGAGATGGGACATGATGCCTGGGGCAGTGATGCTCTGGATTCTTGGTGCCTGGGGGGCAACAGTGGGAGGGCTTCTGGAGTTCTGGCCCTGCTCGAGGATCTCCTGATGCCAACTGGGCTTTGGCCCCTGTGTAGGACTGGATGGGCCATTGACCTGATCCAACATGGCTTCTCTTATGCTCTCAGCAAAGGCTCCTTGTCTAAAACCTGCTCGCTCGATATCTAGGACTGATTTTGAATATTTCCAGTCAACTAACTTATAGTATAGAGCAGTGGTTCTCAACCGGGGGGGCGGGACCCCCCTGGGGGTCAAATGATGCTTTCACAGGGGTCGTGGGAGGGCGGGGGGGGGGCGCCATCCATACAACAGCCTTGCAGGGTAAATCAAGATAGAGCATTCGTCTGTCTGGAGCAGCGGAAAAGAGCGAGATCGGCATGATGGGACAAGAGGCAGAACGGAATTGAGAAACCCCGGGAAAAAAATGATTTATATGCAATCACGAACAAGGGATCTTCATGCCATTGGTCAGTTTTTGTTGAATTTCTGAGAAAGAACACTTGCATAATTTTATGGTTGGGGGTCACCACAACATGAGGAACTGGATTAAAGGGTCACGGCATTAGGAAGGTTGGGAACCACTGGGGTAGAGTCAGATATCTTTAATGGCATTAAAAACACACAATTGAACTTACAGCAGGTAACCTTCACGACAAGTTGTACAACTGAAGCAGGAACAATCATACAGATATTTGTTGTTGTTGTTAGGTGCAAAGTCATGTCCGACCCATCGTGACCCCATGGACAATGATCCTCCAGGCCTTCCTGTCCTCTACCATTCCCCGGAGTCCATTTAAGTTTGCACCTACTGCTTCAGTGACTCCATCCAGCCACCTCATTCTCTGTCATCCCCTTCTTCTTTTGTCTTCAATCACTCCCAGAATTAGGCTCTTCTCCAGAGATATAGATATAGGTCTAAGTAATACCAAAACAATCTAAGGACAGTTACCCTACAGACCTGAGCAACAAAACTATAGGTACAAATTCTGCAACTAGCTCAGTAATTTCCAAGGACTTGTCATCTAGCAACAGGGTAATAGCCTTATCATACACTGACAGAAGGAAGCAGAGGAAGAATCCATAGATGGCAAAGTTGAGTAGAAATGCTACAAGGTAATATAATATGATCGAGTGGGTCTGGTGCATTGTGGAAGTTAGTGCAAATTCTTCCGTTATGGGGAGGGCCCCTGTATCTGCCCGTCAGCACAGTCGAGGGGAAGCTGATGAATCTGGCTAGCATAAAAGCTCTCCAATAAGAAGGGGTTATATTTTACATCTGTTTTTTTCCCACAGGTCAAAGGGTTTAGGCACATCGAAGGATGGCAGTAGTCAAGGGATAGTGTCTGGGTGGCAGGTTAACATGGACAGAGAGGTTGTCGAGAGTCATTTAGCTGCACTGGATGAGTTCAAATCCCCTGGGCCGGATGAAATGCACCCAAGAGTGCTCAAAGAACTTTCCGGAGAACTTGCAGAACCCTTGTCCATCATCTTCGGGACCTCTTTAAGGACTGGAGATGTCCCGGAGGACTGGAAGAGAGCAATGATCCCCCTCACTGGCAGTCTTCAAGTGAAGGTTGGATACACACTTTTCTTGGATGCTTTAGGATGCTTTGGGTTGATCCTGCATTGAGCAGGGGGTTGGACTAGATGGCCTGTATGGCCCCTTCCAACTCTATGATTCTATGATTCTATTCCCTCTATAGCAGCCTTTCTCAACTATCATTGAGAAACCCTGGAAATATTCTTCAGGTTTCAAGAAACTCCAGAAGTGGTGCAATCATGAGGAATATGGCTGGGAACCATTACTGTGTACATACCCACCAGGGGGCCCTCCCCTCCCCACCCCCCCCAGGCCAATCATTGGCCATTTGGGGGAGGATGGATGGTCAACATGACCATATAAGATCATATCGCCTGATAAACATTTAACAAATTTAAAAAAATGTATTTAAAAGTAATTAACTCCCACACATTCAGGAAACCATTCCAGGGCCATCAAAGAATCCCAGGGTTTCACGAAACCCTGGTTGAGAAAGCCTATAATGATATGATTCAGATGTAGAGTTCAGCAACCCTAGTATCTTAACCTGTGAAGATTATACGTTAAATACGACGGGGGAGCCAATCTTAAACACGATCCCATGAGATCCCATGGCACCTGACACAATGGCGCACCAACAAATACTTTAGGGCTGATCATCCTTTAAAGAGGCTGTGGTGTCAAAGTGCACGGATCGTTGTCTCTAACAAAGTCTCTCTTTTCTTTTTAGCTAGAAAATGCCTAGGCAAAGAGTTTTTGTGTGTGTGTGTGTTTTTTTTTAATCCAATTTATTCAAGTACACAAGCCCAACTAAAAAGATTTTTAGAATCAGGAAAACAAACAAAATGGAATTATCAGAACACCTGGGCAGGGGATCTTAACACAAAGACTTGGTGGGGAGGAACATTATTTAATTAAATCACATTTCCATCTTAAAAGGGGGGGGGCTGTCAGAGTACCTTTTGAATTTTTTCACTGACTGTTAAAGCTGTGGGCAGAAAACTGCAACAGAAGAAGAGGAGGAGGGCAGAGGGGGGCAGAAGGGCTAAGTTTGTGTAACGCCAGGGCTTGATTTAGCAAATGAAGTTTCCTCCAGTTCTCTTCTGTTTCAGAACTTTAATGCATTCTTATTAGATTAGCATCTGCACTGCAGACCTTGAAGTGGGAACTAATAAAGTTATCCACACCGTCTCGAGGTGTCTGAGCCAGATACTTTCTTTTTTATTAGAAATAATTATAACAATGCCACTTGTTTGTTAAACAGGCTTTTTATATTCACAGATAATTGCTTTATACAACACCCAGCAATGCATTCTAATTTTCACATCTTGCCAAGAACGGGGCGGGGGGGTGGAGAGGAGAAGGGGCCTTAAGCTCTTCAGTGCTTGTATCAACTTGATAACAATGTCGCCCACCACACTTAAGTTTCAAAAGTAACAAGAGCTGTTGCTCTAATGTTGTTGAATAAAGGGCCCAACAACTGTAGGACCCCTTCAGTGGTAATATATTCTGTCAGCTGGGAGGGGGCTATTTCCAGCAGAAATGTACAGCTCAACCAAATCCCAGGAGGCAGGGAAGTCAGAATCGGGGCCACGCGGCATCCGTCTTAACTGTCTGCTCTGAGTTTAATATAAAATAAATCCACTGTGAGCATCATCTAACACAATCCAGAGCATGAGTTTAGAATTATGGCTTCACACAACAATTAAAAAACAGCTGCCCTTTAATACCCTTCTTTTCACTCACTACCTGGAGGAGTCTCAAAGTGGCTGACGATTGCTTTCCCCCCCTCTCCTCATCAGGCGCCCCGTGTGGTCGGTGGGGCTGAGAGAGCTCTAAGAGAACTGGTCTGCGAGAACAGCCCTAAGAGAACTGCCACCAGCCCTATCCACTCTAACAGATTGGTGATCCAAAGGGCCAGTACCTTTTGGACCGTGGCCCCACCCTGGTGGAACGAGCTCCTCAATGACATCAGGGCCCTAATTATGGGTTTTATGCTTTTTATTCTTTTACTGTGTAGACCGCCGTGAGCCCTGTTGGGAATTGGCAGTATATAAATTTAAGTATCAATCACAGCACTTAAACAGTTCCATGGGCCTGCAAAGTGGAGCCCATCCTTCAGGCTTTTGGCTCAAGGCCAGCGACGGGAGGCCTCCCTGCCAGGCAACTGCATTACTCCATCGTCCCCAAACTCATGGTCTTCTCCTCTCTTTATTTATTTATTGGCAAATTTCTAGACCACTCCTATTGGCACTGCCATCTCAGGGCAGTGGTCAGCATTGTTAAAATACAGAGACCGTTAAAATTATTAAAACAATTAAAATAAATGAAATAACTAAATCCATTACCAAGAGCAATGGGTGATTTCCCCCAATGATTTTCCTGTTGGGGTCGGCAAAGGAACTGGTGGATTGCAGTGGGGAAGGACCACTGGGACTTGCATGTTTATTTGTCTGAAATTACCAAACTGCTCAAGGCTCCCAAGTGATGTCTGATGTTGACTGTTATGATCTGTTCTGTCCTTACTGTTAAAAGGGGTTTGATGCATGTTCTGTTTTGCTGCTTTCTAGGAACACCGCCGTGAGACGTCACAGTGAGGGGCGGGATATAAATAAATGACATACAGATGGGCCTTGGACCAAGAAAAACAAATTTAGAAAGAATACCACCTTGCATGTGCGTGGACCCACCCACACGTCAGGGAAGCTGGGCCTCATACCTAAGATGATAAGGAGAGCATCTTAGTGGTGGGAGGCGGTGGCTGGCATATTTTTTGAGAGGAATTCTAGTTTTTCACCAGCAGCAGTTCTGAGCAGCTGAAGAAACTATATATTCACTTTCTGTGTTTCTGGCATTGATGCGCTGGAGGTCAGGAACCGAGCTGCCATCAGGGAGTGGATCTCACACAGGCAAAGAAAGCGAAGGTTCAAATGTAGAAATATTAGTTCTGGTTAATTCTCAAGAAAGATTATTGTTGGAAATCCCAGCCGCCTTCCAAGATTCCTGCTCTCTTCTGCACACAAGGTCAGTTTCCCAGACGGGAGCATGCTGAACTGCATGTTTCTTCCACGTTAACACCCAGAGGCAGAGCTCTGAGGATGGCTGCAGCAATGAGGAAACCCTCACTAGGCCACTCTGACCAATTCAGGGCCAAACTAGACAAGATGATGATAAATCTGGGAAGGGATCTTCCAAAGAGGGCGATGGCGTTTCCCCATCCTCAGCCGTGACTGCTTTCTTTTTCTCCCTATTCCTGTCTCCTGCTGCCCACGCAGAACTTGGGGGTCTCAGAGCCTCCTGTCTGGAAAGGTAGTTGCCACCTGTTTTCCAGCTTCTTGGGGGATCAAACACCCCTCAGGGTTCACTAAAGCCCAGCAATCTGGATGCAGAAGTCTACACCAAAAGCCATCTCTCCCCTTTCGATGGATCAAACCATAATGCCACTTTAGGGCAAAACCAGTCTAAGAATATTTGCATTAAAAGGCAAACTGCTGGGGCACATTGCAGAAGTTCAGGTTTCACTGTGGCTTCCCTAAAAAACTAGTTAAAGGGGAACAAAGGGAAAGGAATAGGGTTTGTCCGACTGAATTTACCAGCCAGACAGCATTGGAAAGGTTGGAATTCACAGCACAGTCTTGCGGTGGGCTCCCCTGTGACATAAATCTGTCATTTCCCCCATTGCTCAAGAAGACAGGAATGCCATTACTGTGACTTGGAATGCTTTTTTTCTTGGGGCGGGGGCCCAGCCCAACATAATCCAAAATAAATGTCTGTGGTTCTGGGTAGCCTAACCTGCTCTAAACTCAACATCCTGAAGCTGAACTTAATTGCTCATTAAATGCACAAAGAGCTCCTTTCTGAGTCCAAAGCAAGCACAGAACCTTTTGACACATTATGGAAAAAATAATGCAGGACTCAGGCTTCTTTTTCTCGCTGAACTTCTTTTTTGGAGGTCTGGATGGGTGCCAGAGACACAGTCAACTCCTCGGCTTTTACCGCAAACGAGCAAGGCACTGCTCCTTCTGGAAACCTTTACTCGGGTACTGACAAACCTCAATGCCTTAGGAGCACGTATCCATCCAAAATCTGTTGGCAGGCCATGCATTTAGGCCAGGCTGTGCAGCCCTGACCCCAGGAACAGCCGAGGGAGGGGGATCAAATAACCAAACACGTGGTTATTTTTGTTTAAAGATGTTATTTATCAACAGTGCGAATCTTACTTGCAAAAGAGGAAGGGAAAAGAAGTTATGAGGCTGGATGTAAACAAGGCATTATACAAGGGAATTGTCATGCTGCCCGCGTCCATGCCTACCCGTGAAGAACGGCACAATTACTCTGTTTTATGCAGTCCTCAAAGACCAAAAGATAAGTGCGAGGGAGGAAATTAATGCCACGACGAAGGACAGGCCTGAGATTATAAGTAACCAGATCTGTGCATAAGATCTGTGAAGCAATTCGGGCCGAGATTACTAATTCCTAGTTATTCAGAAACCAGCTGAGCAGGAGCCAGGAGCCAGGGCATCTTCTTTCCCTTGACACCGTGGCTGCCTTGAACACCAATGAGGGGCAGGGTGAATGCTAAACAGTGGCCCTCTGGATCCACTCACTGCCCTTTGGTTTCAGTTTGCTGGGGGGTATACCTTGGGGTTTTTCATTTTATGACGGTTCATTATATGGCATTACCTTATGGCAGGGGTAGTCAAACTGCGGCCCTCCAGATGTCCGTGGACTACAATTCCCAGGAGCCCCTGCCAGCGAATGCTGGCAGGGGCTCCTGGGAATTGTAGTCCACGGACATCTGGAGGGCCGCAGTTTGACTACCCCTGCCTTATGGCATAGGTGCAAGATGGGATGCAAAGGATCCAAATAAGAATTTGGGAGAGGACATGTTTGTGATTTCATTATGCTGAAGCTCCTGCTCAATAAAAGAAGTGTGGGGCTGCTGGGGATCCCTGTTGTATATCCCCTTTAAGAAAGCCCAGATCCTTGGGCCAGGGCAGGCAAGGCCACTCCATTGTGACATGTATCTCTGGCGATGAGGACTGATGCATTTCATACCACAGTGCTCCCTTTACCACGTGTGTGTGTGGAAGTTGGACCATGAAGAAAACGGACAGGGAAAAAGTTGATCCAATTGAAATGTGCTACTGGAAGAGGGTTTTATGGACCCACCAAAAAGACCAATGCATGGGTTCTAGATCAAATGAAGCCTGAACTCCCCTAGAATGACCAAGCTGAGGCTATCGTACTTCTGTGCTCTTATGAGAAAAGAAGAATCAGAAAAGACAATCGTGCTTGGAGAAGTTGAAGACAGCAGGAGAAGAGGAAGATTCAACAGGAGATGGATTGACCAATCGAGGAAGCCCCGGTCTTCAGTCTTTAAGACAGGGGTAGTCAAACTGCAGCCCTCCAGATGTCCATGGACTACAGTTCCCATGAGCTCATGCCAGAAAATGCTGGCAGGGGCTCATGGGAATTGTAGTCCACGGGCATCTGGAGGGCCGCAGTTGGACTACCCCTGCTCTAAGACCCGAGCAAAGCTGTTAGTGATAGGATGCTTTGGAGGTCACTCATTCATAGGTTGACCATAGGTCGGAAGGTACTTGACAGCACTGAAAACACAGAAGGAAGACCTGGGGACTGAATCCAGGTGCTCCTAGGGCTCAGTTTCTTGGAGGAGGTTTCACCTTTTAGAAAGGTGTTATATGTAGACCAGGCTTTCTCAGGGTTTCGTGGCCGTGGGAGGGTTTTCTGAATGTGTGTGTGTATGTGTGCGCGCACGTGCATTAATTAGGCCAATGATGGGCCAGGAGAGGGTGGGAAAGGGAGGGGCTGTGGGTGGGCATCTACACAGCTCTGCTTCCCAACCATATTCTGGGGTTTCTTGCAGCACAAAAAATGTTTCAGGGGTTTCTCAATGGTAAAAAAGGTGAGAAACGCTGAAGTAGACAGACAAGTTGTCCATGCAGTTCATCCTGATGACCTAAAATTCCCTGCTAGGAGCCCCCTCCTGAGGACAGGGCCAGCATAGTGTACTGGCTGGAACACTGGACTAGAATTTGGGAGAGCCTGTTCTGATTCCCTACTCTGCCGCCAAAGCTTGCGGGGGGACCTTGGGCCAGGCCCCCTCTCCCTCAGCCTAACACATCTCATGGGGCTGCTGGGAGGATGAAATGGAGGAGTGGGGAAAGGAGGTCACAAGATGCTTTGGGTACTTCTTGAGGAGGAAAGTGGTGTACAAACTAATAAATAATAAATCACTGAATTGGGGATGCTTCTTTGAGCTTGGAATGTTCTGATTATAGCCCTGCATAGACACTTGGATATACCAAGGCTGCGGTGTACCCTCAAGTTGCTATTTTGTGTGTTTTCCATTTGATAGGAGTCCAAGTGACTAGGAATAAATATGATGAAATTAGCAGGAAATTCTGTGTTTTACTTTAAAACACAATCTGGGAGCAAATCCTGACTTAAATCGTTACTTCATTATTGGTGCACAGAAAGACGGATGTTGACTCCACACTAGAAACTTGCATTCTTACCAGAAAAACTGTCTTGAATTTTTTTAAGCAAATACTAGGTTTTTCGTTTCAGCTTCTTCCTGTTTTTACATATAGAGATGAGCCAAAAAGTAAACTAAAATAAGATCACAAGCTAAAACATACATCATGGAGAAGAACCAGGCCTGCTGTTAGAAGTCACTCCCTTAATTGCATCTCTCTCTGAACCGACAAGGTAGAAATGGTCCAGAAGACAAAAAGGGGGGAAAGACGATGACGGGAGGCCTCAAAAATGGAGAAGGAGCAAACACAACAGAAAAGTGGGAAGAAAGGCTGACAAATGAAAGAGATCTGGAACACATGAAGCATGGCGGACGCATCTGTAAAACATCTCTGGATTCAATGGCCCATCATGAATGAGTCCAGGAGCTGACAGATTATATGTGCACGTGTCTCTGTACATACGTTATACATGCACACATCTGCACATACACCTGTGAATACAATGCATTCAATTGAGAGGCACCTCCATTTGTGAGTGAGCCTGGATCTCAGCGCGGACACCCACCAGCCAATCTGATTGCTGTGATGCCGGCAGCTGCTACCCATTAGAAAGGAAAGCTGGCTTAAGCCACTTTGTGAACAGACAAGAACACAGGGAGAATTTCTCTGGGATTAACGGTATGGATACAAGGAGGTCACCAGCTGCATTTCCCCTCGTGAATCTCTCACACAGGGAAAAGAAAAAAAAGGAAAGAGAAAGCCCTTTGCAGCAGGATTTCCTCCTGTCTCGGTGTCAGCAGCTTTCCGTAGAACAAAGACCTGGGAAAATGTAGCTGATGGTAAGATTCCAATTTAATCACAATTATGGAATCAGCTTTGATTCACTCTTCGAGGAGAGAAGTCAGCTGTTGCTCCAGCCTGTGTTTGCCCCAGGATCCAAGTTTAAGTCAGAAAGCCTGTCTGTGAGTGATCACAAGGTTGTTAGTCACATGGGAGGGGGGGGGGCTCCATCCGAACAAGAAGATATGAAACAGTCGTGCAATGAGAAAGGGCTTTTTCTTCTGTTCACAGCTGGATTCAGCATCTGCAGTGAAGAGCCAGCTACGAGAATCCTGCCCCATCTGGGATCGTCTTCCTGTCTGGCAAGGAAATTGAATCACCTGAAGCAAAATTCGGAAATGGGCCCTTGTGGCAGAGTTAAAGCATGTGGGTTAGGAAAGCAGGAAAAGCAGCACCAGGGAGAATGAAGGGCTGGGTACCAAAGAAAGGCCCAGAAACAAACAGGCAAACAAACAAATCCGGAGCTGCTGCAGCCAAGATTTCTGATCAAGGAGGAGGGAAAAGTCGATTCAGGCATTATATACAGCAGATCAGCCAGGGAACCAGATGTTTACATCCTCTGTCCCTGACGTGCAGATTGTTTGGTGTTATGGAGCGGTCATTCAAGCATTCAACCTTATCCAGAAAGAGCTTCTTCATCAAACTGTTGCTGTAAACCAGATATTCTTAAAGCGGGGAGGGGCATCCTGCCTACCGAAGGGTGATCTATAAATCTTGGGGATCCAGAGTGGTGCAGCAATTAAGAGAGGTGGACTCCAGTTGGATTTGATTCCCCACTCCTCTACATGCAGCCACCTGGGTGACCTTGGGTTAGTCCTAGTTCTCTTAGAGCTGTTCTTGCATAGCAGTTCTCTTAGAGGTCTCTCAGACCCACCTACCACACTGGGTATCTGTTGTGGAGAGAGGCAGGAAAAGGTTGTTTGTAAGCCGCTTTGGGGCTCCTCTGGGTAGTGAAAAGCAGGGTATAAAAAACAGCTCTTCTTCATTCTGAACTTTGGGATCAAATGAGGGGGCCCATCTGGAATTTCAGGCAGCCTCCTGACTACTAATATCTCAAATTATTACTGTTCCTTCCACCAGTTTTCACTCCACCTTCATCCAGCTTTATTTATATGTTCGACATACGGTTTGAAGAGATGATATAAAATACATCCTTGTCTGACCCCTTTGCTAACTGAAAATCGTTTTGTCCTTCCATACTGTGTCCTAATAGTAGCCTGCAGTACAGGTTGCGCATCAAAACAATTAAATGCTGTATTTTAAAACCAGTCATAGCTTTCATGATTCACACAGATAAGAGCTTTGCTGTACTTTACAGAGCACAAACTGATTTACTTCTGAAATCCTCTGGTATGTGCCAGTATCCAACATAAATTTGCAATACGATCTCTAGTGCCTCTGCCTTTTCTGAATCCAGCTTGAACATCTTGCCTTTCTGGTTCAATGTATGGTAACGGTCTTTGCTGTAATATTTTGAGTGTCAATTTACCTGCACAAGAAGTTAATGCAATGATCTAATAGTTGCTGCAGTCTTTGATGTCTCCTTTTTTAAGAATTGCAATGTAAATTGAGCAAATTACAAAACTAATTGACCCAATTTTTCATTAACAAAAAAAATATCCCCCAACCCTAAGCTAGTAATAACACTCCCCAAAATTCCAAATACCAAAATGGTTCCCGTTTCAAAATTTGGACTTAAAATTAGTATGCACCTTTTTTCTGAAGTATCTACTCCCAAAGGAAACACTCTGTCACTGATTCATGACCCTCTAATGATAGTTAAGAACTGTCAGTTCTCGGAAAAAATTGATAAAAGGAGGAAAGTGGGAATTTTCTTTTAAATGAAGGATATTTTGCCTTGAGCAAGTCTCTGGATAAGTGACATATACATTTGCCCTTTCTCTTTTAGGTATGTTTGTATTTTAATAAAGACAAGGGACCTGTTTTTGTTGTATTAAGAAAAAAAAGACTTATACATGGCTTGTTCCACAAGCAGGTTAGTTTTTTGGACATCTTTCCAGATCAAGTCACGTAGGGGATAACCAGAACTGCACCAGGGGGGAGAGATCAGGAGAGGAATGTAAAATAACTTTTCTGTGGCGAAGAGGAGCCATGCATGAGGCCTACAGAATTAATGTTAGTACAAATATATTTGAATGAGGAATGGAAACAATCTTGAGGTTTCTGGTATTCAGAGTGATTGAAAGCTTTAATGCTATCTGGGTGTTTTGATTAACAACCTCTCTCACTGAAAACAGATAGCCTTGGGAATCAGTCATCTTAAGGTATTACACCTAATAGAAATGGCTTAAAGGGGATTACCCAGAAGGGACCTTTGTGCATCTCTTGGAGCCTATCTGGGGCCATAAGCCTGAGCTTCCCCAGCAAGGTAATAAAACCCTTCAAAGTCTGATAAGAAATGGGAATCCTAGGCCTTTCCCCAAAGCTACACTGACCAGGTCTGGATTATTTGCTAGGGTATCAATTATTCTGTAAACATATACCTTGGGGACAGGGACATTTTTGTCTTCATGAACACAGCACAGAGAATGGAGTTTTGATTTTTTTTTTTAAAAGAACAGCGCTGATTTTTTTCTAAATATTTGCCAAATCCAACTGGCAGTCAAAGACTGTATTACATTGACTACTCACAAAGCCTCCGTATTAGTAAGAGTAGATTAAACATCTATCAGCTCACCAGCCCTCTTTGGCAGGCCCATGGCCAATCAAATGGGGAGGGGAGGACACAGATGTTCCACAGGATGGAAATCTGAATGGTACCAGGTCTTTCTGAAGATGGAGTACAAGAAGTATTATGGAGATTTATCAATTAGGCTAGGCTGCATCTGGTGAAAACATGTATCCAGTTGCAGCTGGGAATGG
This sequence comes from Paroedura picta, assembly GCF_049243985.1. NCBI lineage: Eukaryota > Metazoa > Chordata > Lepidosauria > Squamata > Gekkonidae > Paroedura > Paroedura picta. The sequence goes on along the minus strand of NC_135370.1, from coordinate 3,634,410 downwards.
CCAGGTGAAGGCACAAGACCCTCCCCCTCCATCATTTGAATGGGTCTCAAGTGTTAATTGGAACTCTAGGGTCCCTGTCAGGCAAAGAAAACATGATAACTCTCCTGTTAACAAAGGTGAAGATTAATTTTAGATGGGGCTTTCTGAATGGGAAAGATTACCTGGCAGTTTTCCCCATAGTCCAAATACAACCATTATGGTGTGTAGAAGGGAATCTTCTACCCACTCTTAGGCATAGTTAGAACAAAACAAAAGTGGAAACATTTTTATACTGCAGCCTGAAATAGCCCCATACTGGTTTTAACTTTATATATAAATAAAATGTTTTTTATTTAAAAGTAATACACTGCATATTACAGAACTGCTATTTCTTAAAAACATGAAGCTACTGTTTTATAATACAAAACAAAGAAAAAATTAATATTTTTCTAGAAGATAGCTTTTAAGAAGAAAGGAGAGGGAAGAAAAGACCCATAACATTATAATTTACATTTTATAACTCAACTAGGAATAAAGCCCATTTTATTGGGGAATAAAATGGGTGCTAGCGGCCAGTCCCTGGGGAAGCCTTCGCAGGGCGAAGGCTTCCTGGGGATCTGGGCCGCGACCTGGGGTGTTCTCCTGGTCGCGGGCTGGTCTGCCGTGGCTGGGAGAAGGCGAGGAGGCCCCACCCCACCCCGGAGCGTCTTGGCTCCTAGTCCCATCCCCAGGAGCTTTCAAGGTCAGGGAAAGACAAACAACAACACATAATAAAAGCCAGGTATCCTCATCAGGAAATGCTCATCTCTCAACGGGAACCACCCACTGGAGCCACCCAGTGATAGGAACCACTCCACCCCCTAAGTAATCCCCACAGGAGGCGGTGTTATGAAAGATCTGTATGGTTTTACTGTTATCCTGCATTGCTTTAAATGTTGTTAAGCGCCCCAAGCCAACAGGGATGGGGTGGCATATAAATACAACATCTAAATCAGGGGTAGTCAAACTGTGGCCCTCCAGATGTCCATGGACTACAGTTCCCATGAGCCCCTGCCAGCAAATGCTGTCAGGGGCTCATAGGAATCGTAGTCCATGGACATCTGGAGGGCCACAGTTTGACTACCCCTGATCTAAATTAGATGTTGCCTAAGTGATGATCAAAGAGGCATTCTTAACACGGCTTCAGGCTTGGAGAAGCCAAACAACACTTGTTCAGAAAGGGAGGAGTTCAAAGATACCAGAATGTCTTCAACCTGACACAGCATATTAAAGAAAGAAAAGGGCTAGAACATTCCACATCTTACAACAGACTTCCATTTACTGCCGTGATAGAAGCAACGGTGAGGCTCATTTTTGCCTTTTCCCAAGTCTGTATGGCCATTCGCCCAGTTGAAAATGAAACCAGCTGAAGGGACAAGCAAACCCACCTATGGGCAACTTCAGCTTTCCCGTGCATTTGGTTGAGGCTGACCCGAATCTGCAACCCTGCTGGGCCCCTGACCCCCCCCCCCCCAGGAATCCATATACCTGAACCGAACCATGGACCTGTTGATCGTTTTCTTGGTAATCTGTTATCTGCTATCGTAATTGTTGTTACCACAGTTGTACTGAATTATATTTTATCTGACGTAGAAACAAGTTCAATATGTTGTTGACATTCCATGTGAACCCTGAGCCTCGGGGGAGGGCAGTATACAAATGTAATAAATAAATAAATAAACAAACAAATAAAAATGCCTATCAAGGCCCACATTTTCCAATAGATTCTTCAAAACGCACAATCAGATCTTTTAGTGAATGCTGAATGTACGCCCACTGCTGACCCTTCCCCCAGGCACCTACCCAGTGTTGATCATAATCAGCTGGTCTTCCTCGGCCTTCCTCCTCCTCGTAGAAAGGTAAACCTTCTCGCCTCGCCTGATGGTATTCCTTCCGCAGCTTCTGGATGCGGTCCGCAGTCCCCCCAGCTGGACGGTCACTGGATAAAGAAGCAAATGTAACATATGCTTCTGAATGTATTTTGTCTTCTGTAGACTTGAGCATGTGACAGATATTAGTTTTTAGGTGCAAATGTTCAGCTTTGGTTGCAGTGAAAATTTGAGTTTTGGATAGCCCAGGTTAAGTTCTGCACTGCTGTTTATCAATACCTTGTTTACATGGTGTAACAATACAATGTTCGTGCAGCCCTGCTCAAGGGGAACTGGTGTCTGTAGTCTGGGGATCAGGATTAATTCCTGGAAAACTCCACTCCCTGCCTAGAGATGGGTCTCCCCAGAGCTTTCCATTGCCTCACTCTGTCCTCTTCTGCTACCTCAAGTTGCCACTATGTTCAACATGTTCCCTACACACTTTTATTAACTTACTAGTCTGAAGGCCTGTTGCATCCAGGAATGCAACAAGCGCTAGCAGGCCCCCCCCCCAGAGGGGGCCACCACTGTCCTAGCTTCCGTTCCGCCTTGCGGCTGGGCCGGCAGCCCCACAGTCAGCTGGCATGGCACGCAGCGGTCGATCTGGTCCTCGTGCTGGCAGCTGGGGTACTGGTGCCGCAGCCAGTCTCCCTGGCATGCAGCAGCCGAGCGGCCGGATTGATCTGCGGCTGAGGCAGGGCACCGCGGGAGCGCCCTCCTTGGTGGCCAGGCAGCATCTGGCCATGAGGCTGGCTGAGCATCTCACAGCCGGCTTCTGGAGGCGGGCGTTCCAGGGGCTGGCCCAATCTGGGCTGTTGGCAAACCTGCTGGGTCTCCCTGTCCCCGTCACCATTGCCAGAAGTAGGTTAGTGGACGCATGTGTAAAGACAACACTTTATTTTTTTTTGGGGGGGGGTACCTAAAGCCCCTACAATGTGCCTGTTAATTTTTTTCAGGTTTTGCAGCAAACTGGGGGAATCTGTTTTTAGCCAGTGAGGGGCCCAACCTGCAGACTTAAGCATCCACAGACGGGCCCACTGTTGGACCGTCTGTCCTCAAATCACAGATTCAAGAAATACAATCTGGTATTTATTTGGGCTTGTGTACATTTTAAATTTATTACCTGCCACTGATGAACTAACCAACAGAAGGTCCGTTGATCCTAAGAGAACCAAAATTAAAAACAAGATTGACTTTGGTGTTGCAGAATACTAAAGCTTCTTTTTATTCAGACAGAAAATGGGATAACCTGGGACCTGTTTTGGCTTTACCAATTGAATTATAAGAACTAAAAGATAATATAAGGGACTGAATAAAAAGAAGGTTTATTAATCTGCAAGGCCAGAATCGATCTTGCTCTTCATTTTGACTGTTGAGCAAGCTGCCAAGGCTATGGTGAAGGCACCTGGAAACCAGTGAAGACCTGGCAGGAATCGGTTCCCCTTACATGTGCATGAAGAAAAGCCATTTTTCCTACTGCAACTCAAGACCCATTATTTTGTCTATCAAACTTCCCAGTTTGACGGCAGTAACTGCCAGGTGGGCCGGTGGCTTCATGAACCCCCCTTCACCTGTTCCTTTAGCCGCCTCTTCCCATCCCACCTAATTGTGCTACCTTGGCCCACTCAGGGCCTCTGGCCTTCCGTCGTCTTCTTTCAACCCTTGGCCACACCTACACTGTGGAGGTAGTTTGTGGGAAAGGTTGAAAGGCAGCTCCCGGGATGAGAGAGACGGTAACGCTTGTGGCGTCTGATGTGCAGCATTTTTAAATTATAGTTATGTTCAACTCACTCTATATTTGTGGAGTCAAAAAATGAAAAAAATGAAGGAAGGAAAAAGAAACCATACAGTTAGCTGGGCCAAGATTTATATTTCCTGTCTTCTGGGGGTTTCAACATAAGGATATTAAACTAATTTGATTCACAGTGACATTTATGGATACCATATACATTTCCTACGTCTGCCCAAATGTGGAGATTAAATATCGAGGGAGAGAGGCATGTTTTATATAGGGAGAAAGAGGTTGGGGAGGGGGAAGATGGAGGGTGAGAATGTAGACATACTAGAGGTTCACACAGACCATGCAAATAGACTATCATGGAGATACACGATTTAATACACGATTTACTCATCATGTGCTTCATGGAATCCCATAGAATCAAACCGTGATTTTTCTAAAACAATTGACTGATTTTCTTCACTTGGAAACACAACTCCCACTTTTTGAAAGCCAGAAAAAAACAACCTTTATACGGGATACTGGTTTCCTTGCATTCAAACAGTGGGAGATGTGATTCTGCGTCGCTTAGGAAAGGGGAAACGTAAGCTCTTCAGTCGATTGTATATTTCTTACCTGTTACTGCTTGCAATGTATTCTACACTGACTCCAACGGTACATGGTACTCTTGTGTGAAAAAAGAAAGCTATGCCACAGGAGCAAAGAGCAGGGCTGAAAGAGCACAGAGAGAATTGGGACTGGCCCAAGGTCACCCAGCTGGCTGCATGCGGAGGAGGAGTGGGGAATCAAGCCCGGCTCTCCAGATTAGAGGTCGCCGTTCTTTAAAAAAGGAGAGCCTAAATGGGCTTGGAATGGCACCATGGGGAGGGGAGGGGTCTGTCTCCCCCTCAACAGTTTTCTAGCATCTAAACTGCATGGAGGGAGGGGTGTTATTTCACTGATTCTGCTGCTCCCCATGGAGTCTGTCCATGCATGTGGGGCAGCAACACTGGCAAAGTGACTCCCCTTTGGTGCTGTTTTGGGGTGAGAAAACTGCAGGGGCGGGGGAGGCAGGACCCCTCCTTCCCCCTGCACTGCCTGGGCTCCCCTTTTTTTAGAAGCAGTTCCCCTGTGGGAAACATGGGCAAACAACTGCAAAGGCCTGAAGGAACTGTAGTCTGGGCTCACCAAGGGTGCAGGAAGGAGTGTGAGGCATGTCTCGTTATCCCCTGGGTCTGCTGGACGACTGTCATCTGCCTTGCACTTCTGGGCACAAACTGGACTACAATGAAGCCAATATATCAGTGGAGACTGAGAGCCAGCAAGAGGTAGTGGCTAGAGTGCCAGATGAGGAGCCTGGAGACTCGGATTCGAATCCCCGTTCTGCTGCGGAAGCAGACTGAGTCTCCTTGGGCCGGTCACACCCACCCACGGCCTGATATTCCTCACGCAAAAAGGGTTGAAAGGGTAAAATGGAGAAACGCGAGGGGTGCATTATCTAACTATAACCAAACAAAACAACCTCCATCTGCTAATGTCAGAAATTTCACTACATGAATAGCATTTTTGACCTAGAATATTTCCCGCACTCAACGGGTCCCTGAAAGGGGCTTTGTCCAGCTGGCTAATGCCCTCTCTTCCATTAAAATTCCATGCCCTGTTTTTTTCAGACCCTGGGCTGCCGGGATACTGTTTCCTGCCTCCGTGTCAGGGCTACAGGCTGCCAGAAGTGGTGCTTAGCGGAAGGCTTAGGGCAGGGGTAGTCAAACTGCGGCCCTCCAGATGTCCATGGACTACAAGTCCCAGGAGCCCCCTGCCAGCGAATGCTGGCAGGGGGCTCATGGGAATTGTAGTCCATGGACATCTGGAGGGCCGCAGTTTGACTACCCCTGCCTTAGGGGGACGGAGGAAGGGGGTCCAGCAAATCCGTGAAGGGACACGTTGGGCGGGATTTGCTGGCGGATACGCATCACCTGGCCCATACTACGGATGAAGTGAAATCAAACTGTGGTATGGTTTAGGATGAATTTGGTGACTTTTCTCCTGCAGATTACCTGCAACGTAGAGCGGGCCAGAGCTACAAAGTTCCACGTTAAAGAAAGAGCCGGATTCTTCCGAAGGAAAGAAAGAGCTATTTATCCGACAAATGCAGGACTTGACAGTGTGGCCCAATTTATCCAACCAACATAAAACCCCAGGCATAGCTTTTGATGGATCTTTCTCAATCACTGTCCACACTAATACTGTTAAAAGTACTGCCTTAAAAAGAAAAAACCCTAAGTCTAATTTGGGTTAGAAATATGAACTGAGTAACCTCCCCCCCCCAAGCCCCTCCTTTAAGACCCAAGAAATGTGAAATGACTGTGATGCCTGATCATTTAACAGTTCTGCATTTCAACTTGGCTCCTGACAATTACATGAATATATGAACCACATTCAAACTCGCCAGATGAATTCAATCAGGGCTGGGCAAATATCGCATACATAATCTATTAGTTTACCCCAAAGAAACCAAAGCATTGCATTCAAACAGAATGAAGTCATCAGTAATAAAAAAAGAAACTGATAAAGCAATATTAAAAAAAAGGCCACAATTTTCTCCCCATTTGCAAGAAAGATCACACTTCGGAGGCAAACTATTCTCCCGTCTATAAATACATGTATTTTAAAATATGGGTTTGATCAGATCGCCTTATAAAAGCTGGGAACGGAGTGAGGAAAACAAATTTCAGGTGCAGAGGATGAACAACTGCTTGCCTTGAAAAGAAATCAAACTTTACAAAAGAATGGGGAAAAAATCATGCCAACTTCCAAAAATCTATTTATGCAGCAAGAAGTCTCTCTGGAATACATCAGCAGTGTTTGTGAGCGGTGTTAAAAGCAGGATCCGGTCGAGGGAGGGAAGCTGCAGTCTCCCTTTTGGAACCCGATAGATCCATACAGCTAGTGCAAAGAAGAGATCACAGACTACGGGCCCTTCCTGGAGCCCTGAAGCAGCGGTGGCCAAACTAGGGCTCTCCAGATGACCATGGACTACAATACCAGCGCTGGCAAGGGGCTCATGGTAACTGTAGTCCATGGACCATCTGGAGAGCCACGCTCTGGCTGTCCCTGCCCTAAAGGCACAGGGCAAGGCCAGAGCCAGCAGAACCCTGTGTCAGATCCCTGTTAACTTCCCCAATGGGCACACTAGGCAAGGCAGCAAAGGCAATTTACAGAGATAGCAATACGAAGCTCAGGATTCTTCTTGTTGGAACTGATTTGATAAGCATTACACTGATCAACAGACCCAGGAGTCTCCACCCCCCCCCCCCCAAGAGAAAGCAACACCAAAGAAGGTGGCTATTTCCCTGTTTTCCCAAGGCAAAGGCAGGCTCCTCTGTTCCCATGGAAAGTGTTTGAGATAGCCTGTTGCCCAGGCTTTGTGCCAAGCTGACTCAGGTCAAGCTGACTCAGTAACATCCTAGCTCCCCTCCTCCTATGAATCCATGAAAAAACTATACCAGGGGCTCCTCCATGGTGGGGTAGTCAACCTGTGGTCCTCCAGATGTCCATGGACTACAATTCCCAGAAGCCCCTGCCAGCGAATGCTGGCAAATGGACATCTGGAGGACCACAGGTTGACTACCCCTGCCTTATGCAGCTTGTACTGAGGTGTCGGGCAAAGCTGAAATGCAGGTTAAGTTTGTTGGAAAACAGCTCTCTGTGCGATGTCTCGTGGGGGTGCAAACAGCAAGCGACATGATGGCAGGGAGGTGCCTCAAGCATCTCTCTCCACCCAGCTATTTAGAACAGAATAGGAACCTTATCTTTACCTCTAAGTATGTGGTATTAAGTTCTTTATTAAATAGTTGTTATATTAATTAAGTACCACGTTGGTGAACGCGTCTTTCTTTGTTGGATGTTTTCACTCCACACGCCCTCTGCCTCCCACAGCGTTACTTGCCTCATCAAGGCACTCTGCTAACTTTAAGGATATTAAGACTTTGCCAGTCCTTAATATCCAATAAAGTTTCCCTCAGTGGGCAAGGATGCAGCTTATTGGAGGCGCCCTGCCTTTCTACGGCTTCTCTTTCCTCTCCGTTCAGATGCCACAGGAAGTTGTTGTGGTTTGATCACCAGGCACCTTCTGTCAGGGACTGGACCTGGGACCTTCAGGTTGGCTGCTTCGGGGTCTGAAGGGGCCCTTCCCACCTGAAGCAGCCAGCGCCGTGGTGCTGGCTGCTTTGGGCGGGAATGGCCGCTTCGGACGCCGAAGCCTCCAAGTGGCCTCCAAGTGGCCAACAGATTGCCTACCCTGAGCCACGGTGCCTTCCCTAATTGTGGCTTGGTGTGACGTCTGAATGCAGCCCTTGGGTTTCCGAGAACAGCAGTCGGGTAATTAGTTCAGCCAGGCGCCTTCAACATTTGTCATTGCGACTAAAGATTTAATGAAATCTTAACGTTTAGAGATTGGCGAAGGAGGAACCAGCGGTTCCGCTTTGTTGTGTGTATTATTAGAGAGCATTTCAGTTTTCAAACATTTCGAGCACTTGGGGTAACAATCGGTGGGGCTCTGACACTCGCCTTCATCCCACGGATGCTTTGCTTTCACGTTATCAGCTCCACATCGGTGGCGCCCTGCACATGCTCCTCAGCTTCAGGCAGTGCCCACAAAGACGCCTTGGCTGTTTCGCCTCTGGGAGCCTGATTTGGATTTCACTCAGCGGAGTGACGTTTTCGCATTGTGGGAAGTCTTCCTGAGCCCCTTGTGAACAAAATATAAAATTAATCCAGAGGGGGCCTGACATGGCCTACAAAGACATGCGTGCCTGCTTCTTTCTTTCTGAAAAGTAAGCATTTTGCTCACTGACAAGTTCCTAGCTGCTCTTTGCTCAGGCTGAGACTCTGCATGCAGACTGCAACACGTTTGTTGGAACTGGGATGTGTCTCAATTATGGACAAAGTGGCCTCTACATCCTTAGGAAAGATGGCACATTAGTGAGGGGCTCCCTTGCCCTGGAGGGATGGACCAGAACCAATGGGATAAAATTAATTCAAAAGAAATTCTGTCTAAACATCTGGAGGAAGTTCCTGACAGTTAGAGCGGTTTTTCAGTGGAACAGGCTTCCTCGGGAGGTGGTGGGTTCTCCATCTTTGGAGATTTTTAAGCAGAGGCTGGATATCCATCTGACAGAGAGGCTGATTCTGTGAAGGTTCAAGGGGGTGGCAGGTGACAGTGGAGGAGCGAGAGGGTTGGGAGTGTCCTGCATAGTGCTGGGGATTGGACTAGATGACCCAGGAGGTCCCTTCCAACTCCATGATTCTATGAGAGATGGTTTTGTAAGGCTTTGTGCTCTTTGCCTCGTGTCTCCTCGCACCTCCTGGAGGATGTCATGTTCCTCCGAGGGCTCCAAAAAGGTGAAACAAGGTTTGGAAGAGGAGCATCAGTGGGGACCTCAGATTCCCCCTGCGTTGTGCCCCTTCAGCTTGAAAGGTGCTGTTCTCAGGGGGGCTTCCAGGCTGTGTGTATCCAGTGATGAGGACTCGAAGTTCTCTGGAGGCCAGACCTGGACCAGGGTTGATCAGGGGCAATACCTATCCAACAGTAACCAAACAGAAGCCTCGTGTCCTGTCCCACCTGCTAAGGAAGTCTAAGAGCCATCTGGAGGCCAAGGATGTGCTACTGGATACAACAAGTTGGTTCTCCATAGATGATTACCAGCTATGATCTTTGTTTACCCACTGGAGGTTGCTAAGGAGGGAATACCTTTCAGGGATGCTGTTTGGGGTGGGACTCAATAGCTGAAGTTGACATTGTTATGTTCTGGTGGCTCAAGTTCTTCTCTTGTCTTTGGAAGAAAAGTAAACTTCCTTCCTTCCTTCCTTCCTTCCTTCCTTCCTTCCTTCCTTCCTTCCTTCCTTCCTTCCTTCCTTCCTTCCTTCCTTCCTTCCTTCCCTCCCTTCCAGTTTGGTGTAGCCAGTTTGGTGTAGTGGTTAGGAGTGCAGACTTCTAATCTGGCATGCCGGGTTCGATTCTGCACTCCCCCACATGCAACCAGCTGGGTGACCTTGGGCTCGCCACGGCACTGATAAAACTGTTCTGACCGGGCAGTGATATCAGGGCTCTCTCAGCCTCACCTACCCCATAGGGTGTCTGTTGTGAGGAGAGGAAAGGGAAGGCGACTGTAAGCCGCTTTGAGCCACCTTCGGGTAGGGAAAAGCGGCATATAAGAACCAACTCTTCTTCTTCTTCTTCCTTCCTTCCTTCCCTCCCTCCCTCCCTGTTATGTTTCTTTTATTCTTTCCTTGTCTTTCTTTGTTCCTTACCCTCTTTCATCCCACTGTTTTCTCCAGAGCAACTGATGCCTGGAGATCAGATGCTATTCCTGAAGATCTCCAGGCTGGCGCATGGAGATTGGCAACCCAGCTGCCCAAAGGCCCCTCCTCTGCCATGATGTTCCCACAAAGTGTGAGAATCAGATCCTCATTTTTTGCACAGTTATAAAACCCTGATTGTTTTATGTACTATTTTTAATTTTAATGGAATCTTTGTGTTTCCAAGTTTGGACACAGTATAAGGGCAGGATAATCCTGTCTCCTGGGGCATAAAGAAAAGATGTCTTCACTGTAAACAATTCCGCAGGGGAAAAATATTTTTGTTCACAGCCCAATAAAATAATTATGCAGCGATTAAAGGGTCATGCTGATTTCTCCAGTTACAATGCTGTAAAAGTAAAAACAGATCTTACATCTACGGACAGGAGCATGCTTGTCTAGCTCAGACAGAAAACACATAAAGGAGGCACTGCTGAATAGTTCTGTTCATATACAGTATCACTCACTTAAGTCGTCAAGACCAAGAAATTTCAAAGGCTGTGTTACCAAGGCTATACTTAAGATGCCAGAATTTATTTCAGCACCATGAAATCTCACGTTTTACTGGACTTCCTTAGTGGCCTCAATACAAGGAAGAAAGAAAAAAAATTAAAAAAAACCTGATTAAAAAATCCACACTAAAAACAACTCTACATTATTTCAAGCTTTCATCTTTTGGCAGCAGTAGAGACAAAAAAGATAGTTTACCAGGAAATGAGCTTTCGGTGTTTACATCTCTACTTGAGTAAATGAATGATATTACAATAGAAGGCTGTTTGACAATTCCCGAAGATAACAGATTCGCTCAAGATGAAGTGCAAGATGGGAAAAAAAAAACACACACACACACGCACACCCCTAACACATTCACAGCCACAATCAATTGGCTCGGTTTGGCTGCCTCGGCGATCACCACAGCCCGAGGCAGCCAATGTTGTGGCGCGGAGAGTAGGGGCACCACCGGCTGGGGTGCCACTGCCACCCCTTCTCTCTGGGCTGTGGTGCTGGCCTCCTACGCGCCTCTTTGGGCTTTGGTGATCACCGAGATGTCTGAACTCAGCTGAAGCACACAACCCTACTTTCCATCGTGTAACAGGAAAAATCGATACAGCCCTAAAAAAATAGGGGGGGGGGGGTTTAAGGTAGCATATTTACTTAAACAGAGCTCTTTGGCCAGTGTCTCAATATGCCAGCAGAAGCCTGGTGCCATAACTGTCGCCCTTATCCAGCAAATAGATCCTCAATGCATGATAGAGATACCCATGCTAATCTTTATTTTGCACCTATCACATTGTCAGAATCCCAAAGATACCCAGAGGCACAGAAGGTTGGGGACCCCTGATTGATACCCTGCCTTTCTCCCCAAAGTACACTGTTGCCTTGTTCTCCTTCCTTCCATTTTAGCCCCACAACAACACTGCAATGTCAGCAGCAGGGGCTCATGGTAATTGTAGTCCATGGACATCGGGACAGCCGCAGTTTGGCCACCCCCACTCTGACAACACCTTGGAGCTGAATATGCAGAGATGTCTGGGGACACAGCACAACTATTTATATCCTGCAATGAATCACCAAATGCATGTTCTACATACAAAATGCTTTAAAAGATTCAAATCAACTAATGGCCAAAAAAAAAGAGAGAAAGAAACAACAACAACCCTCACACACAGGATGGAATTCCCCGGAGAGAAACTCTGTATTCTAATCATGCTCTGAGCCACTGCGGAATTTTGAATTTCATTTGCAAGCGTGCAACTGGAGTAAGGGGGAAAGAGAATGGCAGAGTTAGAGGGGGGCGGAGATGCTTGCTGAAGGGCTGGGTCTTGCACCCAGAGAGCAACAGGGCACAATAGGGTGCCTGGAGATCCCAAAAGCATTTGCCAAACTGCAGAGATCAGTTCCCCTGGAGGAAATGGCATTTGGGGACAGACGACATCCCCGTGGAGTTTCCTCCCCTCTCCAAACTCTGCCTCTTGAAGGTTAACATTATTGGGCATTTCCCAAGCTAGTGTATGGCATAAGCATGCTTGAAGCAAACATGCTTATGAAGCAATCTACCTGTGGAGAAGAAACAGTCCTGATGCTACTGAATCCCATTTGGTGGCACCATATCCAGGCAAAGGGCCCCTTAGACAAAGCAGCCTGGGAAAGCAGCTGAAAAAGCAACCTAGGGAAGGGGACGTTTGCCAAGGCAGTCTCCCTCTCCGCTGTTCAGGTGCCAAATGCCTAAGAGCCCAGGGGAGGAAGTGCTGGAAGGGAAACGCTCAGAAGACACGCACCTCTGGATCACTGCAAATGTTGGAAGGGCTTGATAACGTTATCTCCACAAGCATCAGAGCAAGGAAGTTTACAGAACGGGAACCCCCAAGTTTGCAGGCTCCAATTGCAGGTGACATTCCATCCCCCCCATATCACCGTCCCTGATGGAGGGAGCCGACACAAGGGTAAACCTGGATTCCGTGATATGCATGAATGCAGAGCGAATGCAAAGACAGAGGGCTGCAGGAGACGGACAAATGACTGTGCAGACGCCACTGCCGGTAGAAGCCCACTCTAATTTGCACAGTCAAAAGAAGAAGAGGAAAAAAAATCAGCTCTGCCTATAACATGACCCGTTTTAAAATCCTTATAAAAAAAACAAATATAATTTCTTAAGTCAAATGCTGTGACCTTTTCACCTTGCAAACTCCTATAAAAGCATTACAATTACTTCCATCTAAAAGGTTAAAGATTCTTGAAGCAACACAAGACCATCATTTGTCTGGATGTAAACTGAGCGCTGGTGACCCTGCCACATCACGGCTGACTCTTTGACTCTGAAGGCAGCTGACTGGAAAACACCAGCCGCTAAGAACCCCTGGACCCCCGGGATTAATTAAGAAATAACTAGGCTGTGCTTTTAGCTGCTGAACAGCCCTACGCAGAAGTAAATGTTTTCTTCTTGAAGTAGCAGGCACTGTTCTTGCAAACACCGCAAGGTCTTTCAGAAAATAAAGGATGCATTGCTGCTCAAGTCATTTTTGTTGAGTCTTCATAATGTATCTTCTCAACATGATGAACATCTTTCTCTCTCATACCGTTTCTTAATTTATTAGTTTTGAGCAGATTAAGAACATATAAAGTACCAGACCATATTGGATTGGCTGCAGGAATCTATCACAATCTGCCCAATAACCTCCAATCTTGACATCTTTATTTCCTACACCAGTGGTCCCCAACCTTTTTATCACCGGGGACCAGTCATCGCTTGACAATTTTACTGAGGCCCGGGGGGGGGGGTAGTCTTTTGCCAAGGGACATCACTGCCACCTGAGCCCCTGCTCCACTTGCTTTCCCGCCGGCGCCCCTGACTTCCCGCCGCTCACTGGGGGTGCTGCCAGCAGCAGCTGTGCAGTGCCATGCCAAAGGGGAGACCCAGCCATGGTGGCTGCTGGAGAGCACCAAAGGTGAGCCGGTGGCAGAGTGGCAAGGCAGCCCACGAGGCATCAGCCAGGGAGGAGGACGAGAAGGAGCCGCGGCCCGGTTCTGTCTGATCGACGGACCGGTCCCGGTCCCTGGACCGGGGGTTGGGGACCACTGTCCTACACAACAGTCTCTGGAATTTAACCTAAACAAATGGTATCCTTATAAACTGAGCTTGTTATTCCTGCTCTGTCCTTGAGTCAGTTAAGCAACTTCATTGTGCTGCATGCTGGCTTACTGCTCACCCTCTGCCTCTATTTATAGACTGGAAATTCTGATTTCGTTGTGTCTGCGGAAATGTGCATGCACATGAAAACATTTCTTTTATTTATATTTGGATTTATATGCCGCCGTTCCCTGGGGGGCTCATGGCGGTTTGCAACAATAAAATAATAAAACACATTAAGACCTTGAATAAAACTATGCTATCCTTAAAGGTGCCGCCGGACACAAACTCTGTTCTCCAAAAAATTCCACAATGGAAAGAGTGATAGTTCTACTATTATCATTCCACATAAAATTGTGACTGTCCTTCTGATGATATGTTGGCCCTCTGATTGGCCCTCAGGGGTGAGGGACCTCCCATCGAGGGCCAATCAGAGGCCTCTACTTGGTGTCCTATCCCCCCGTGAGCCAACCACAAACTGTGCCGGGAAGGCTGGCCCATCTTCCGGTGAGGCCCTGTACCTTGTGCCAACCTCTTCATGGCCATCAGTTGGCAGGCAAGTCCATCTGCCTTCTCCATCACCTCGCCACCAGCAAAGGGTGGCCCAGCCTGGCCACCTCTACTGTAGACACGCACCACTCTTGCTTGCCTCCCTGCCTCTAGTGGGGGTGGGGAATGTGGGCAACCACATCCTCTGGTGAGGTCCTGCTGCTCTCTCCAGCTCCTGCCTCTCTAATAGTCTTCAAATAAAAGAGAGAATATCTCCATATACTCTACATTTTGGAGCAAAAGGAAACTTAAAAGATTTCTAGATTCGGAAAAATAATTACAGTCAAAGGTCACATGATTTAGAGAAGGTGCCAAACTGCACTGCTGTCGCCCATATCCCTTGCAAAACTCTAGAACTGGGGGAGTCAAACTGTGGCCCTCCAGTTGTCCATGGACTACAATTCCCATGAGCCCCTGCCAGCAAACGTCAGCAGGGTCTCATGGGAAATGTAGTCCATGGACATCTGGAGGGCCACAGTTTGACTCCCCCTGCTCTAGAACATGATGCACCTCAATCAAGGTCAGGTTCAAATCCCCACTCTCTCATGGCAGCTTGCTGCATGACCTTGGGCTAGTCATCTTCTCTCTGCCCAACTCACCTCCCAGGGCAATTGTGAAGATAAAATGGAGGAGAGGAGAGTGAAGTAAGCGGCTTTGGGCACCCAACTGGGAAGAAAAGTGGGGTACAAATGAGCTCAATAAACAAGAATGCCTTGTTTCTTAGGAGACATGATAAATATCCTTTCTAGAAGTTCTTATAAATGAAAATCTGACAGAATTATTGTATGTTCAAAGCTATGTCTGTTCTATCACTAGGAATTAAAATAAGAGAAATGATTTTTAGCAAAAATTTCTCCTTCTCTCAAGCACTGGAAAACATAGGGGACTTTGTTCCACAGTGAATGTGGCAACCCTTCTTCCAACTGGACAGCCCTGGGGCCACAGGAAGGAAGAAAACAAACTCCAGACCTCAAAGGCAATATTTGCTAGGTCAAATGTTTAGATCCCCCCGAACACCAAGAACATAAAAGGGGGAAAGTAGATTATTGGTAAATAGGTTGTTTGTGCTGACGGGGGCAAGAAAGTGCCGTTTTTTTTGGGGGGGGGGCATTCTTAGCAAAAATGTGCCCTTTATGGGAAAACAGTCACAAGATAATAATTGCAATTAATTTCAAAGAGTGAAGTTCAGACTGGTTAATCGTGCTTTCTGAGCTTCTGGCATAGATGTTTTCTCCTGTTGTCCTGAAATATGAATGAATCTTTAAAAGACTACACCCCCCCCCCCCCGCCTGAAGATTAGGGGGCTTGGCTCCCACCAACAACTGAACTCTCCACAGCTTGTTCACAATAGCCAAGAACAAAAGAGACCCTTTCAGGGTTTTGTTCCTCGAGGCAATCTTCCAGTTTCAGTTTTAGCCCAGAAAAATAATATCAGTTATGTCTTTTTTCTGTCATGTAACAAATGCAGGGCATTCTCTCCATAGTGTTTTCTTTGGATACAACACAGGGCAATACTTTTTAAAAAAAATTCTCTTCTTTCACAAATTCTCATTTTACAAACTTGTTTTTTTGAGGGGGTGGGGCTTTATTGAGGGGAAGCAGCTGGAATACTTGGTCATGGACAGATCGCACCAGCATGGAGTGCGTGCTTTCAGTCCTCCTGGTCAGTCTAGAACAGCTGTAACAGTTCAACACTGGATGCTAAATTATGGCAGGAAACTGCTGCTGCAATGCTTAAGCAAGGCTTTCTCAATCAGGGTTTCGTGATGGCCCTGGGAGGGTTTCCTAAAGGGATGGGAGTTAATTTTTTAATAGAGTTTAAAAATTTGTAAAACATTTACGGTGATATAACCACATATGGTCATCTTGGCCCCCCTTCCCAAGTGGCCAGTGATGGGCCTGGAGGGGGTGGGAAGGGGAGGGGCCCTGGGTGGGCGTGTCCACAGCTCTGCTTCCCAACCATATTCTGCATGATCACGCCAATTCTGGGATTTCTCAAAGCCCGAAGAATGTTTCAGAGGTTCCTCAACAGTAAAAAAGTTGAGAGAGGCTGGCTTAACCCTTGTTCCTAACTAAATTTTCTTAGAAGTCAATAGAATTTATTACCATGTAATCACATTTAGCATTTCAATCTTTATTGCTTCTCCTACTTCTACACAGCCAGCATGGCTAGCCTAGAAATCTGAGACTTTTCTGGTTTAAACTGTAAAAAATGCAGCCTAACAACCCGTAAGACAGCCTGAGGCATGACCTGTACGGTGGCAAGCTGGCACCTGGGAGGTGGGGAGGGGGGCAACTTGTAGTCGCTGGGGCACAGAGAGGAGAGGAGGATGCTGTTGTATTTGGGCTGCACCTGGAGATATCCTGCTATTACAATTGATCTGCAGATGACTGAGATCAGCTGCATTGGAGATCCCCCCCCCTCTCTTTGGCTCCATCCTCAAATTTCACAATATTTCCAGATTTGGCTATTCTATGTTGTATCCATCCTGTCTGTGGACTTCCTAGAGGCGGCTAGTTGGTCACTGAGTTAACCTTTTGGACTTGAAGGCCTTTCGGTCTTACACAGCATGGCTCTTCTTAAGGCCTTATCTTCCTTCGAACTACAGCTCCAAGAACTATTAAAACCTACCCAAGTGGATGCTTCATGGCTCACTAAGCAACCCAGTACAAATTGGGGGTGAGCAACTGGATGGCAGCACAGCACTGGGCAGAGGCGGTGGCTCAGTGGAGGAGCCTCTGTTTGACCGTTTATGCACTGGAGGTTTCACGCTGGGCTGCAGCCTGGAGTTTTAGTCGTGGCAGTTTGCCCCACCACTTCCTGTGCCCACATGGGGGAGCATTTGGCCTGGTGCAGCTCATCCACCCCCTATTTTTGCTCCTGCACGGGAGCTGGGGCAGTGAAGTTCCCAGTGCATAAACGGTCTTTGGCATGCAGGAAGTCCCAAATTCAATCCCTGGCATATCCAGGTAAAAGGGCCGGGCCACAGGTGACGGGAAAGACCTCTGCCTGAGACGCGGGGGAGCTGCTGCCAGTTTGAGTAGACAGAGTTTCTCAATTTTGGCGCCACCGATGAGAAGGTTGTCTTGGATTGCCATCAGAATAACCTCAGAGGGTGGGGGTACCCCAAGCAAGGCCTGAGATGATAATGGTTTATATAGGAGGATGTGTTCCTTCAGTTAGGCTGCTCCCAAGCAATATAGGAATTTAAAGTTCCAGCACCTTAAATTGGGTCTGGAAGCAAACTGGGAAATGGTGTGGATGGGCCAAGTGGAGTGATATGGTCCCTACCACCCACCCAGCATCCTGGCTGCAACGTTCTGTATCAACAGAAGTTTCTGAACCATTTTCTCCCCCTCCCCTTGATAATTATTCTTACACTACACTCATTTCTTGGAAAAACCAAAGACACACAATATAATCCCCCTCCACTGCCCAGGGACTGAGACAATTTTATTCGCAGAACTCATGTTCCTATTCATCTTTCTTGATAACTGTCTAGTAGACCTTCTTTAAGTCCTTGGTTAGGACGATGTAGTGGTTCTCCTGTACAGCCTCCTAACATTTTGAGTTGGTCAGCACCTGAGATCTTGTTTGGCCGGGTGACACAGTTCTCTAGATCCACCTTCTCAGAAAGATGAATCATTCTGGTGATGGTGGAAAAGAACAATAATTTCTGGCACTGATCCAGAAGAGGAAACTCCATTTTATGGTACAGGCAGCCTGGTCAGAGCTGAGCAGGGTCAAGTGTGTTGGCTCAGTTTATGGCCACTAACTTTCTGGTCAAAGCCATCCACCTGGTTGAGCAGCTCCAGCAAGGTGTGTTAAAACTCCCTGTCCCCACTCATCTGTGCATAAAAGCGCTTGGTGACAATGGTGACAACTTTGTAGATGAGGACAATGGCTGGGATGTTCTCTTTGGCCAGGCAGGAGATATTCCACTCCATCCATGGCTCTTCGCCCAGCTACTTCTTTACAAACTGAGGTTCCACCACCCGAATGAAGGCAGCTGTCATGTGGTGGGCCACTGCTTTGGCCAACATGGTCTTTCTGCACCTAGGGGGGTGATATAATACATTTGTTGAAGGATCAATGCCAGTCTGTAGAGTTTAAAGTGGGTGAGGAATAGTTCCACAGCCTTGCTGATTTTCTGCTTCTGAATATCCATCCCACCAATATCAGCATACATCACATCCCGTTACTGATCTGAGCATCATAATGCTGCTGTTAGCCTCAGGCATTGCTCCAGGAACTGGTTGATGACCAGAAGGATGCTCTGGATTTGTTTGACTTCCTCCTGTGCTTGCAAAACTCTTTATTCAGGTTTTTCTGCTCATCTTCTGTATCTCCAGGAATTCCAACTCCTGCTGCAGCTTCTTGTAGTGATTATAGTGATCCTTGGCCTCCACAACATCCTTAGCCTCTGGAACCAAGAAGGAGAGGCCAGTCTGAGGTCTGGAGACGCTCAGAGCAGGAATTTTATCCTGCATTTTCTTTTCTAGATCTCTTCTATTTCTGACTATCTATCCAAACTCAGGCCAGGTGGCTAGTTGCCACTTCTGGGAGCAGATTCCACAAGCTAGCTGAGATTTCTGAGCAATTTTCAAGGGCCATCTCATGGAGGTTTTTGGCAATGGTTCAGACTCAACCCTGTAAGGTGGTCCAGAAGGATACCATGATGGATGACACCGAAAGCCACTGAGAAGTCAGAAGAATCCAGAGTCTCACTCCCTCTGTCATCCACCAGGGACACCAAAATTGTCTCAGTCCTAGAACCAGGCCTTGCTGTGGGGATAAGAGATTAAGGAGGGCAACCATATTTCGGCTGAAGCAGCAGACCAGCGTTTGAGTCCAGGAGAACTTTTAAGACTAATGAAGTTTTATTCAGGCTATAAACTATCATGGCCACACTTACACACAAAAGCTTATATCCTGAATTAAACCTTGCTGGTCTTAAAGGTACTATTTTATTTTATTGATTTATTTAGATTTATTTATTTATAATTTTAAATTATAAACAAGAATTTTAATTGTAAAGAAGTGCTATTCTTTTGTACCCCACTTACAATTGCCTGCTCTTCTTCTCTCCACACCAGATGCCTTGGGAGGCAGATGGGGCTGAGAGCTCTGAGAACTGTGACTTGTCCAAAGTCAATCAGCTGGGCTCAAGCAAAATTAGTCTGCCTGCCTGCCTGCCTGCCTGCCTGCCTGCCTGCCTGCCTGCCTGCCTGCCTGCCTGCCTGCCTGCCTGCCTGCCTGCCTGCCTGCCTGCCTGCCTGCCTATCTATCTATCTATCTATCTATCTATCTATCTATCTATCTATCTATCTATCTATCTATCTATCTATCTATCTATCTATCTATCTATCTATCTATCTATCTATCTATCTATCTATCTATCTATCTATCTATCTATCTATCTATCTATCGGAATGTTTAAACTTGATGTTACCCACCCTGACCAGGGAAGGGCAGGATATTAAAATAAAATACAAGATAATTAGAGTCTACCTTCCAAACTTTCTCCGGGGGAACTGATTGGTCAGGCACCTGGTGATCAGTTGCAATAGTGGGAGGTCTCCAGCCACCACCTGGAACTTGGCAACGATACCTGTAAGCTATTTTGGGATTCCCCCCCTACTGTGGAGAAAGATGGGGCTTAAATAAAGTATAATAAATGCATGAATGAACTTGCATGGTCACGCCCAAAACTCTGGCTGGAACTGTTGAACAGCACCCCCCCTCCCTTTGCCTGTTCCTGCCCCCAGCGCAATGCTACTGGCAGAGGTACAGCCGTCCGTTGTGTCTCGCTCTTCCATCCCATAAATACGTAAATGGAAATATCCATGAATGTATACGGAGGGGAATCTCTACAGCACAAGCTGCGGCACCCTTACATTTTAAATTCCTCACATTGGTGGCTCTAAAGAAATAATTTGCTTTTCTTTCTTCTGTAAAAGTTATTTATAGGCTGCCTAGCATGTCAGAGCAAAGCAGATAGATATATGGTCAAAAAGCACCCGTATTATAAAGGAAGGCTCTTAATGGATGATGGCTACTGGGATAACATTAATCCAGTATTAGGACTTTTACGGGAAAAAATACAAATGTAATTTATCTTTTTAACTGTCAGCTGCATTTCTAAAGCTTTAAAATCTGTAGCTTCCAGGGGCCTTTTGTCTTTCTGCCATGGCAGGAATATCTTGGACAGCTGTAAGAGCTTTGTAAGCTATCTTTCTCAAAATCCATTAGCTAATTCAAGGAACCTAATTAGAGCTGCCATTTTGATGAAACAGGCGGAATCCTTAGTACAAACTAGTCACACCATCAATGTTTATCAGAAAGCCACAAGAATCAAAACTTTATTCTATATAATTTAGAAGTGTTTGACATAAGCAGAATATTTATGAAATGATGATGATGGCTTGGAAGGGAATGTATATATGTTTTCCACCCTTGTTTAGTGAAAGAGTAAAATGTACCACTAAGCCCACCTCTTCAGACGCAGAAGTCTGAGCAGGGAACTACTTCAAGCGATCAGTGGTCTTTGACCCTCTTTTTTTTTTTAATCTACATATATTCATTTATATGATAAGAGCATGACAAGAGCCCTGCTGGGTCAGACCAGGGGTCCATCCAGTCCAGCCTCCTGTCTCACACAGGGGCCAGCCAGTTCCTCTGGAGGGCCAACAACAGGGCAGAGAGGCCGAGGCCTTCCTAAGGACATCAGGAGAGCCCTGCTGGGTCAGACCAGGGGTCCATCCAGTCCAGCCTCCTCTCTCACAGAGGGGCCAGCCAGTTCCTCTGCAGGGCCAGCAACAGGGCAGAGAGGCCGAGGCGTTCCTAAGGACATCAGAGGAACCTTGCTGGGTCAGACCAGGGGTCCATCCAGTCCAGCCTCCTGTCTCACACAGGGGCCAGCCAGTTCCTTTGGAGGGCCAACAACAGGGCAGAGAGGCCGAGGCCTTCCTAAGAACACCAGAAGAGCCCTGCTGAGTCAGACCAGGGGTCCATCCAGTCCAGCCTCCTCTCTCACAGAGGGGCCAGCCAGTTCCTCTGCAGGGCCAGCAACAGGGCAGAGAGGCCGAGGCCTTCCTAAGGACATCAGGAGAGCCCTGCTGGGTCAGACCAGGGGTCCCTCCAGTCCAGCCTCCTGCCTCACACAGAGACCAACCAGTTACTCCGAGGCCTTCCCCTGATGTTGCCCCCTGGCTCTGAATGCGGAGATTCCCCTGTTACCACTGCCAGTGGCCACTAACAAGATGTATCTTCCATGAATCTATCGAATCCCCTTTTAAAGCTGCTTATTCCTGTGGCCATCACTACACCATCCGGCAGCAACTTCCACATTTTAATCACTTGCTGTGTCAAGCTGTCTTTCCTTCTGTCCTCCCAGAACCTACAGCCCATTAGCTTCACTGGATGCCTCTGAGACAAGGCGAGCAATTTTTCTTTGTTGATGTTCTCCAGCCCATGCCTCATTTTATAAACCTCTCTCTTTTCTAACCCGAAAAGTCCCTGACTCTTAAGCCTTTCCTCATATGGAAAGCCCTCCAACTCCCAATCATAGTGGCCGCCTTCCTCTGTACTTTTTCCAGCTCTGCACCATCCTTTTGGAGATCTGGGGACCAGAACTGAACACCATATTCCCAATGAGGCCGCACCATAGGCCTATGCAGGGGCATTACGATATCGGCCGCTTTCCTAATCATCCCTTGCACAGAGTTTGCCTTGAGCACTGCTGCAGCACTTCCATGGAGCTCCCAGAAGCAGCACCTTTCTCAAAATGTCCACTGTCCGGAGAAGACACGCAGGCACCGGCTTGTGAGTCGGCTTGCAAAGGTGCGGCTCTAGAAGCTCCCGGCAGCAGCAGCCTGTGGAGACGCAAACGTTATTCTATGCAACATTTTCATGCGCCTTCTCGCACAACGGGTACGGAAGTATGCCGATGACCCCCAGCTCTTCCTCCTGATGGATGGCCGCCCTGACTCTCCCCCAGAAGCATTAGCCAGCTGCCTGGAAGCAGTGATGGGATGGCTCAAGCAGAGTCATCTGAAGCTCAACCCTTCAAAGACTGAGGTCCTGTGGCTGGGTAGGAAGGGCCCATGTGAGGAAGTGCGCCTGCCTACCCTGGATGGTGTGCAGCTCTCTATGGCTCACTCAACCAGGAACCTGGGTGTGATCCTGGATGCTTCCCTCACAATGGAAGCCCAGATTACGAAGGTAGCACAGCTGGCATTCTTCCATCTCCGCCAAGCCAAGCTACTAGAGCCCTACTTGGCCCCAGAACACCTAGCCACAGTGATCCATGTGACGATCACCTCCAGAATAGATTTCTGTAACTCGCTCTACGCAGGCCTGCCCTTAGCCTTGACCCGGAAACTACAGCTGGTCCAAAATGCAGCGGCCAGATCCTCACATGGAGATCCCACATCCGGCCCATACTACATCAATTGCAATGGTTGCCAGTTGAATTCCGGATCAGGTTAAAGGTTCTGGTAATTACCTTCAAGGCCATATGTGGTCAGGGCCCAGTGTACCTGAGGGACCACCTCCCTGCCTATGCCCCCAAAAGAGCTTTACGCTCTGCCGCCACCAACCGGCTACCGGTCCCTGGCCCAAAAGAAGTTCGCCTGGCCTCGACCAGGGCCAGAGCCTTCTGTGTCCTGGCCCCCACCTGGTGGAATGAGCTCCCAGAGGAGATCAGGGCCCTGACAGGACTAAAACAGTTCCGCAGGGCCTGCAAAAGGGAGCTCTTCCACCAGGCTGAGGCCAGGCCAACCAACATCTGCAGGGCCCCTGCCCCTCCCCTCCCCCCAGAAACCCACTAAGACTCCTGGACCTGTTCGAGTGATGACTTTTTATGTTATGATACACTGATACACTGATACGTTATACTGTAACCCGGTTAATCAATTAATAGTATTAATGTTATTATATGTATGATTTCATGTATAGTTGCAGTTGTATGTAAACCGCTCTGAGTCTTCGGGGAGGGCAGTATAAAAATATGAATAAATAAAAAATAAAATAAATAAAATATTGCGAGTGACACTCCAAGGTGCATCTGTGGCCCCGAGGGCCCTGGGGGAGGGCAGGCTTGACAGTACGGGGAGCCAAGGAGTGCTTTGGGGTCTGCTGCCCTCTCCACGACCACCATGACCTTGTACTGCAAAACCCAAATAGAAAATACTGAAGTGAGTGAAAGAATTCAAAATATAAATACTGAACTAAATTAACTATCCAGTTCCTGTTCCCACTTCTGGGGAGGTCCGAGGCCTGCTTCATACCGCACTGGGCAGACCGCAAGAGGAGGGCTGTGGGTGGTTCTGGAGGCCTCACTTCAAAAAGGATGTGGACAAAACAAAGAGGGGGCAGAGGAGAGCGACAGGCATGATCAGGGGCCTGGGGATGAAGCCCTCCGAGGCAAGGCTGAGGGACTTGAGAACAGTCAGCCTGAAAAAGAGGAGATTAAGAGAGGATGGCTCCCTTGAAATACCTGAAAGGTTGTCACTTGGAGGAGGCCAGGGAGCGGTTCCTGTTGGTAGCAGAGGAGAGGACCCACAGTAATGGGTTTAAACTACGTGTAGATCAATTTCGGCTAGCACTGGCAATCTTCAAGCAAAGGTTGGATGCACACTTTTCTTGGATGCTTTAGGATGCTTTGGGCTGATCCTGCGTTGAGCAGAGGGTTGGACTAGATGGCCTGAATGGCCCCTTCCAACTCTATGATTCTATAGATATCAGGACATGTTTTTCACAGAGTAATTCAGCAGTGGAATGGGCTGCCTCAAGAGGTGGTGAGCTGCCCCTCACTGGTGGTCTTCAAGCAGCAGCCAGACAGGTACTTATCCTGGATGCTTTAAGATGATCCTGCCTTGAGCAGGGAGTTGCGCTAGATGGCCTGTATGGTGTCTTCCAACTCCGTGATTCTATGATTTTGTGACTGCACAAAGTAGAGTTGGTTCTTTTGTGCTGCTTTTCTCTACCCAAAGGCATCTCAAAGCAGCTTACAGTCGCCTTCCCTTTCCTCTCTCCACAACAGACACCCTGTGAGATGGGTGAGGCTGAGAGAGCCCTGATATTCCTGCTCAGTCAGAACAGCTCTATCAGTGCCATGGTGAGCTGGCTGCATGTGGGGGAGCGGGGAACCAAACCCGGCTCGCCAGATGAGACGTCCGCACTCCTAACCACTACACCAAGCTGGCTCTCACTGAAGTGAGGGTTGAAGTGCTTGTCTTCACTCCACGTCTCCTGGCCTTTCCCAACCCCAGATAAGAGGAGGAGTGTCTTACTTCATGCGGAGCCAGAGTGAAGGAGAACTTCAGTGCTCTCACTCAGCTCTGGCTTCAGATGTCATCGCCTGGCCAGGTCTCTTTCGGTCAAACGAGAGTGAGGGCAGGAAGCAATGGCTCTCTCACCTTAGGACATCATGCAGCCAGTGGAGCTGCGTTCGAGACTCATGCAGTGAGGGCCATACTCCCCCCCCCCCCCTCCAGACATCTTGGTGAATAAAATATTAAGCAGCGGCAGAGAGTGCAGCCCTCCACTTTCTAAGGGGCAGGAGAAGGAGATTTAGTCATGTGGTTAATAGGCTGTCCCTCTCTGACCGCAGTCACAGGGTGGCTAACAACATTAAAAACCTGGACAGAAAGGATTTTAAACCCTTATCAATTAACAACTGCATTTTTAAAAACTAAGTTCCCATTGAAAAGGATGCTCCAGCACAGTCCCCAGACGGTCTGTATAATCCTGGTTTAGTCTGTCTATCCCAGGTTCAGGTGGGAGGGGGGAGAGGTGGTGGGGCCCATTCTGATGGGACCAGGTGCTAACATTGGCCTCGACCATGCGCCTGGCGGAAGAGCACCATTCTGCAGGCCCATCAGAACGTCCTTGGCTCTGATAGGGGTCAGCTCTCTGCTGGCAGATCATTCCACCAGGCTGAGCAAGGAAAATTCTGCCGTGGTCCGGAGGGGACAGGAGTGGTGGGGACCAGGGAGGGGCCACGGGGTCCCAATCCATGAGAGAGGACACCCGTGAAACTTGACGCCTTCCTGCCAATCCCCTCTTGGAGCTGAAAGTGTTCAGCTCAGCAGGGCTCATGCGAGAATTCGTTTGGCAGCCTCTAAGGTGCCAAAGGACTCGTGGTTTTTCGCTGCAACAGACGCAGCAGAAATTGTTTCCAAATCTGTGACTCACTCTGTAACGCAGACGTAATTGGATAAAGCCGATCGTTGTGAGGAATAAAGGGGAAGGCACTCTGGACATTTCTTACACGCATCTTGAAATTTCGGCTTTTGATTTTTTTTAAATATCAGAGACGGAAAGGCTCGTTGCTGCATGCAAGGGAGTCTGGTTCGACATGCATCTTCACGTACATCTAATTATATCTCAGTTCATTCTATATGCTCAGACAAACAGATGCAGAAACAAAATCAGCCTCTTTTCCCACCAAAAGACAGCAGATGTTCTAGTTAAGCTGCTTGTGTGCAGGAGGTGAAAGGTGCAAACCTTACAAGGAGCGCATGAAGCATTCTAACGGCAATTTAACGAGGAATCGCGTAAACAGCAAATGAAATAATTTGTAAAGTATTTCATTAGCTGTCAAGTGCGAGGCGCGAGGCAGAATGAAAACGTGCCGGCTAGTATTTGCGCGTGACAGAATAGCTCTTAGAGAACAGAGCGCTCCTTAGGGAGGTGTGCATTTAATCAGCACTGTAATTATTGTGATATCGCCCCTGGAGCTCAAGCAAAGGGGGAACTGGGAACCGTTATGTTTTTGACGTCGCTCAAACATATCACAAATACAGTTCTTAAGTAGACAGCATATCGTTTTCCGGAGCTCTCTGGAACGCCAGAACAGACAGCCGAAGAGTGACTTAGTAAGCATTAAGCAAAATATTCCAGAGAGGTCATTCACATCAGTGCAGTTCTGCAGCAAATATGTAGAGAAGCCCTCCAAAATCTGCAGCTAGTGAACCAGAAGGAAAACTAGCTTTTGGGTAGGGCAGCCCAAAACTGAGACTCAATCCACCTTACTGTTTAATTGCCGGCAAAATTGGGGGAGGTGTCCTCAACAGCAGTTATTCTCAATAAGAGCAGCCGGACGGCAGACCATTCCTATGACTCACAAACTGTACTTTTATTGACTAGCTACCGCCCCTGAAACGACGCTTGTTCTTCTTTTTTATTTAACAGGATATTTATATCCTGTCTTTCCCCTGTGGTTCTCTAGGACACGGGTGACCAAAACTGGGGTTCTCCATATGTCCATGGACTACAATTACCACGAGCCCCTGCCAGAATGGGCTTGCAGGAGCTCATGGTAACTGTAGTCCATAGACATCTGGGGAGCCACAGTGTGGCCACCCCTGTTCTAGGCCAAGCCAATATAAATGCTGGGCTTCTGAGAGCCACATCTGCATGCCACTCCTGTATTTGGGCTGCATTAAAGCCAGAAACATGGTTCCGATTCCTTTTTATTATTACTCTGGAGGTTGCCTTAAGGTCCTTAGAGCCAAGTGGTAGGAGTCAACATTTTGAAAAATAAATAAATTAGAAGATATACATGGAAATATTTATTTCCTGCCTCTCCCACCAGCTCTGACGTGGCCAATGTCTGAAAAATTTAACTTATGATTATTTTTAGAAGGACCCTTTCCGCACAAGGAATCTGCCTCTGGAGAGCCTCTGGTTGCTGGCAGGTTTTAGAACCAACCTCCACATGACGTTGTATGCATCCTGAGGCTGTCTAGGGGCTGGCTCGAGTTTTCAGCAGATTTGCCATGGGATGAGGGAAATCGCCAAAACTGGATTTGCCACCTCCTATTTCACTTCTCATCAGGGAGTAACCAGGGAGGGGGAAAGGCGCGATAGTCTCTGTAGTGTTGTCCCATCCTTGCATCCATCCTCCCCTCTCCATTACCTGCTCTGAGAATTTAAAAAAAGGTGTGGTCTGTGGTGCTGCAGGACTGCAAAGCTACTTTGTCAAAGGTAAAATAAAATATTTTGTAAAGTGTCCATGTTCCTTCGGGCAGGGAAAACACAGTCCTGTTTGTGTTTTCTGATAGTGGGGATTGAATGGGGAAAGAGGGAGGGGGTGCATGATGAAGTAGCCCTCTCCTGATCAGCCAGGTATCTTTGTGCTTTGTTTTTAAGCTCACAGCGTACATTAAACCACTCTTCGGGGTCCAGGTACCCTTTCCAGCCTCTCACAAATCTACCCAGACATAAATAGAGTCAGAAACACCAAGAATCCCCAAAAGGTGGGGGGATGCTGTATTTTTCTGCTGATTCTCCATAGCAATGCGGAAGTGTTACATTTTTTAATTAAAAATGCTTCTGTGTTGTGGCCTTACTGCATAGCAACATGGAAGTGCCTAAAAAATAATTTGGGGGTGGGGGGGGGGAGAACATTCCAGTCTGCCAGGGAACCAGTGTGCTGTGTTTGGTGGCTTGCTGTAATTGACAAACCAAGGAGCAGGGGGTAGGGGAGAGGTTTGGCTTGTTTCCCTTGCAGACTCATCAGGGAGGCAAAAAGCCGTGACGAGGCAGAGGAAAAACATGAGAGGGGTCTCCCGTGGGATGTGCAAATACGTGGCTCACAACCTCGCGTTTGAAAGCAGGAGACAGCTTGAGGTTTGTGCCTCTGTGTGGAAATGGTCAAAGTGTTTACATGACTACAGACATCATCCACATGTTTAAAAAGCCCCTTTCTTGAACCCTGTGTGCACTATTCCTGAAGTAGTACCAGTACCTTTTAAACAATAAATTAGGACAGAATTTTTATTACTTCTCTTTCCTCAAATAAGACAGCCAAAGTGTATTGTGGGAAGGAACGCAGATCTAAAATCCTGATCGCATCAGGATTTCGTCAGCGCATTCTCCATTGTGCTCCTTCAGGAGTACACTAGGCATTTCAAACTGGGGATTAAAATTCATTATAGCATTATTAAGTCCCTTTGTTCTGGGTGAACCAGAGGGCAAAATAACAAAAATGGTTCTGTTTTGGCTGACGTGGAATTGACCCCTGCTCCTCAACTTCTTCCACGGCAGTTAATGTAGTAACAAGATCCGGAGGGATGCGTCAGGAGCCGTTCAACTGCTCTCCACGTGGCTTGACGTCGCATAAACTAAGAGTGAACCCATGGAGCCAGATTAGAGCCCTCAACGACAACTGAGACGTATCCACAAATATCTATGTTCAGTTATGCACTCAAGGCAGTATCCTGCAAAGCACTAGAATAAGTGGCTAATAAGTGTGCATTCTGAAAGTTTTTGCTTCATTTCCCTTGTGCTGAAGCTGGTTCTTTTACTGTAGTAGTTTACCTTGAAATATTCTTGAGGTTGGCTAGAAAGTCAGTAATCCTGATTTTGCAGAATACTCCATGGAGTAGCCTGCTGGCAGGGGCTCATGGGAATTGTAGTCCATGGACATCTGGAGAGCCATAGTTTGGCTGCCCCCGGTCTATGGCCCCTGTGATATTCAGTATGGTGCAGTAGTTAAGAGCAGTGGACGCTAATCTGGCAAGCCCGGTTTGATTCTTAACTTCTCCACATGCAGCCAGCTGGGTGATCTTGGATGAATCACAGTCCTGTTAGAACTGTTCTCATAGAGAAGGTTCTGTCAGAGCTCTCTCATCTCCACCTACCTCACAAAGTGACTGTTGTGGGGAAAGGAAGGGAAGGAGATTGCAATTTCCTTTGGGTAGTGAAAAGTGGGATATAACAGCCAACTCTTCAACTCTTCTGGTAAGCCTTGCTTGGCAGAAGGGGGAAAAAGATTTAGGGAAAAGGTACCCACAGGACTGGAGAAGGGGGAGTGGAAGAGAAATGGAGGATTAGAATCCCTGACTGCAGCGCACATGGCTTGTAGAGGATATCCAGCCTTCAGCAGATCGAGAAAATGGCTTTACAGAGACAGATGAAGAGAGGGGATCAGTGTTTCTCAGAATAATATGCTTTGGCAATTTTTGTCAACATGAAAGACAGGTTTGGATTCTTTAAAAAAGGAAACGAAAGCTGGTCTGTTTGAGAAAAGTCATGGAGTTTGCAAAAATCCATTGTGGGCTTCTGGGGTTGAATGGCAAGTGAATGTTGCAATGCTTTTGCACACCACTGTGGGACTTCAGGAGAAGTCAAAGATTCGAGAACGTGAGCTTATCAGACATGTTTACTTCCTGACTGTGAATATTCAAGCTTCATTGCAAAGCGCCTCTTATTCGAAACAGAAAAGCACGTATTTTTTCCTTTGTTCTGCCTTGCTGGACTTCATATGAGGAGGGCGGCAAACATTAACCTGCTTCCCAAGACCCACACACTGCACTGCAGAGGACTGACCTAATTAACCAGCTAATTAATTTGATGATTCCAACCATAGTTGTCGGTGGTGGCCCTGCAGGCTTTCCAAAGCAAGAGCCTTTCAGAGGTGGTCTCCCATCCAAATGAAAATCCTGCCTGTCTTCTGAGACTGGATGATGACGATTAAATTGTATTTATTGGAAGAAGAGTTGGTTCTTAGATGCCGCTTTCCTCTACCCGAAGGAGTCTCAAAGTGGCTTACAAACACCTTTCCCTTCCTCTCTCCACAGCAGACACCCTGTGAGGGAGGGGAGGCTGACAGAGCTCTGACAGGACTGCACTGCGAGAACAGCTCTAACAGGACTGTGGCTATCCCAAGGTGCTCCAGCTGGCTGCCTGTGGAGGAGGAGCAGGGAATCAAACCCAGACTTCAGGTTAGAGGCCACTCACTGCTCTTCACCAAGCCGGCTCTCTGGTGACTCACGGTGGGTGACACCAAAACAAAATGCATAAACAGGACAAAATACAATATAAAATCCAGCTAAAATAGTTAATTAAAACTGTAAAACTATTACTCACTATTGCTTCTCTATCCTGCAAGATATGGCAGGGTCATAAACTAGAGCATATTTAGTTGAATTTGGTGGATTGCCGGCAGGGAAGTTTGGAAGTTATTTCTGCTTCAACCCCATAGAACAACTGTGCTTTACAAGCTCTCTCAAATGGGATGAGGGTAACCTGGCCTATCCAGGTCAATTTGAATCTGTGGTACGAAGGGGGCCACCACGTGAAAGCATGGAATCTTCCAAGTTTCACAGGCAAGAGTGACTTGAGCTATGCCTTCTACTTGGTAGGGCAGTAGGGTCAAGATTCCCCCAGGGTGTCTCTGGAGCGCATGCCGCGGAAACCCAGGAGCAGCATCTGTAGCTGTATATGGAGGAGGATGGCAAACAAAACTTATGCAGGATCAGAAGGAGGCCATAATGATGGCTTTCAAGACCCAAAAGGAGAGCTGGATAGAACTTATGGGGAATGGAACGTCTTCACCAAAGGACACATCATGGTTGACTTGTTGGAAAAAATCTGATGCCAATGTCCCTTTATGGGATCACAACAGGGGGCCAGGAGGAATCACGCATAGAATCATAGAGTTGGAAGGGGCCATCCAGGCCATCTAGTCCAACACCCTGCTCAACGCAGGATCAGCCCTAAGCATCCTAAAGCATCCAAGAAAAGTGTGTATCCAACCTTTGCTTGAAGACTGCCAGTGAGGGGGAGCTCACCACCTCCTTAGGCAGCCTATTCCACTGCTGAACTACTCTGACTGTGAAAAATTTTTTCCTGATATCTAGCCTATATCGTTGTACTTGAAGTTTAAACTCATTACTGCGTGTCTTTTCCTCTGCATCTTTCAACTGCCCTCCGGATATCCTTATCTATTGTTGTTCCTCTATATATTTGTGAAACAGCCTAGGGGGTGGGGCGTTTCTGGCTGTCCAAGTTGGAATAGGGCCAATCAGGGTGCAGCCAGCTTTGTCCTGATTGGCCCTGCCCCTGCAGCTCCCGCCCTCCGTCCCTGAACTCTAGCCTCTTTGCTCTCAGATGCCTCAGTGCCTGGAGCCAGCAGCAGGTAAGGAGATAGGGCCCAGGGCAAAGGGTCGTGGTGGAGGACTTGCTAACGAGGGCCTCTTGACCTGCTAGGCTGGGCTTGCTAACGAGAGCGTCCCGGCCTGATGACTGCCTACTAAAGAGCTCTGTCCCGGCCCTGACTACGAGCTGCGGCCCAAAGCCATCTTCAGCTGCCTGGTCAGGGGCCATGGTAGGGGACCCTTTCAAGGCCTGTTCTTAGGAATGGGCTTTGAAGCTAGTCCATTCATAAAAGGAGATCTTCTGATCATCGGGGTAACGGGCAGAGAGGAAACAAGAGGAAAGACTCTACTAGAGAGCAGGGAATATCTTTCCCCTATGCTAGCCTATCCATAAGATTTGGAGACATGCCAGTGGAAATACCCATGGATTTAGCATGGTTCTGCTGGAGCCCGATTTTGTGCAGCAATATCTAACACGGGTTTCCTGAAGGCCCTGGGAGGGTTTCCTGAATGGGTGGGAATTTATATATTTTTAAAAATGTGTTAAACATTTATCGGGTGATATGTTGACTCACCCCCCCCCCCATGGCCACTGATGGTCCTGGAGAGGGTGGGAAGGGGAGGGACTCCGGGTGGGCGTGTCCACAGCTCTGCTTCCCACCATATTCTGCACCACTACTGGCATTTCTCAAAAAATAATGTTTCCGGGGTTTCTCAATGGTAAAAAAGTTGAGAAAAGCTAATCTAGCACTTTTCTCCCTATAATTATAGTGCTCAGAAACTGCTGGCCCAAGTTCTTGGACTAGCAGAAATGAGAGGGGAAATAAGCTGAACAGCAGAAGTGGTTAGCATGGTCTTTCCCCTTGCACTTCCGCTTGCTCAGGAGCTTGAACACAAGTGGAAATGTTACGCTGGATCCAGCCCACTCAGTGGGAGCACGGAAGGCATGAGGTGAGGGGCGGGTCTCTTCTCCTTGAGAAAGTATCCCTAAGGAAATAGCTAGAGAGGAATCCTCCTGGGGGAAAGGGCCGTCTTATTACCCTTGAAGTGCCTCGTCGATTTTGCTGAAAGAAAAGACACTGCCTGACATCACAACAAGGCCAACCACATTGTCTTCTCTGGGCCAGTGACCTGCTAGCCCAGATGGGTGTGCTGCCGATCTCTAGTAAATGCTGCAGAGCTATACAGAGACACCTGGAATGTCTATCTGAGGGTCACTTGGAAGAAGCCTTTATAGACAGTGAGGGTCACTTTGAGAAGGTAGGCCAGGCTTTCTCAACCAGGGTTTTGTGAAACCCCGGCGTTTCTTGACAACCCTGGAAACGGTTCCTGAATGGGTGGGAGTGAATTATTTTTTAATATATTTTAAACATTTGTTAAAAAATTATCAGGTGATATAACCATACATGGTCATGTTGACCTGACTCCTCCTCCCAAAATGGCCAATAATGTGGCTGGAGGTGGTAGGAAGGGGAGGGGCCCAGATGGGCATGTCCCCAGCTCCGCTTCCCAACCATCTTCTGCAGCATCGCAACACTTCTGGGGGTTCTCAGAGCCTGAAGAATGCTTCAGGGGCACCACAGCATATGGTCAGCATGCTTCAAAAGGGACATGGCTTTGTTTCTTTAGGTCCTCCATGCCCACATGGGCCAGAACCTCACAGAGAAACCCACAGAAAACCCCTAGGGAATGCCACAGGGATTGCACACCATTAGCAGGGCTTCTGGCTTTAAAATAGCAATGTACATCTCCCTTCCCTCTGCTGAAGTCCAGTCTTCACTACTTCAATGCCTGACTACTTTCTTCTGCTGGACGTTCCATAGTAAATTCCTCCCACCTGGTCTTGTGTTCAGAGTCACCTTCCTTTCTCATAAATACAGGACTTGGTGGCTGAAACTGTCTTATTCTGGCGAGGAGAACCTGTTTCAAGCTTTTGTTAGAAGCCCCTACACCCAGCAATGTGCCAAACCTGCCTCTGGGTTGTTCCACTTCAGCTGGCAGGGAGAACAGGCCTACCGTTCCAACAGACAAGCGGTGGTGCTAAAAGTAAGTTCCCGGAACACAAGCTGGGTAAGCTGTTTTATTAGGGTCAACCCAGTGACACAAAGTAGTGTGCAAGCTTTCAAGTTTTACAGATCCTATGAAATTTTTAAAGAGAGCGAGGGCGGGAGGGAGGGAGGAGAGAGAGAGAGAGAGAGAGAGAGAGAGAGAGAGAGAGAGAGAGAGAGAGAGAGAGAGAGAGAGAGCTTCCGTCTGCCGGAACATCTCCAGCATATACTGACATGATGAAAAGGCCTTAAAACCATGACCAGAATAATCTGCCCCCTTCCTTTTTGGTTTGTACCTTCTGGCCCGAAGAAGAGTTCTGGATAACGCGGAAGTTTGCACACGGATATGCCTCGTTGGGTCGATGGTGGGAAGTGATGTTTGTTTACCGTGAGCCCCCATGGAGTTCTCAAGGGCAGAGATGACCATTGCCTGTCCTGGGCTTCCTTGTGCTCTCCTGGCCAGACTATCCAGGGGCAGCCCTGACTGGCCTCTGGGACCGGATGACAGTGGGCTAGCCTGGGCCCCCCAACCGAGTGCCCAGAGAGCGGAGACCAACCCCCCCCCCCATGCCAGTGAGAGCAGAGTGCTTGGGGCTGCATCCCAAACAGAGCCACAGTCAGCTTAACGAGACGGCTAATTGATGAGCAACACGCTTTTCTGGTCCATTAAGGAGAGTGGAGCACGTGGACCATCTCTGCGCACCAAAGACAAGAGACACACATTAATTTGGAGAGCTGTGTGGGAGCTGTTAATAAATCTGACACCGTCTGGCAGGTTTTCTTTGTTTCCTCCGGCTTGACGGACAGAGCGGATTGCAAGTTCGAGAGGATCTATTTTCTCCTCCAAAACTGCTACTTCAGTGTTTTTTCCCCTAAGCACATGGAAACATCAAAAGACAGCGGGAAGACAGACATTTTTTTCAGTTCTGGAGGCCTGCTCGGTGGATATTCGCCAGTGTGAGTAAGCATCTTACTCATGAACCTGCGCCGTGCTGTATTTATGAATTATATTACACGAAATAAACACGCTGCCTTGCTTGTTTTGAGATAGTTGGTTTTCCTTTCAGATATGCTCTTCTTTGCCAAACCCCCTTGCAATATTCCCCACCCTTCTCCCTCCCAGCTGAAATTTCTACCGGCGCAACCAAGATCTTTCTCATGGTTTTTCTCTGCTCACGGATATTCCCGGGGGTGGGGCTGCCCGCCTTTGCCTCTGGGATGGGGAGCAGCAAGAGGCCGGGAGAAAAGACGCGTTAACTGCCCTGAGAATGATCTTCCTGAATCTTGGCCCCATAAATCCTATTAAATGCTATATTTCATCAGCAGACTGGGGGAAAGCTCCCCTCCTCCCCCCTCCCATGATGAAGCTGGCCTTTAAATTGATGGTTTCATTTTAGAAATGGACTATAAAGAGAGCCAGCCTTTGCCGTCGATCAAAGCAAACCCAACAAAGCAAGTCCGGGGCCTGTGCTTGGAAACCACACCCTCCCTGACACAGTGAGAACGGGGGGCTCTGGCTTTACGGGATATCCCAACAAATAGAGTCCCTCCTCCTCAGGAGATTTGTCCACACAAGGCCTCTGCTCAGACAAGCAATGGGATAGCAACATTCAGATCAATCTCAAAGGCCCCTTGTGGTCTGGGACCTGAGGGACTGCCTCTCGCCCTACATTCCCCGCAGGGCCTTGCACTCTGCGGGGACAAATCTGTTGGTCATACCCGGCCCCAGGGAAGCGCGCCTGGCCTCGATCAGGGCCAGGGCCTTTTCGGTCCTGGCCCCTACCTGGTGGAATGAGCTCCCAGAAGAGCTATGGGCCCTGCGGGAGCTTTTGGCATTCCGCAGGGCCTGCAAGACGGAGCTTGAGGCCGGCGCACGGAAGAAGATCTGGACCCCCCCTTGCTACTAGCCTTCTAGGCTTTAAGGGCGGATTAAAGGGTAAGATCAGCCCCTCTGTCCACCCCGAGGTTTTTTTAATACGATCAGTATGGGGATTTTCTGCTGCAGAATGGATGGTTTTAGTGATTGGCTAGCTGATTTAAATTGTATTGATTTTATTGGGGGGTTTATGTATTGGGATTTTTATCTTGTTAGCCGCTGCGAGCCCTTGTGGGGATGGCGGGATATAAATGTAATAAATACATAAATAAACAAACAAATCTCTTTGGGTCTCCTACACCTGACAACTTGGCCTCTTGAGTCTTCGGCACCCTCCTGGTTCACAGCCCCTTGTTGCTTGTTCCTTGTTTGGTTTCTCACCGGGTCCCACCCTGCTATTTTATTTTTGCTTACAACTGCGAAACGGCTGCCCCCCCTCCCGAAAAAAGGGAGCCACAAGAAGAGCTCACGTCTCTTGTGTGAAAAACGAAGGCCCCTCGATCCTGCGAAGTAGCAAACGGGGGAAAAGGAACAGGGCTCTGGCTGAGCAGGAAATCCTCTTTAATAAATCAGTGTTTCACCAGTCTAATTCTTCCAAGCCTCGGAGTTCAGTTAGCTGAAATGGGGTCCAGATTCACTCCCGTTTTCAATATACGCTACTTTCATCAGTAGATTCAAGTGGGTAGCCGTGTTGGTCTGAAGCAGCACAACAAAACAAGATCAGAGTCCAGTTGGGCACCTTGAAGACCAACACAGATTTATTCAAGGCTGAGCTTTCGAGAGAAAATCTGAGGAAGAGTGCTTGTATTCGAAAGCTCAGGCCCTGAATAAATCTGTGTTGGTCTTAAAGGTGCCCAACTGGACTCTGATCTTGTTTCATCAGTCGCTTACTCCTTGTCACATCCCATGGACCTTAGGCTCAGGGAGGTCATCGCGGAGAACCCTGCGTGTCCAAAACTTCGCTTGTGCGAGGATCTCCTAAGGCAGCGGTACCCAACCTTCTTGTAGTCGGGGACCGCCTCCGAGGGTGGGAGAGAGCCGGCAGCAGCAGGGGGCGCAAACACGCATGCGCGCAGCTCCGCACGTGTGCGTTTGCGTCGCTGGCGTGCCAGCGGCCGTGCCTGCCTCTTCCCCCCCTCTCGCTGCGGGTGGGGAGGCAGGCGCGGCCTTGGCGGCCTGGTACCATGGCCTTTGCGGCCCGGTACTGGGCCGCGGACCGGGGGTTGAGGACCCCTGTCTGTCCTAAGGTATCATGGGGTCCCCAGGAGTCTGCTGTGACTTGAAAGCACCTTGGATGCCCCATGCACAAGTGCAACTAGCTCATCTGCAGAAAGTGGGACCCCCACAAAACGGAAAAGGCGGAAACAGGAAGAGGAGCCGGAGGGCTGTTGCTGCAACCCTCATTTAGCACACCCTTCCCTTTTCCTCTCCCAGGTAAACCCTCTTATGCTCTTCAAGCACATGCAGTCAAAGAAGCCATGCTCAAAGAAGGCTGCTCAATGTTGCAGACTATGTAATATCCCATGTAAGAGTCATTCAGTGTTCAATGTAAACCTCCCAGAGCGCAAAGAATGGGCGGCATAGAAATCCAAATAAATAAATAAATAAAATAAATAAATGCTGACAGAGACTCACACCAGGGCGATAAAGCCTACTTTACAGCCTCACCAAGAATCGGTTTCTCCGCTTGGCCTCGGAATTTGGGGAGAAGGCGGCCATCTGCATTCCGCATTGCTAGGGTAGCCCAGTGCCCCAGGCAGCAAAGGGCTGCCACCGCGGTCATCACAGCGTTCATACGGGAGCAGGCAAAAGTCTAGAAAGAATTCCTTTTGACCCCCCCCTTCCATCGCCATGGCCCCTCCTCCCCACTCAGCCAGCCTGCAGAAACGGTTGTGACACAAAGAGCCGGCGGGTCTTATTCTTCATTATGACTCCGTCGGAAAGGCAGCCTCGGGGACACCTGGTTGGAGGGGCACGGAGAACGCTAACAGGTAATTGTTCTGCCGAAAGAACTCTTGCTCCCTGGCAGCCGTCAGAACAAACTAGGTCCGGCCTCCCTTTGTCCATCGCCGGAGGGCATGTCAGCCCTGGATTTAAACAGCGAAAGCTACACTGAGAGAACACAGAGGGCCGTAGTTAGATAAAATAGAGTCTACTTAATTAAAGGGGAGAGATCCTGACAGATGGCCAAGAAAGGCATTCTTAGAATTGAAAATTGTTTGCTTTATCTTAAATTCCTGAACAATCCCAACTAGTTCGTTGAACAGTTGGCCAAAAACGTGGGATCAAACTCTGTTCCCACTCGCTGTGACTTGGGGACGCTTCTCTCCACAGAATTCCCGCTCCTCTCCAGACTACACGGATCAGTTCCCTTGGAGAAATGGATGATCTGGAGAGCAGACTCGGTGGCCTTGGGCTCCGCTGAGGTCCCTCTTCTGCTCAGGCTCCACCCCCAAAGCTCCAGCAGTTTCCCAGTGGCAACACCCCCCTAACACACACACACACACACACACACACACATAATTTTCTGCTTTCCGCAGGGCCTGCAAAACGGAGCTCTTCCGCCAGGTCTTTGGTTGAGGCCAGGGCAGTGAGGAAGATCACGGGAAAATTATGCCCCCCTCCCTAGGGTTGTTGTCAGCTAGGGCCTCCCTCCCCCTCCCCTTTAGTGGGTTATTAAAATGCTGGGGGGGATCACATTGTTTTAGCGCTTTGTTTGCTATGCTTTCACCGTGTTATTGTTTTTGGAATGTCCTTTTAATGGAGTTAATGGGTTTTTATTAAGGACTTTGTGACCCACCACAAGCCATTGGAATGGGAGTGGCGGGTTATGAATGAATGAATGAATGAATGAATGTCAACAAGGCAGCAGCAACAGACCTGTGAAGGTTAGAACACTGACAGGCAGGAGAGTTTTCAATCTGGAATCGGAGGGCTGTGGAGTGAATGTACAGCCTGAACCTCTACAAAACCCTGGATTAGGAACCTAAGAGTGAATCTGGACAGTCTAAATCAGTGGTTCTCAACTGTCCTAATGCCGTGACCCCCTTTGGGTCACCAAGGCCTCGGTGACCCAAAGGAGGTCGCAGCATTAGGTGGCGGCAGCTGCAGCTGAGGCAGTGGCCTCAGCAACCCCTGGGAAAAGGGTCGATTGACCCCTAAAGGGGTCGCAACCCCCAAGTCGAGAACCGCTGTTCAAAAGCAAACTTTGGAGATGTTTTTTGTTCTGGCATTTGGTTCCGTACATTCCTTTCTGCCCTGATCTGAATGGGTCAGGCTTACCCGGTCTTGTCATATCTTAGAAGAGAAGCAGAGCTGGCCCCAAGGAGTCCTGGAAGGGGAAACCACCAAGGAAGCCCAGGAAAACCACTTCTGTCTCCTGCCTTGAGATCCCGATGGGGTCACCATAAGTTGGCTGCCACTCGATGGCACTTTCCACCACCAGCTGTCTATGAGGTGACGGCATGTGCATCTCACATCCCTGTGGAGGGAGATGCATGGGCTCCATTGGGAACGTTCTCAATGAGAACAACTACTTTTTTGGACCCCAAATTGTTTACAATACCTAAAGTTGCTCTGAGGCAACCGAATGCCAGTGTGGGAAAATGGAGTCATCTGCATTCAGCTTTTGAAGAACTTGTTGCCAGCTTCTGGGTGACAACAGGATCTTCCTGGTAAGCTTGCAGATAGGCAAAGCCTTCCCAAACTAGCGTTGATCCATACAGATTTGATAGCATGTTTATCTTGGACACTGGCAGAGAGACAACACACTACACACACACACACACACACACACACCAATTCACTGAAGAAGGACTCTGTTTCCATTTTTCCCTGTTTTCCCTTGATGACCACCTGAGATTTGGGGATTGTGGTAATGTACCTGCTTGGCAATTAAATGGTCCCACATCCAACCCCTGGCACCTCCACTTAAAAGGACCAGGCAGTAGGTGATGTGGAAGACCGCGGTGTGAGCCGCTGGACAGCAGCTGGCAGCCTGAGTAGACAATACTGACTCTGATGGACCCAGGGCCTGATTCAGCCTATGGCAGCTTCCTGAGGCATGTCTTAATTATGGCACCATTTTTACGTGAAAAGTTTACACGGTATTAATTAAATGGCAATTATTTTTCCTAATAAAACTGAAGACTAAGATGCAGGCTAAGTCCGTTAGAGGCTCCCTCAATGATCTTTCTGATGCTTTATTGGCACTGAGAACAGAAGTTCCAATTAAGATCTTCTACATGCCATGACAGTAGATGTCTGCTGGAAGTGAAAAAAGTAATTCTGATGAGCAAATACCACATTAAGCTACCTGCACTTTACACAACAGAAGAGAATACATCTGGCGAAAATGCTACTCCATCGCCTCCCTCCAAGGAGACGGGCCCCACGCAGAGTGGATGTGTGCGTTTCGTGGCTGAGGATCAGCCGTCCCTCCATTTCCGAAAAGCTCTGTGTATCAGGATGTTAGTGACGCTTCCGCAAAAAAGGTTTGACAACAATAGAGAGTCCCCTGCCCGCAAAACGAGAAGTGACAACTCCATTTGAAAGCTGTCCCTGGATGTGTTTTATGTGCAGAAATTATCTGTGACAGTTCAAATCAAAACAGAGCTTTCATTTCACATGGGAGGTAAATGGACGCTGGAGTAGGGTGCTTGAAACGCTCCAGTCGAGTGCAATTAACGTTGCAGGGAATTTCTTTTGGGGAGCCTGATCTCTCCCAGCGCTAAACTTTGATGGAAAGGATTACAAAGAGAAAACACAACTCATTCTCAGAACTGAACTTTGAAAGATCACGCTGGAAGGTACTATAATTATGTGAAAAAGCCAACAACACAATAGCATGAACTCTTGCAACTGTGCTCAAGAAGTGAAACAACAAAAGCTGGGGGAAAGAAATTCTATTATTCTAATCGCTCATCTACTGTAACC
The DNA here is from genome assembly GCF_049243985.1 of Paroedura picta. NCBI lineage: Eukaryota > Metazoa > Chordata > Lepidosauria > Squamata > Gekkonidae > Paroedura > Paroedura picta. The sequence continues at coordinate 3,594,524 of NC_135370.1, read as the reverse complement.
TGCCACCCCTTTGCCTCCACAGAATCAGCCTCTCCGTCAGATGGCTATCCAGCCTCTGTTTAAAAATTTCCAAAGATGGAGAACCCACCACCTCCCGAGGAAGCCTCTTCCACTGAGAAACCGCTCTGACTGCCAGGAACTTCTTCCAGATGTTCAGATGGAATTTCTTTTGAATTAATTTCATCCCGTTCGCTCTGATCTGTCCCTCTGGGGCAAGAGAGAACAATTCTGCTCCATCCTCCACATGGCAGCCTTTTAAATACTTGAAGATGGTTATCAGATCCCCTCTCAGTCGTCTCCTCTCCAGGCTAAACAGACCATGCTCCCCCAACCTTTCTTCATACGTCTTGGTCTCCAAACCCCTCACCATCTTTGTTGCCCTCCTCTGGACATGCTCCAGTTCCTCTTCATCCCTCTTCAACTGGGGTGCCCAAAACTGAACACAGTACTCCAAGTGAAGCTGAACCAGATCAGAGTAAAGCGGTACCATCACCTCCCGTGATCTGGACATGATACTCCGTTTGATACAGCCCCAAATCCCATTTGCCTTTTTAGCCACTGAGTCACACTGCTGACTCATGTTCAATGTATGCACTTCTAGGAGTGCCAGTGGAAGTTTGCAAAGGTGATCTCACACCAAATAGGATAAAGCAGGGGTAGTCAACCTGTGGTCCTTCAGATGTGGTCCTCCAGCGTTTGCTGGCAGGGGCTCATGGGAATTGTAGTCCATGGACATCTGGAGGACCACAGGTTGACTACCCCTGAGATAAAGTATTATTTTTGCCAAGCACTCTGCAGCATTTTGTGTCAAAGGGAAGGGGAAAGCCGTGGCTGGAGTTGATTCCTATGCCGAAGGTCCCTGACTGAGGGCCAAACTAGAGGCCTGACCCCAGCATGCCCATGTGCCATTCTGAAGCGATTTCAAAAAATGCCAATTCTAAGCAGTGTGGTGCTCCTTTCCTCTGTGCTCTTCCAAGTGCCAAAACAACCTCGTGTGGGGTTGATGCCTGCTAAGATGGCAGCAAGGCAAGACGAAAGGACCTCAGCCTGCAGTGTTGTGGGCCTGAGCAGGATCGGGGTCTTGCGGCCTTTTTAAGTCACTTGGAAACTTTGGCAGCACCATGGTGCCTCATCTGGCCACGAATCCCTTGAGCCTCCAGTCAAACGACCTCAGGCAGGCAGGACATCTTGGGAACTTGGGGAGCCACTGCGCATCCGAGTGGAGAGACCAAGGTTTGGGCAGCCCTGACTGCAGCTTCCAATAGTCAGCCATGGATCATTCTAGCCCAACAGGCAGGATATTTTGCACAAAGCCGTAAACAGCCACTACCTGCATTGCCTGGTCTTTTGCACTGTGCTCCCAATTAACAACTACCCACCTCCGTCATATTGTCATCCCCCCAAAGCTCTTATCTAATATTTTTAAAATTACCCCTTCCCCGCCTTTCAACTCGTCCTTAAAGATGCTTCTCTCCCTCTGATCATTACATTTGCTTTTTATCACACGAAAGGCTAATGCGCCAAATATATTGAATGCATCCCCCGTAACTTCCTGAGGGGCCTATCAATTATCTTTCGCTTTGTAGCCGTGAAGGGCTGCATAAATATTATATGTGATGATCTGCCAAGTTATAAATCCACATCTTGGGCCATCTCTAAGACACACCCATGAAACCTCAGAGCGTCATTTCCTACTGTGTAAGCATCCAGAAACACCAACCAAGATTTATTCAGGGTGTGAGCTTTCGAGTGCAGGCACCCTTCGTCAGACTGTGATCTTCTTACATGACAGGGAATATATAGCAAAAAACAATTCTGTTTACATCAGTAGACTGTGTCACAACCAAATACAGCCAATGATAATCCTTTGTCAAAACAGCCAATCTTCAGGGTACTTTACAAAAACAGAGGGAGAAACTAAACTGCCTTTTATTAGTGATCAAAGGTCCTCATCCTGGGTGGGTGGTATAAAAAAAAATCTAAGAGAATAAATAAATAAATAAATAAATAAATAAATAAATAAATAAATAAATAAATAAATAAATACATACATGCATGCATACATACATACATACATACAGACATACATACATACACACATAAATAAGTCGTCTTCTCTCCAGGCTAAACATACCTCGTACTGTCTACCTAGCAGACTTCACAGTGCTGTTGTGAACCCAGACATTGAGCCCCTATTACGGCAGGCCTATAGTCCTACCCAGGAGTACAACCCTGTTTCTGAAAAGAGTGTTTTCCGAGCAGGATACATTCCTCTAGGGGCCCTCCCAAAGGATGATCAGGATCTCACCAAAATACCGGGGGTTGGAGGCAAGACAGAAAGAGTGCATGTTTTCACCCAGGCCTTGCCTAGACAGTGCACAGCAGAGGGAGGACTTCCCAGCTCTCCTTCTGAGCTAGGATGCTAGCAGCCGCCCTGCCATTGGTGCATATTCCCCCCCCCCCCAAATGTTTTGGGTCATGTGAATTCTCATCTGCACTTTTTTATTCTGAATCTGCCACCCAGGTTCCTGCATTATGAGTAAGAGTGGATTTTACTTGGTAGCCCCTGTAATTGTAGAGCAGGGGTAGTCAAACTGCGGCCCTCCAGATGTCCATGGACTACAATTCCCAGGAGCCCCCTGCCAGCATTCACTGGCAGGGGCTCCTGGGAATTGTAGTCCATGGACATCTGGAGGGCCGCAGTTTGACTACCCCTGTTGTAGAGACTGTTACAGTGTCTCCCCTCTGCTCTGTTCTCATAGTGAGAAGATCATTTCTCCCAGAAGATCATTTCAAATATTACAATTCTGTGGTTTTCCACAAGAATCCAGGAGATTTTAGAGATGGAGGTAACCAATACAACACTGGTTTTTTCTAAGGATGGTATCCAATAAAGTGGATGGCTTAGTTAGACCAAGGAGGCACTGGTTAACATCCTGGTAACATGTGCCAGAGAGGCATTCTCAGACTCACCCATTTCAAAGGTTTTTGCAAATCTAAATGTTTTACAGGAATGTAGTTTGTTCAAAGTGCACCTTAAAAGGAGCCCAGCAGCTTAGGGATGCAGAAGCGATTAACCCTTTCTTCTGACTCCAAATTGCTCCCTACTGGATAAGGTATTCAATGTATGTTTCCCCGAAAATAACTTTTCTTTATTTTGTTTTTAAAAGTCATCAAGCAACCATATTAATGTGTAGCACTGGGCACACACTTCAGGAAGGAAAGGCAGAACAAACATTTAATAAAATGAAAAGCTCACAATATTTTCAGTCCCGGACATTGAATCTACCTGCTTTCTTCACTGACATCAGACACCGTCATTTGCAATGGTATTTATATTTATTTATTTATTTATTTATGTATTTATTTATTTATTTATTATTAGATTTCTATACCGCCGCTCGCTGTAGCCTCACGGCGGTTTACGCTTACAATTCTAAAACAATAAAACCCCAATAAAACCCCCGTTAAAATAACAATCACATACTAACCAACTATGCAATGGTGACCATAATCTCTCATAATCCCTCCTTGTTCAGGGTGGGGCACTGATCGCAATCTAATATTCATCTAATGTTAATCTAATCTAATGTAATGAGAGCCGGAGCCGAGAGGAATTTGGGAACCAGTTGGAATTAGGGTTGTGCAATTCGGCCGCTTTGTCGGCCAATCCCTCCAGGCGCAGCCAGCGCCACGCCGTGGGGGGGGGGGAGGGCGGTGTCGGCAGCGGCGTGACAGCGGGCACAACCACGCAGGGTTGACCCTTCTTGAGGCCCAGTGATACTCGCAGGGCCAAATGAAGGTTCAGTTCCGTGGCATTCCCTGGGAATGTTGGAGGAGAAGGGTGAGCACTCTCCAGCAGATCAGGACCATATGCAATACTTAAGGCTCAGATATGGCGGCCCACAGGACCCTGAGTGAACCTGGGAATTAAAGTGGAATACTTGATTTACTAGGAATATCAGGGTAGGGCGTGGGGCCTGGGGAGATAGGAAAGGATCAAGTGGTGCTTGTGTGGATCGGAGGACAGCACTAGACCGGTAAGTACGGTTGTGAGTGTCTTGCATGTTGCAGGGGGTTGGACTAGATGACCCAGGAGGCCCCTTCCAACTCTAGGATTCTATGATACTAGGCAGAAGTGGTACAAAACCTCTGAAACTATGCAGAAAACAGGAGGCCCTTTTGATTCAGGCCAATCATGCACCATTGACACTGCCTTCCAGTGAATCAGACCCCTGGCCCAGCAAGATCAGTCTTGCCTCCTCCAACCGGCTGCAGGTCTCCAGGGCCTCAATCGGAGGTCTTTTCCATCACCTCCTGCCCAGTCCTTTTAACTGGAGATGCCTGGGATTGAACCTGGGACCTTCTGCATGCAAAACAGGTGGCCTATAACTGAGCCACAGCCCCTTCTCCTGGCTCATCCCAGATTTTAGACATCCTTCTTATAGATATTGGAAAGAAGGCTCGAACTTTTAAACAGGACACTGATGTTACAGAATCTAGGGTGTCCTGCTGACTACCTGGTTGGGAGTAGTGGGTGGCCATATAAACTCCCCAGTCCAATTTGGTATGCTACCAGGTGTCCCACAGTATGCAGGGAGTCTTCAATTCATTGGGAAGCTCTCTGCTCCTTTTTACTAGGTCTGCAAAAGAAAGATTGTCGAATGCAGTTAGCTTCTCTGAGCACTTGGTGACCTGGATGTCCCAAACATGGTTTAATCCAGATTTTTTAGTCCCTGCCAAGTGTTTCTAGGAAGTGGGTGGAACTAGATAGAGCCAGTTTGGTAGTGGTTAGGAGTGCAAACTTCTAATCTGGCATGTCGGGTTTGATTCTGCGCTCCCCCACATGCAACCAGCTGGGTGACCTTGGGCTCGCCATGGCACTGATAAAACTGTTCTGACCGAGCAGGAATCTCAGGGCTCTCTCAGCCTCACCCACCCCACAGGGTGTCTGTTGTGGGGAGAGGAATGGGAAAGTGATTGTAAGCCACTTTAAGACTCCTTCAGGTAGAGAAAAGCGGCATATAAGAACCAACTCTTGTTCTTCTTCAGTAATCTCAGGGCTCTCTCAGCCTCCCCTCCCTCACAGGGTGTCTGTTGTGGGGAGAGGAAAGGGAAGGTAAGCTTCTTTGAGCCTCCTTCGGGTAGAGAAAAGTGGCATACAAGAACCAACTGTTCTTATTCTGGTTAGCTGCTGGAGATCTGAATCATTGAGCAGATTTTTTTCAAAACTATTGCTTTCAGAACAGCTGACCCCACAGCACAAGACTCTTCACTGAGTGACGGAAGGTAAGCACTTGTACATGCAAGGAAGCATTTAAAAATGGCGTGCTCATTTAAAACAGCTGAAATGTTGAAGAGTCAGGCATGACCCTGCTCCTTGACAGTCTGTGGTTGGCTCCATCTCCCACGGCAGCCATTTTGTGGTTGGCTCCGCCTCCTGTTGTGGCCGTTGGGTGGCTGCCCCCATCGCCCTGTGTCAGAATTCAAATGCACCCATAGGCTCTCAAAGGGGACAGGATGCTGCATGGGTTCAAGATCAACATCAAAGGCACAGCAACAGCAAACCTTAAAAGGGCTGCTTCAAACGATTAAATGTTGCCTTGCACAAATGTATACATGGGAGGAGGGGAGGGACAGGACCGCATTCCGTTCCCAGGGACCTCACTTTAAGGAAACCTGCCCAAGACAGCAATTTCAACTGAGTTTAACCAGAAATAGTTTGGCACTTTAATAGAATTAAACAAAAAAAAACACCTTGGTGGTGGCAGACATTGCTTGAGAATGAGGTTTTTCTGATTGCCGAGCTCTGTTGCTAAAGGTGCTTTTCAAAACCTGGCCGTGCGGAGGTCAGAGTGCCGGCACGGATGGAGACAGTGGCATTTGCAGGGAAAGGAGGAAAAGATCAGCCCCCTTCTGAGATCCCACCCCTCCGAACAGGCACTGCAGAAAGACGGCTATTTTCTATACAGGCACAAAACAGCCGCCCCTTGGCTCTTACAAATCAGGAGCCGCTGAAAATATCAAAGGGAGGCAAACAAGACTTCCTTCAGGTGAGGGACTTGCACGGGGCTACTTCCCTATAATTTGTGCACTCGACGGTCAATAACAATTAGGGACAGGCTCTCGGCTGATTCAATGCTGCTCCCCAAAGTCCTCGTCCCCTCCCCCCCTCCCCTCTCCATCACGCCCGCAGAAGGAGCTCCTGATTTGTAAAGCGGGACTTTGCCTTGCGAGAGTCCTCCTCTGTCATTACCTGTGAATGGATCAGAAGCACTTCAGGCCCCCTCGTTAGCAGAACACTTACGGCACAGGAGTGCTCAATTAAAGCAGCCCTTTCAGGCAATTACTGAGCATTACAGCCGCTCAGGAACGGAAAATAGCACTCCCCTTTGCGCCAAAAGAGGGCATTTTTTACCCTTTCCATTGGGACTGCCGCTTGTGCGTGCGTGCATAGGTGGGGGGGGGCTTGGAAAGTGGTACACGGCTGCAATCCTACACTGGTAGCAGCCAATTTCATGGGGAAGGGGGATGCAAGTTTTATTGGGGCAGCAAACTCTTGCGAGTCCCTTGGACTGCAAGGCGAACCAACCGGTCAGTCCTAGAGGAGATCAGCCCTGCCTGCTCCTTAGAAGGCCAGATCCTGAAGATGAAACTCAAATACTTTGGCCACCTCATGAGAAGGAAGGACTCCCTGGAGAAGAGCCTAATGCTGGGAGCGATCGAGGGCAAAAGAAGAAGGGGACGACAGAGAATGAGGTGGCTGGATGGAGTCACTGAAGCAATTGGTGTGAGCTTAACTGGACTCCGGGGAATGGGAGAGGACAGGAAGGCCTGGAGAATCATCATCCAAGGGGTCGCAATGGGTTGGACACGACTTTGCAACTAACAGCAGCAACAACAACAGAAGATCTGCTCACAGGAAGTTCTGGGTCCAATCCCCAGCATCTCCGGTTGCAGAAGGAGATCTGGCAGCAGTTTCAGCCCACCCGCCCCAAACTCACAGCTGTTTGTTTACCACGTTCTCCGCTTAGACCCCTAAACAATCCAGACACGCAGGCTGTCCATCTCCGGGCAATAAATTATATTTGTCCCCTTTGACACACTTTTCATCATTATGTAAGGCTCACAGGTACTTAGAAGGTAAACTGACATCCTGGGCTGAATCTGTTTAAAAGCCCAAAGGCAGAAGTGTTTAGAGCTGATAAATTCAGAAGCCGGCACTTGCTATGTTTTTGGTGATTACGGAGTTGACAGACAACACCCCCCAGTTACCATTACACTGGAAATTATAATTGATCATCATTTACAATTTAAATGAACGAGGCAAACCGGAGCACAACAATGGGCTGTCAGAAGGGTTGATTATTCAGATTATTTTGTTAAAGGAGGTAAAATACCGGCCGTACTGTTGCCCTTTGCTGCATTGTTACTGTGCTTTCGGTTCTCAGGTCTTCCCGGGAAGAGATCAAGGCCCTTGTTCCCTCAGAGGGAGGAGGGAAAGTCTGAGACAGTTTTCTGTGGCAGATGTACAATGGAGGATGAAGAGGCCTTTGGCCTCCGAGGGGGCAGGGAGAAGGGCAACAGAAAAACGGCCCAGATACAAAAAGAAGGGAAAGAGACTGAGCTCTCTCCACAGCCTTGAGTGCTCAGAGGGCAGGGGAGATTGCTCTATTGCTGAAGTTTGTCCTATAGGGGTACTCAACCTGTGGTTCTCCAGATGTCCATGGACTACAATTCCCATGAGGCCCTGCCAGCATTTGCTGCCCAAAGGAGTCTTGAAGCAGCTTATCATCACCTTCCCTTCCTCTCCCCACAAAAGACACCTGGGTGTAAACTGCACGGAGCTTTTATTCCAACCCCAGGTCGATTCAGTCCCTGCCCTCTACACAGAAGGCGATTTCTGTTTGGATTTTGGCCGCTTTAAAATTTCCTTCTGCAGGAAGAAGGATTGATCCAGAGTGACCCTACCTTTATTGTGCAATATCTCAGAGTGCTGTTAATCCTCAATATCCATTTGGGAAAGAAAGCTCCGTGGTAGAGAACCTCTGATAGGCTACACCTGGTCATGTGACACGCTTGCCTTAAAGGAGAAGCCCCTAATTTCTCTCAACTTCTGTTGGTCCTGGATTTTTCCTCCCTCCTCTGCCTTTTTCGATCCTCTCCCCCCCCCCTCCAAGAAAAGAAAGAGGCTCCCTGCTTGGCTCCTCTTCCCCCCCCGCCCCTTCAAGAAAAGAAAGAAAGAGGCTTGGCTCCCCCCCCCTTCTGAGCCTCCCTAACCACATGCAGAACACTTTCCTGTTTCAATGGGGGGGGGGGAGAGGAAGAATCGAGTTCAAAGTGATCTGAATTCAACAGGATTGACAATGGAATAAACAAAGTAAGTGCAGACTCTGCCCTGGTGAGGGAGGTGGGGCTGAGAGAGCTCTGAGACACTGTGATTGGCCCAAGGTCACCTGGCTACAGGTGTAGGAGGAGTGGGGAATCAAACCCTGTTCTCCAGTCCAGAGGCCACCGCTGTGCTTGAGAAAGGTGGGTGGCAATAGAAACGCCGGAGATCTATCTTCCAGGGTGGTGCCTTGCAACCAAGCAGCCAAAGGTTCTGTGTTTGTGGAATGTGCAAGAGTCTGGAACGATCAGGAGACTTTCCAAGCTCAACACGTTTTAGATAAGCTCCAGTCTTTCTTGTTTATCTGGCTGCCGTCTGTTTGCCCCCCCTAGCAATGAAAACAGTGAGGATCAGCCCTGAACTCTGGAGCCCTCCAAACACGAACAATGAGGCCCTTTAAACATCTAAAAGCTTTTCCCTTTCATCTCGAGCATGGGGGGAGGGGGCACACCAGCCAAACAGCAGCCTGATTTAAATGAAGCCACGGAACGACTTTTGGCAAGAAGACAAACATGGATGAAGCCAGGGGAACAATAAAGATTGTGGCAAAGTGTGCTGGGAGCTGGAAAGGCCGCGAGAAAACACAGGCTTTGAGGAAGGAAATGAAGGGAAAAGTTAGCCCTGGGTTCAAAAAGTTTCAACACCCAACTGAGAAGAAGAAGGAGGCACAAAACTCCACTGAAGTTCTGAGCCTCTTATCAGAGGATGCACCTTCAGTAAACCTTTCAAAAACATTCAGAAGAAGAATGTGCTGAGCTGACTTCCCCAAGTGAAAATAAACAGGAATTCGCAGCCAAACGAATCCTAAGAAAATATACAGATAAACGTGAATCCTTTCAGAAAAAAGCAAATAAAAATAAATCTTGTGTGTCGTGACACAGACTCTGCTTGCCTCGTAAGACACCCAGCCCTTAAGCCATTGCCACTTTTACGAATATCATTTGCATGCATATAGCTTCCTTGCTTGTAAAAGACATCCTGCAGTCATTCCGCAAATTCCTCTAATATATGGCATTGCTTTCCATGCTGTGAGATGAAGTGATTGAACGTTACGGCAGAGCAGATAACATCTCCTCTGATTAATAAGGACGGGGAACATTCAAAATCCGCAAAACCAGCGTCTCATCAGCACCATCGGAGTTGTAAATCATGGCCGCCTCCACCGATACGGAACACCTACGACACATTCTGGTCTTATTTTAGGCAGCATTTCTGAACGTGAGTGGCGGCGGGGGGGGGGGGGGGGGAAAGCTGCACAGAAAAGACCTGGGAGCCTCTGTCAGGGAGAGCAAGTCACAAGTCTCCTCTGGGTGGTTGGTTTGCGAAGAAATCCATGGCTTGGGAGACGAGTTCACGATGGGCCCGGGTGGTGGGATCTGCCCGCTCCGTTAAAACCAGTGGTTCTCAACCTACCTGACGGTGTGACCCCCTTTGGGCGGCGCGGCGCTGGCTGCTTCGGCCTGGAACGGCCTCAAGCAAATGCCCGGTGGAAGAGCTCCGTCTTGGTCCTTGCCTTAGACCCCCTGCCTGTGGAGTCGCCGTATGTCAGTTGCAGCTTGATGGTGCTTTACACACTTGCTACGTTGCGTAGACACACAAGCCCAAGGAGGGGGGAAAATATCTAGAAGCATGAAGATCCGTACAGCAGAAAGAAAGGCGTCTACAGATGTAAACATGAACATTTTTGGAAGAACCACGTAGAGACAATAATGTTTAGCACTCTTCCCACGTCCTTCCTTGAACACAAGTGTGGTAGCCATCTCAGGTGGTCTTCATCTCAGCCACGTCAGGCGACCCAGGGGGACGCCACAGCTGTTTCCAGCTTGTTGCCCTCTTAATCATTGTGGTGCGTGCTGTGTTCCTCCTCCTCACGCGTTAAGACTTTCCATCACTGTCTTAACAAATCTTTTGTGGTAAGCGGCATGTAATCATTGTCAAGGGAGTTCTCTGGTGTGCTCCACGATGACCTCATGCTTATGAGGTCATCTGGTCAACCAGAGTCTTTATTTGATATATAGGGGAGGATGAGGCCCCTCCATCCCTGCTTAATCATGGTAATCACTGCAGGAAAGCTTTGGGTTGGAAATGGTTTGGGAAGGGCTAGTAGCCCCCTCCCCACTTCCATCAGCCGGGTGCTTTCCATTGTTATCTGCGTCTGCAAAGTCTCTGTCAACATCACTGCCATGATTTCACGGTTACAGAACCGTGCATTTTGAATGTTATGATTAATGCCAGAACTGCAAGCTTATTTGTTCACCTAAAACTTCAACAATTCTATCCTTCCTCTCGTAAAAATGGTGTCCAAGTGAGCTCACAAAAGCGTCACATATGCAACCAATAAGAATAACAAAAACGTTAAAACCGTCGCCGTGGAAATCATCATCAGGCAGTGTGCAGAAATGCATTTTATGAGGGGGTTTGGGCCAGAAACAATTCCCACATTCAATTTTTTAAAGTTTTCTTCTCTCCTAGCTAGGGGGAGGGGAGGGAGTTAATTGCTCTCAGGCCTTGCCCAACTACTGACCATCTATGTTTGGAATGCTAATCCTGGCCAGAGACAATGACATGGTCAGCTCACACCTGAACTGGGAATCTGACACCTGCAAAGAACACTGAGGCTTGGACATGTGAGAGGCGAAAATATGCTTGCAAGATGAAAATGGCACACACCTTTCCTGGTTGCACTTTCTGAGTGCAAAGTGCCTGTCCTATAAACACGACTGTTTAGCAGGTTCTCTTTTGAACAACTCTGACTGTTTAATGTGGGTGTGTCCCCTACTGAAAAAAAGATTGCTGGACTCATGGAAACCAGCCAGCTATTGCCCAGTGTCGCATTTGCCATTCCTGGGCAAGGTGGTCAAAAAGGCCGCAGCAGAGACCTGGCATACATGGATGAAACTTCGGGGCTCGACCCATACCAGTCTGGCTTCCATCCTGGCCACAGGGTGGAGACAGTGTTGGTCGCCTTGGTGGATGATCTCTGGCACCAGTTGGATCAAGGTGGGTCAGCCATACTCCGATTACTTGACCTGTCAGCTGCGTTTGACGTGGTCAACCACAAGTTGTTGGCTCACCATCTTGTTAGGGTCAGGATCCGGGGGACAGCCCTTCAATGGTTCCTTCCTCTTGAACTGGACACAGAGGGTGGCTGTGGGGGAGGAGTTATCACATCCCTATCGGCTCCCTTGTGGGGTGCCACAGGGGATGGTACTTCCCCCACATTATTTAACTTCTTTATGTGCCCTCTGGCCCAACTGGTCCATACTTATGGGCTGGGTTGTCACCAATATGTGAATGACACCCAGCTCTATATCCTCATGGATGGCCACCCGGACTCCACCCCAGATACATTTGCCAGATGTTTGGAAGCGGTTGCTGGATTGCTAGAGCAGAGTCACCTGAAACTCAACCTCAGTTTGGTGTAGTGATTAGGAGAGAGGACTTCTAATCTGGCATTCCGGGTTCGATTCTGCACTCCCCCACATGCAGCCAGCTGGGTGACCTTGGACTCGCCATGGTGGTGATAAAGCTGTTCTGACTGAGCAGTGATATAAGGCTCTCAGCCTCACTTCCCCCACAGGGTGTCTGTTGTGGGGAGAGGAAGGGAAGGTGCTTTGAGACTCCTTCAGGTAGAGAAATTGACATCTAAGAACCAACTCTTCTTCTTCTTCCAAGAAAGGCGTCCTGTGGTTGGGCAGAAAGAAGGCCAGACAGGAAGTGCACCTACCCGCTCTGGCTGGGGTGCAGCTTAGCATCACTGTCTTGGCCAGAAATTTGGGTGTGATTCTGAATGCCTCCCTTTCAATGGAAGTCCAGGTCACAGGTGTAGGCCACACGGTGTTTTTCCATCTTTGCCAGGTGAGGCTATTAGCACCCTACCTGCTCTCGGACTGCCTAGCTACAGTGATCCATACAGGGCTGTTTTTTGAGATAAAGGCACCATATTTGCAGAAACTGCAGGTGTCTCTTCTCAAAACAACAAGAAAAGTTTGAAAAGTTTGAACCAGGATGTCTAATTCTAAGGGTCCCCAAAGTAGGTCCCCCCATGCTCTATTGATTCCAGTACAGGGGAAAAAAGGCATTTAAACTTTAACATTTAAATGTCTTTTGCACAAGTCACTCTGAAGGCATTGAAAGATACCGAGAGTCTTTTAAATGCATTTCAAAGGCACCTATCTAGCAGTCCCAACCCCCTACCCCACCCCCCAATATTTTCAGGATTTTTCAGGCTTGGGCCTTGGCCATTTCAGATAACTGAAAAATAACAAAAATAGAATTTTCAGATGACCTGGAAGTAGAACCTTGGTTTGGGGTATTTATGTTTCTAAGAAGAATAAAAGGAAATTCTATAAGCAATTAATGGACAAAATAATTTTGCTTATGATAATTGGTGGTTGATGGATGATAGGAATTATATGACTGCCACAAACTGATACACTCTCAGAAATAAAATATTAAAAGTACACAAGGGAAACTCCTAAAACATGTTTTGACTTGGTTGAAAGTTTAGGCCTTGTGGACATTTGGAAACAACTAAATGGAACACTGAAAGAGTTTACACACTTTTCAGAAAGACATAGATCATTTTCAAGGATGGAGATGTTTTGGATTTCTAAGGATTCCGTTCCTAAAGCTGATATTTTGCCAAAGGCTTTCTCAGATCCATAACCCAGTAAAGTTAGTTTTTTTTTAAAGCATCAAAAACTTTTAGACAAAGACTAAATGAAATCTTTATACAAAAAGAGGTAGTGGTGGAAGACTGCAATTTTTTTTATTTTTGAGTGAATACTTTTAGAATAATTTAAACAAAGGAACCAATATGGTTTGGGATGTGAGTAAAGCTTTTATGAGGGACTATTTTATATGATTTAATGCTGAAGGAAAAAAGAGACAAGAAAAAGTTCAAAGATGAGATTAGAAGAAAGGAGGAAGATTTGAGAAAATCACCAGGATATACAAACTTTTACATCAGATAAAAATATTACAACAACTTTCCATATGTACGGTAAGACAAATGGAAATTAAAATGAATGATGTAAAACAAAGAAATGTTGAAAATGCAAACGAACCTGGAAAATAGCTGGCTTACAAATTAAGAAAGGAAATGGAAAATAAAGTAATAGTAGGTATTCAAACTGGCAAAAAGGTTATTAGAGATAATGATGTTACACAAAAAGTTTTTTCATAAATACTAATCTAATCTGTATAAAACCCATGAAGTTTTTCTAGGAAAAAGTGAAGAGTATATTTGAAGCAGAGCCTACTTGAGATTTCAGAAGTACGAATGGTCCTATAACTATAACGAGCCGCAAGGGAGTGGCGGGAAATAAATTCAATAATAATAATAATAATAATAATAATAAATGAGGTAGCAGAAACGATAAAGAAAATTAAATTACCAGGTCCAGATAGTCTACCCTGTTTGTATTGTAAATGCTTTGAAGATGAACTACTACAACCTTTACAGAGAACAATGAATTCCATTTTACAAACTGGAAGAATATCTGAAACTTGGAAAGAGGCATTGATCTAACATTGATACCAAAATAGGGACAAGATACTATTTTGATTAAAAAAACCTACAGAGCCATGTCATTACAATGATTTTAGAAGAGAAGCTGAAGATAATTTTACAGGAATTTATTCATGAAGACCAATGTGGTTTCTTACCTAAAGGACAGTTAAAAGACAATGTCAGAATGGTACAAGACATTGTGGAGTACTTAGAGAAACAATGAGCAACAAGCAACTTTAATATTTTTGGATGCGAAAAAAGCCTTCGACACCCTGAATTGGGATTCTTTTAAGAGCTTTTGTGGACAATTTGATTTTGACTCTGGAAGATCTCTGGAAGGGGATAGAGGTGCTGATGACAAAATAGAACCAATTTGGTTTAGCAGCTGTTTTAAAATTAATCAAGAGCAGACAAACATGTTAGCCAAAAATGTGAGTTTGCAAGATGAAACAGAGCCCCCCAAAGAAAAGATAAAGATTTCCTATAAATTAATCTTAATCTTTGAGCAAGGAAATTGTAAAATGAAATCAAGAGACCTAGTACAAGAAGGTTTTCATTGTCAATGTTTTGTATGTTCTATTAATAGAGAAGTTGAAAATAAATAAGAACAGTTTGGCTTTATAACTAATAATAATAGTTTGAGAGTAAGTAAATAATTACTGAGTAGACTGGCAAGTTTGAGTATTTTACCTTCTGCAACTTGCTCTACGCAGGTTTTCCCTTAACCTTGACCCAGAAATTGCAACTGGTCCAAATGCTGTGGCCAGGATCCTCACAAATACACCGTGGAGATCCCACATCTGGCTGGCCCTTCAACAACTCCGATGGCTCCCAGCTGAATTCCAGATTAGGCTTAAAGTTTTGGCAATCACCTTCAAGGCCATTTGCAGTCTGGGCCCAGTGTAGCTGAGAAATTGTCTCTCTGCCTCTACCCCCCAAAGAGCCCTATGCTCTGCCACTGCCAACTGGCTGGTGATCCCTGGCCCCAAAGAAGCATGCCAGACCTCAACCAGGGCCAGAGCCTTCTCGCGTCTGGCTCCCACCTGGTGGAAGGATCTCCTTTAAGAGATCAGGGCCCTTCCAGAACTACCACAATTCTGAAGGGCCTGCAAAAGGGAGCTCCTCCACCAGGCATTTGGCTGAGGCAGCAACATCGGCTGGTCCCCCCAACACCCCCCTCCATGATCTGAGCCATGCTGACCTCTCACGGGTTCATGTTAAAAGTTGAGAGTTGTTGCCGCACTGTGAATCTGTTGTAGTATTTTGTTATAATCTGCTACGAACAATTTTGGAACCACTGTTATGTTTGCTGTCACTAGATTATGATGTATACTCATGTTTTATGTAAACCTCCCTGAGCCTTATGAAAGTGCAGTATAGAAATCCAAGAAAATAAATAAATATTTCTGTTTTGACTTGCTTATATCCATATTTATTTTTTCTTTGGCTTTTTATCTATTTAACTGAATATTCCATTTTTAAAATAGCAAAAAACACACAGACAAAAAACAAAACAAATAAAACAAAAAAACCAACCCTGCCTGGTATTTATCAAGTATTTTTTCAGCTCGGATTAGCTGAATGTGCACCCCAACTATTTGGGGTACACATTCAGTTTGGCGTAGTGGTTAGGAGTGCGGACTTCTAATCTGGCGTGCCGGGTTCGATTCTACACTCCCCCACATGCAGCCAGCTGGGTGACCTTGGGCTCGCCACGGCACTGATAAAACTGCTCTGACAGAGCAGGAATATCAGGGCTCTCTCAGCCTCACCCACCCCACAGGGTGTCTGTTGTGGGGAGAGGAATGGGAAGGCGACTGTAAGCCACTTTGAGCCTCCTTCGGGTAGGGAAAAGCGGCATACAAGAACCAACTCTTCTTCGTCTTCTTAATTAATCATCAAGCTATGAACCATTCGTTTAAAATGCCACTTACAAAATCTTCATTTTGCACATTATCAGCTGGTTCTCAAATAGCTATCCATGAGCAGGATACCTTCTCTCTCCCATTCTTACAGCTTACCAACTTTACAGACAATTTTGGCTTCCTAATTACCCACATACGTATGAGCATATTAGCATTTAAAATTAAATGGTGGGGTGAAAAAAGAAAAATGTAGCCACAAACACACACACACACACACAAGTTTTTACTGCTACTCTGACAAAGCAACTAGAGGGGTTTTTTGGTCAATATGTTTGCTCTCATAGGCCTATTATGCACGGCCACTGAAACGGTGGCATGAAGAACGAGGAGGAGGAAGAAGCGAAGCAAACCGATTATGCACGGGACGGAACACAACGGTGGCAAAACCCAGAGAATCCGATTATGCACGCAGATACTCCGGAGTCGCTTCTGGTTTCGCCCTGGTCCCAGGAAGCTCCACTTTCTTCCGCATCTCGCTAATGTGGCTTTTTCGGCGGCATACGTTGACTCTGCATCCGGTTGCCGCCTGCAGCGTGCATAATTGGTGATTTTAGCTGCCGCCATTCCACCCCGAATGCAGACTTTCCACTCCGTGCATAATGGGCCATAGAGAAAAGATAACACTAAAATGGATTCAGCCAGCTCTCTCACTCAATCTCACACAATCCCCTTTCCTGCTATAGGCCCTATGTCAGATGGCTTTTGTCCATCAAGATGGCTTTTGTCCATCTCACGATCCCTAGCATAGGCTTCATAGTGGTCAAAGGGGGATCCTTCCCCCCTTTATTCATTACTGGATCCATCCCTTTTGGACCACGTATAACTGAAAGGAATGCTAGCCTTTACTTGTGTACTTAGTGTCATCCTACAGAGATTACTGAATTGAGATCAGGTTTAAGTTTTCATAATAGCAAAGGAATTTGCTGTGTTTAGGGAAACTTAATTAACATTTGGTCCAGATTAAATACATGCACACAGAGTTTTGCAATCCTAGATGAGAAACCATGGGTTGAAGCAAGCTTGCAAACTATGGTTTGTACTATTTATGGATTAGCATGATGATATCTGTATTGATGAACTGTAGTTATGAGCCATAACAGACAGGAAGACTAAGAAGGTGAAAAACAAAAGTAGCCAAGCCCTGCCCTATTGAAAAGTTGTTTTGGCATGCAAAGTGTGGTTAGTATAACCCAGGGGTAGTCCAACTGCGGCCCTCCAGATGTCCATGGACTACAATTCCCAGGAGCCCCCTGCCAGCATTTGCTGGCAGGGGGCTCCTGGGAATTGTAGTCCATGGACATCTGGAGGGCCACAGTTGGACTACCCCTGGTATAAGCCAAGGCTCCCCAACCTTTCTGAGTCTGGGGCATCTTTGGAATTCTGGTAGATTGCAGTGGGTGCAGCCACAAAATGGCTGCTACAGATTACCTTCAGGCATCCTTCAGGCATCCTATTCTGAAGATCCTTGTGATGTGGTAACAGTTGCTGCCAAGGCTGCATATTTAAGAATCTGCAGAGCTCCAATGCTCCATCAAAAGCATTACTGGGCAAAAGCCCCACCTGGCTCCAGCTGTTTTCTAAAAGCAATTGGCATGGAGTCCATCGACACCATGTTGGGGGATCTCTGTTATAAGCTAAATTTTAGGCTCTCCAGATGAGCTGGCAGGGGCCCATGGGCACCTGGAGAACCACAGTTTTGCCACCTCTGTTTAGGATGATGTCTCAACTGACCCAGTGTTTCAATTAAGCTACAATGATACTTCCCCAGAGCTAACAATGCACAGTGCTGATCTGTGGAACCTCACACAGAATCATGACGATAACATGTTCACACTTTCCACCTACGTCAGAATTCAAAAAGAGGCAGTCAAACAATGAATTCACACCTGTCTGTGCTACTAAATTCATTACTGCATCGTTCATTACCCTTTTTTCTGCACAGAGACAATGGTGGTAGAAAACTGGGGAATGTAATGTGTCAACATGCCTCTATTCTTGTCCACAGAAAAAACACTTCTACAGACATTCAAAAACTGCCATTTACCTGCAAAAGTGCTAGATTAAGTTGAGAGAACTGCACGTGAAATGCTGGTGAGATTAATATGCTAAAGAACCTGGAAAACTTCTTCACACATTTTTTATCACACCCTTGCTCCAACGAGCAAGTCTACTGTGAATGGCCACAAGACATGTATATACTAGAGATGTATCAATATGAATATGGCCCATCTTCTTGCACACAAACCTACATGGAAATGGCCTGAGCATAGGGAAGACATGTTTCATCTGCTGCCTCTCACTCTTGGAAACTGCTGGCTCAGATTTTTATACCTTGATTAAAACAACTCTCGTATAGAATCATAGAATAATAGAGTTGGAAGGGGCCACATGGGTCATCTAGTCCAACCCCCTGCACTATGCAGGACACTCACATCCCAATTGCTCATCTACTGTAACCTGCCACCCCTTTGCCTTCAGAGAATCAGCCTCTCTGTCAGATGGCTTTCTAGCCCGTGTTTAAAAATTTCCAAAGATGGGGAACCCACCACCTCCAGAGGAAGCCTGTTCCACTGTGTAACCGCTCTAACTGTCAGGAAATTCTTCCGGATGCTTAGATGGAATTGTTTTTGAATTAATTTCATCCCATTGGATTTGGTCTGTCCCTCTGGGGCAAGAGAGAACAATTCTGCTCCATCCTCCATATGGCTCCCTTTTAAATACTTGAAGATGGTTATCAGATCCCCTCTCAGTCGTCTCCTCTCTAGGCTAAACAGACCAAGCTCCCCCAACCTTTCTTCATATGTCTTGGTCTCCAAACCCCTCACCATCTTTGTTGCCCTCCTCTGGACACGCTCTAGTTTGTCAACATCCTTCTTCAATTGGGGTGCCCAAAACTGAACACAGGATTCCAAGTGAGTCCGAACCAGAGCAGAGTAAAGCGGTACCATCACCTCCCGTGATCTGGACACGATACTCCGTTTGATACAGCCCAAAATCCCACTTGCCTTTTTAGCCACTGAGTCACACTGCTGACTCATGTTCAATGTATGGTCTACTAAGACTCCCAGATCCTTTTCAAGACAAGTCTCCCCCATCTTATATTGGTGTATTTGGTTTTTCCTACCTAAATGCAGAACTTTACCTTTGTCCCTATTGAACTTCATTTTATTCAGTTTAGCCCACTTCTCGAGCCTATCAAGATCATCCTGTATTCTGTCTTCAGTTGTGTTTGCTATGCCTCCCTGTTTAGTATCATCTGCAAATTTAATAAGTATCCCCTCTAATCCCTCATCCAAATCATTTATAAATATGTTGAACAACACAGGCCCCAGGACAGATCCTTGGGGAACTCCACTTGTCACTCTTTTCCAAGAAGATGCTGAACCATTAACAAGCACCCCTTGGGTACGATTTGTCAACCAGTTATTTTTTATATATATAATTTTTATTTTCCCAAAAAGATAGAAATAGAATAGATACATATAATAAACATTAGTGAAGCAACTGTTTAGAATCTAAACATATTAGAACCCGCTCCTTTCCCATCTGATTTACTTTTTTAGACAGTTCAGATAAGGCTTCTTCTGATTTTCCATGAAGCATTAATGTCAGTTTAGGGGTAGCTCATGCGTTTTCCATTTTCTAGCCAGCACTAATCTTGCTGCTGCCGTTGCATAAAAGAATAGACTTCTTGTGTGTGTTAGGAGGCACTGCGGTGGTAAACTTAGTAGCATGTATTCAGGCTTCAAAGGAAAGTTCAACTCCCACATTTTCTGCATTATTGTATGAACCTTAGCCCAGGACTTGTACATTTTTTCACATTTCCACCACATGTGATAGAAAGAACCTACTTTATCTGCACGTTTCCAACATTATCACAACTTTTTGCAATTGCAGCAATCACTTTTGGTGTTACAAACCACCTATAGAACATTTTATACCAGTTTTCTCTAAGAATTTGACTGTTGGTAAGCTTTGGAATTCTAGTCCATATATATTCCCATTGATCTAAGGTCACTTGGGTCTCTAGGTTTTGCATCCTAGGCCACCATTCCTGTCCCCCATGTTGTGTTACGTTTTTGCCACATGGATCACTATTTCCCTCACAAGAGGAGACCGAGGAGAAATAGGAGTTAAGCAGTTCAGCCCTCTCTTCATCGTCTGTTCTAATTTCACTTTCTTGTCATCGTAGTGGTCCTATGGTGTCCCTATTCTTTTGCTTGCTTGAAAAATAACTAAAGAAGCCTTTTTTCTTATGTTTAGCATTTCTTGCTAGCCTAAGCTCATATTAAGCTTTAGCTTTTCTAACACTCCCCCTACAATTATTGGTTATTTGTTTATACTCATCCTTGGTAATAAGGCCTTCCTTCCATTTCCTAAATGACTCTTTTTATTCCTCAAATCTTTTGACAACTGCTTATGGAGCCAACTTGGCTTCCTTAGGCTCCTTCCATCTTTGCTTCTCAAGGGAATTGTTTGTGATTGAGCCTTCAGTATTTAACTTTTAAGAAACTCCCAGCCCTCTTGGACTCCCATCTCTTCAAGTCTTTCTGACCACGGGACTCTACGCACCATACCTTTCAGTCTGCGAAAATCAGTTTTCCTGAAGTCCAGTCTATACGTAAGGCTACGTAAAGGTTTTCTCTTTCCCACGACTGAAAATTCCAAAAGCACATGGTCACTGCTACCAAGTGTGTCCACTACTTCCACCTCATCTACCAGTTCTTCCCTATTGATGAGAATCAAGTCTAAAATAGCAGAGCCCCCTGGTTCCCTTCTCTACTTTCTGGGAAATGAAGCTGTCGGCAAGACAAGTTAAGAAATTAACGCAGTTTGCATTTTTAGCAGAGTTGGTCTTCCAATATCTGGGTAATTGAAGATAGATTCAAATGAGTAGCCGTGTTGGTCTGAAGTAGCACAATTAAATCAGAGTCCAGTAGCACCTTTAAAGACCAACAAAGATTTATTCAAGGAGTGAGCAATTCATTTGTGAACATGGAATGCATGGAAACCCTGTGCCACTTCAGTGATCACCGAAGCGGCCAAACTGCGCCAAAGTGCACAACCCTAGCGATGTGTACGTGTGGTAAACTGTATGAGCATTGGCTCACTAAGGATTGCAAGCACCCTTCGTCAGACTATGATCTTCATACATGACAGGGAATATATAGCAAAAATCAGTTCTGTTACATCTGTGTCACAACCAGACACAGCCAATGATAATCCTTTGTCAAAACAGCCAATGACTCCCCTAGAATTCAGTGTACTTTACAAAGAGAAACCAAAGTGTTGCTGGTAGAGAGATCAAAGGCTATCACCTCCCCATATGTTGCTTGCTCATTTTTCAAAATCTGCATAGCCAGTCAGAATCCTTGATGGAGAAAAGCCAAACCTGGCCGCACCCATTTCCTAAAAACACTTGGCAAGCACCAGGAATGGTGTCAGCGGGTACCAAGGGGCCCATGGACATCACCTTGGGGGCCACTGTTGTAGAGCCCTTCAGCCTACCAAAAATATGGCCCTCCCTTTTCTGGAATGGGACAGAAATACCTGCAATCCTTAGTGAGCCAATGCTCATAGAGTTTACCACACATACACATCGCTAGGGTTGTGCACTTTGGCGCAGTTTGGCCGCTTTGGCAATCACTGAAGTGGCACAGGGTTTCAATGCATTCCATGCTCACAAATGAATTGCAAAGTACAAGAAAGCATGAAGGAATCCTTAGCTGAAGAACAAACCTCCATTTACCCAGTGAACAAATGAAGCAGCCTTCTGCTGAGGGAGGGAGACCATCTAGCCAAACCCTGTACGTACGGGATTTTTCAATGATAACAAGGTTTCCCAGCCCTGTTATCTCAGATTCCTTTCCTTGGGACAGCTGGCACTGAACACTTCTTGAACAATTCCAAATGAGGATTCAAAGGAAATGGCAAAAAAGAGGAAACAGGCCAACCCCCCAAAACATTAAGCCCAGACAAATGTGTGACCCACATAAATGGCAAGTCTGTCACCAATGGGACTCATTGGGGCTGTATTGAAATAGGATGGAAACGCAAACCATAAGGTTCTCAACCTTTCCTTGCCCGCGTCCCCAACTCGGCAGCAGCTGGTCCGGTGGCGGCCTCAGTGTGTGCATGCATGCACGCATGCACACAACAACTGAGGCGGCAGAGAGACAGCCATTTCCATGGCTCCGCCACCTCTGCTGGCCGTCTGCTGCCACCCCCCGCCTCCGCATACTGCCACCGCTGCTGCTGCTTCCTGGTGCCGCTGCCACCGTGGTGGGCAACCTGGTGACCCTGGGGAAGGGGCCAAGCAACCCCAAATGGGGTCACTACCCACAGGTTGAGAACCACTGCCATACATCAAGATCACACCCCGACACCCTCTGTGCCCCCATTTCAAGTCAGCCCCTTGGCATACTAGGGAGCTGTGTAGGAAGAAACGGGCACTGAGACAAATACTACTCAAATACTACTCAACTGTGAGACTTTTGTGAGCTTTTTCATGGATAAAATCTTGTCCCTCCACCACAACCTTCCTCCTACGGTTGATACAATAAGGAACAGAGGCCCCTTGGACATCTTCAGGGGAACACTTTGAAGGCTTCAGGGGGATTTTGCAACCTGAGGTAGATAGGTTGCTTGCTTCAGTGAGGCTGACCACTTGCCCCTTAGACCTGTACCCCTCATGGCTCCTTAAAACAGGCAATGAGAGGACCAGGAGGACTCTCTGGGAACTAATCGATCCATCCTTATTTTCAGGAGAGTTCCTGGATAGAATGAAGGAGGTGGCGGGTTGGCATTGGAAAAAAAATCTTTGGATCCTCAGGACCCTGAGAGCTACCGCCCCGTCTTGCATTTCTGAGGACAGTGGTTGAGCAGGTAGCCGCGGACCAATTAAAGGCATACCTAGATGAAGCTTTGGTACTGGATCCATTCCAATCTGGCTTCTGGGCTGGCCAAGGGGTGGAGACAGTGCTGGTTGCTCTGACGGATGACCTCGAAAGACAACTGGATCAGAGCGGGTCAGTGTTGCAGGTGTTATTAGAGCTTACTGCAGCATTTGATGTAGTAGACCATGAACTGTTAGCTCATCACCTCTCTGATGTGGTGATCTGGGGTCAGCCCTGCAATGTCTGTTTTCCTTTCTCCAAAGCTGGGAACAGAGGGTTACTGGAAGGAACAGTTGCACCACTGCAAATTCCAATGTGGGGTTCCACAGGGCATGATTCTCTCCCCGATTCTATTTAACATCTTTAGGTGCCATCTAGGATGGCTTGTCTGGGTATATGGGCTGGGATGTCACCAATATACAGATGACCTCCAACTGTAACTGTTAATGAGCTGAACACTCCACCCGAATCTTTGGCCAGGTGTCTGGGAGCCATGATGGAGTGGCTCTAGCAAAACTACCTAAAGCTCCACCACCTGAAGATGGAGGTCCTGTTGCTGGGGGGAAAAGGACCAAAGGAGGAAAGGAGCAGATAAGGAAGCGTGCCTTCTCTTGATGGGGTGCAGCTGTAGGCCACACACACACAGAGGAACTTGAGGGTGATCCCTGACACCTCCCTGACCAAGGAGGCGAAGTCATTAGAGTAGTTTGCCAGGCTTTTTTCCATCTATACCAGGCAAAGTGACTAGTGCCCTACCTGGCCCCAGAACACCTAGCCACACAATGGTCACATCCAGGTTACATTATTGTAATTTGCTCTGTATGGGCCTTCCCTTATCCCTGACCCGGAAATTACAACTGGTCCAAATTTCAGCTCCTGGAGTCCTAACAAGGACCCCATGGAGATCCCATATTTAACCTGTTCTCCAGCCGCTATGCTGGTTGCCGGTGGAGTTCTAGATCAGGTTTAAGGTGGGACCTGCATACCTGACTACCTCCCCATATACGCACCCCAGTCTCAGGGAAGTGTGCTCAGGGAAGTCTTTTTTGCCCTGGCTCCAGTCGGGAGAAACGAGCTGCCAAGCAGAGACTTTATGGAATTTCCAAAGTTTTGAAGGGCCTGCAAAATGGAGCTCTTTCACCAGGCATTGGTTGAGGCCAATGGCAGTACTCTTACCAGCTGAATGCCCCCCTCCTAGGCCCTATTCCCATCCAAACCTGGAAAAAACTGGATTTCCATCTACTGTAATTCCAAGCCCATACCATGGTGATGCGAGTGTTTGGTTTATAATTTCAAATTTTTTAAAATAATTTTAATGATGTTAATGATATTTATTGTATGGGGATTTTATTCGTGAGACTGTTGCAAGCCACCCTGAGATCATTTTGGAGAGGGGTGGCCTAGCAACCTGATAAAATAAATACATAATTAAAGATTACAAAACGATCCTGACAACAGGAGAGGTTACACACTGCAGCTCATGTCTTCAAGATTACTTCTTTCATTTTGAAGTCTGCAAAAGCTGTTCGTGATTGGGGGAGTTGGGGACAAATAAGAACTAGGACATTAAATTAGGGCATTTTCAAGGGGACTTGGGGCTAATTGTGAATCAGTTACTAGCTACGCTGATCAAGCTGCAGTGATCCTTTCATTATAAGCAGCCTCATAATTTTATAAAATCATTAAAAGGACGATAATACATTCTTCATAGGGGAAAAAAAGTGATTGCTTGGTTCAGTGCATGCGTTTTAATTCAATTCTCTATGGTAATGGCCCATGACTCGAATTCCTAGACTGAGATGAGATCATCTAAATTCTGTTTGTCAAAACTAAAAGGAGGGGGGAATAACTCATTTAAGTCATTTCTCGGGTCCTCACATCCTGTGTCACAGATTCTGAGTCAGAGGTGGGAAGGGGGGGGGGAATCACTACTCTGAAATAATATTAACTGTGAAAAGTCATGTGTGGGGGAAAGTAAGAACAGGAGGAAGAAAGTGAGAAAACTGGTGCATGATGTACCAAATGCTAAACACTCCGCCTGAATACATGTGAAATTACTTTAGCTGACTAATAAAAGCATTGCTATGATCCTTCTATTTCTTGGTACACAGCTCTAAAACAGGGACAAATTAAGATGGTGCATGAGACTTTGGGAAGGGCTATTGCTCAGTGGTGGAGCAGCTGCATTGCATGCTGGAAGGTCCCTGGTACCTCCAGTTCATTTGACCATCCAGTATGTGATGGGAAAGACCTCTGCCTGAGAAACTGGGGATCCGCTGCCAGATGGGGTAAAGGTACGGCCTTGCTGAGCCAAGGCTCTGAGTCAGCATAAGGGAGCATGCTTTATTCAACATGCATAAAATGGATCTTCCTTGCACTGAGTGCGACCACTGAAGCATCTGGTTCCATTCTGGTTCTCCAAGGTCCCAGGCAGAGAAAGCTCCTGTTCTCTGAAGATCATCTGAACTGCAGATGCCGGGAACTGAAACGGGAACTGACTCTGCGCATGTGTTCTTCTGCTGGGCCAAGCTTCCTCCATGTTCTGTGTACATTTACAGGAGGAGAAGCAGAACATGACATCAAGTGACAGCTGACTCACAGGGGCTCTACAGGACGTTCCAGGCAAGTTTTTTCAAAGGTGGATTGCAATTGTGTTCCTCTGCATAGGGTTGGGTGCTTTGGTGAACAAAATGGCTGTTTACTCCTGATGCAGCCAGCGCCGGATCATCAGGGGGGGGGCGCAGGTGTCAGCATTCCCCCCCCCCATGGCGTGGTGCAGTGCTGGCTGTGTTGGGAGCGAACGGCCGCTTCGGCCGCCAAAGCACCCAACCCCCCAATCTTCCTTAGTGGTTTCCCATCCAAGCACTGATCCCAAATGACCCTTCTTAGTTTCCAAGTTCTGACCAGCACTGCACACTTACAACAGTTTTGTAATTAGGAAACCACCTCCAAGAGCTTCCTGTTTTCAGTCTCTAAAACAAAAGGAGCAGGCCTTTCTTTTTTACAGTGGAGAAAGACCACGTGTCTTTTTTCTTCCTTGCTCAGAGGAACTTTGCAAGCTGACATCAAGGGCTCTGTACAGGTTCTTGCCCTCACATGTCACAGGGAGATGCTGGTTAAAGAAGGCCTTTAAAATCATGGACCGGAGTCATTTTTTCTCCCCACCCAAACTTCTAAATTTTTAATTTTGTCACATCAAGCCTGAAGAAGTGTTTTTGGTACATGGGAAAGCTTGTGCCCTGGTTTGTGTTGCTAAAAGAATATATTATGTGGATTGTGGTTGTTATTAGTCTGCCTTTCTCACTGGGACAGAAAGGCAGGATACAAAGGAAGAAAATAAATAAGTAAAATGAATATGCATCATATAACTGATAGGGCCAACAACTCTCTCAGTACACAAAAATGCCTTCCCCCCCCCACCCCCACCCCAGCTGGGGAGGGGCTGGGCCTCCGTCACAGAGCAGCTGCTTCACATGCAGGAAGTCCTGGCTTCAGCCCCTAGCATCTCCAGTTAGAAGGACCACAGCCTGAGGCCCAGGAGAACCACGGCCTGTCTGAGTAGGCCAGCCTTTCCCAATCTTTTGACCGTCAAGGAACCCCTGAAATATTTCTCAGGCCTCAAGGAAACCCTGAAATGGTAACAAGCCCCTTCAGAGTAGTGGGCGCAAAAGTAAGATTTGGGGGCCAGCCAAACAATCGGTCATTTATGGTTTCCATTGTGGAGAAAGACACTAGGCCTGTAGAACAGCAGGGGAAGGGGGCTCCAGTGAAATAGAATCCTAGAGTTGGAAGGGACCTCTTGGGTCATCTAGTCCAACCCCCTGCATTATGCAGGATACTCACAACCCTATCTCATGACGTCAGCGGCCATCTGAACTCCTGGGAACGGCCACGGAACCCCTGGAGTGCCCTTGTGTAACCCCAGGGCTCCCTGGTTGGGAAAGGACCAATGCCTGATTCAGTACCAGGCAGATAGATGTGTATTCATGCGATATGTCCCAGGTATCAATGTTGCCTATATTTATTATTATTTATTAATTATATTTGTATTCGGGTTGTGTGCTCTGGCGCACTTCAGTGAGCAACGGAGGCTGAGGCGGCCAAAGCCCTCTGTGATGTGGCCCTGGCCACCCCAGTGTTCGGTGTTCGCCAAAGTGGCCGAAGCATGCCAAAGCACGCTCCCCTAACCTGCATCCCTCCCTCCCCCGGAGGCTCAGGGCGGTTCACATGGAAGGCAAACAGTACATGGAACTTTAAAGCAAACTTTGTACTGGCAGATATTGCTGGGAAAAGAAAAAGAAATCTCAAAACTGGACTGGAGTTCTTCCTAAGTGCGGGGAGCCTTGTCAAGGACTGTATTTCTTAAAACTCCCTGATGCCAGGAGGAGCCTGCTTTCAAAACCTCCTGGTGATGGCTGCATAGCTATGCTGTAGGAATGCAAGTTAACTCATACAGAGGAAAAAAATATTACTGTATTTCCTAACGCTCTCTACCTGGGAGCTTGACAGTAAGGATTAAAAATGGCTCCGTCCTCCCCACTTGCTTATTGGAAAGGCCCTGAAAGGTAATCCGTCTTGCGGAGCCCAGCTTTACGGTCTGCATAAAAGTGCCAGGACTCTCAGTCCTTCCTCCAACCTAATTGAAAGCGCATAATATCACACAACGGGGGAAATGTAAACTGTAAGCATACACAGTAAATCACGGCATATGTTCCAAACGCCGCTTGCTAATGGGCACCAAGCGGTTACGGGGCAAAAAAAGCAATCCGTACACTGGAGTCTTAGGGACTGCAGGGCAACTGCCTCCGAGCAGCAAAAAGAAAACAGCTCATTCAGTAGCACTACGGTCGGTCCAGTCCACGCGTGAAACAGCAGCTCTTTCCAGAACATTTTCGATTCCACTGTGAGAGCGGCAATGGTGCAAACAGAGGGAACGTAAGGTTTCCTTTTAAGCAAATGTAAAATCCTGTCCATTTGCACCGTAGCCCATTGGAATAAGGAAACAGAACTTTGTAATCAGATTGGCTCTTCTTCAGGGGTCTGAGCAGATAATGCAGCCTTTCATGGATCAAGGGTCTGAGTCACAATAAAGGAAATGCAGGGCTAGATTCCAGTCTGAGGAAGGGATGGGGGTCAGTGGTGGAACACCTCCTTTACCAACAAAAGGCCCCAAGTGGAGCCCACTCAAAGTCTCCCAAAGTTAGAAGGGTGCAGTTAACTTAGGACTGCAGTGATAGGAGTTATTCAGAAACATAATACCAGTATCAAGTCTCCATCTTGCCAGCCTGTGACTGTCATCGGAAGCATCCCACAGGAAAGACCGCTAGCCTGCAGGTGGGGTCTGGACTTCTAGAATTGCCATGAACCTCCAGACAATTTGAAGGGCAGACCAAACTCTGTGCATGGTATGCCATATACCCTGGGTATTATCCCTTCCCCACAGTTCTTCCTTGACGGGACCTGCCTCCCAATTTCAAGGAACTACCAAGGCCTGGAGTTGGCAACCTTACGCTCAGATGGTACAACTATTCAGAGTGCAGCAGCCAAACCATTGATGTGCTTACGTGTCCCCAGTCATCACAGCAGATCACTTATGCTCAGAACCACTCTTCAAATTGGAATATGGGCTCTGTGCCATTCTGTTATGAGTGGGGGACAAAAACACCTGCACGCTTGCATAAATGAGTTCCGGGATAGGAGTGTTACCTCTCAAGAGGAGCATGCTGGGGAGGCGGCTTGTTCACCCTTGCGTAGAGGCCTTCCAAGTGGTCCTTATCTCCTGGCGACGGAGGGTTATTGCAAGCAAAGTTCTCTGGGAGAGGCGGGGAAGCTGGTCTGTAGGCCGCGATGGCAGGATACCTTTCGCGGAAGTGATTCACCCGCGCGTAGTTCGGGTCCGTCTCGTCGTCGTCAATGTCAGGAGCTGGTCCTCCAGCGGAATAGTCAGCCAGGCTTCTCACCTGCTTCTGCCGGAGCTCCTGGTGCTTTGCCCCGATCCTGAGGGACCCAGCAAGCATGGTTAGCACTTAGCTCAGCATCCAATATACCAAAGAGCAACCCCCTTTCACAAAATAGTTCTCAACAACAATCCCCCCCCCCCCGAAAAACATACACAAGGTATCACAATCTAAACAGACACCAACTAACAACTCAGGGGATATCTGATGCATTATACCAGGGGTAGTCAAACTGCATCAGGGGCTCATGGGAATTGTAGTCCATGGACATCGGGAGGGCCGCAGTTTGACGACCCCTGCTTTATTACTCATGCTCTGGTGCTTAGCAGGAGCAAGCCAGCCAGCCACCGCAATTGCTACCGCGTTTTCCGCAGCCAAGGAATCTGCAAACTGATGACACTTGCGTACCTGTCCACAGACCTAATCCCAGGCGGCATCAACCTGCAACAACTGTAAGAATTTTGAGCGAGACGTCTCTGCAACAGGCCCGTACTAAATCACAGGTATTGATTTAAAACACTGATTTTGATAGATGCCTGCCAGAAGTCCTGCTTCTCTCCCCCGCCCCGCATCTGAATGAATTGATCTGTGCGCTTTCCCCATCTTCCCTCGCAACTCTAAGATTCTCCTAAATAAATTAATTTATAAAAAGTGCATTAATGGGGGGAACGGCAGGCTCGGTTGTCTGAAAAGTCAAGAGGAGAGGCAATTTACTTGAGTTTTCTGAGCACCTCCCCTTTTCTTTAAGTGGGGGGGGGTCCATCATACCTCATTATACAGAAGCTAGGGGCAGAGCAAAACAGGGGAGAAATGAATAGGAGCCTGACAGAGATGGATTGGTACATAGAAGTGAATTGAAGACTACTGCTGGCAGGATTCCACTGTGATCAAGCCTTAACGGATATTACAAAATGGTGCTGCTAATCAGGGCCATTGTATAATCTGCTGAGAATAAGAACAGTATGCTGGTTTTTTTTTAAATGCCCAGGTATAATTTCACAATCTAGCCAGATCCAGACAATTCAACATTTGCTTTGCAACTGAAAACTTTAAACAAGGCGCTATTAATAATACACAACTGTTTTTTAAAGAAGCGAAAACGTTCAGCTTCTGCGCTCCGTAATTAAAGCAGTGGCAAAGATCACAGCGGCAAGATGAGCCTGGCATGGGGAGCGCGGAAGAATGAAAAGCAGGAGAAGGATTAAAGCACAGGAGCTGCCAATTAAAAAAAAAAAGTCAGGATTTACCCACCATTATTAAATTCTGCAGCACAGAAGCTTTTCCTGGATGCGGATGGGTATAGGAGAGGCATATAGATAAGTAGATTGAAAAAAAATGACAAGAGAATAATAAACATTGTTAAACAGTTACCTTTTGTCGCTAGAAAACATTAAGGAGAGTAAAGCAATGTCTGAGTAAGGAGTTAGAAGAAAAAACAGGCTTAAGGTAGAGGAGAGAGGAAATCACTGCAGCAATAATCAAGGGGGACAGACAGGAATGAGGAGAGGAGATGTCAAGAATCAGGCGCGGCTTTCAGCTCCTACATCCACTGCGTTAAGACGAAATGCCAAATCCGAGGAACTCTTAACTCATAGCGTGATGTGTGAACTGGACAAACTAGCAGAGCTTTGTAGCCATGGATCCTTCAGTTGTGTTTGATCACTTTTTTTTTTTTTTTGACTAGCTACAATTTTATGTTAAGGGCCCAGCTAGATGTGATGGGTGACCCTGTGGCCAGAGATTCCCACTGCTTCCGCCTGCTCGAAAGCTGAGAACAGTATGAAACGGCATGCCATCAGTCAACCAAATCCAAGGAATCTGCCAGAGGCCTCGGAGGAAATGAAGTGTAAAGCTTCCTGTTGTGTTGGGCTTCAGAGTCGGTAAAAACCTCTGCTTAATCTAAGCTCGGTACAACATGAGACTCTTGCTAAATTTCTTTAGTCTTGGATTCATTCCAGTCTGGCTTCTAGCCTGGCCATGGACAACCTCTGGACCAGAGTGAGTTGGTGTTGCTCATGACATTGGATCTCACAGCAGCATTCACCATAGTTGTCCATGAGCTTTTGGCTTATAGCCTTGCCAAGGTCGGACAGCTCTGGCTTATCCCCTTTCTCCAGGGTTGCAGATGGGAAGAATCAGTCATACCACTGCCAACTACTCCCTTGTGGACTACCATGGGGTGCAGTTCTCTCCCCAATTTTATTCAGTATCTTCATGTGTCCTCTTGCCCAGCTCATTCAGGTATTCAGGGTGGGGTGCCATCAATATCCCGATGACACCCAGCTCTACCTACGGACAGACGGCCACCCAGATTTACCCCCACAGTGTGTAAGGAACGATGGGATGGATCAAGCTCTCAGTTCTCCAAATACTAACTGGTTGATGGTTCCTGGCCCCAAAATAGTATATCAGTCCTGGCCTCCACTTGGTGGAACAAGCTCCTAGAGGAGATTTGGGCCCCAACAGAGTTGGCTCAATTCCACAGGACCTGGAAAATGGAGCTCTTCGCCAAGTTTTTCGTTGGGGCTTGTGAATCTATAAAATCTAATGCCACCCCCCCCCCCACGAAACCACCCTGAAACTGGATGATCTTGACATGGGGAATGAGCTAAAAGCTATAGTCAAAATTGCTGCCATTAGATATAGATGCTGGTTTTAAGTGTGTTAAAATTTGTATCTGTATTCAATTTTTTTTTGTTGTACACTGCCCTGAGCCAGCTTGCTGGGAAGGTGGTATATAAAGCCAGTATATAAACAAACAATAAATCAGGGCTAACTTATGGTAAAGCCATAGGGGTTTCATGGTAAGAGACAAACTGAATTGCTTAGCCCTTGGACTTCCTTGGTCATCTCCCACCTAAGGACTAACCTGGGCCAACCCTGCTTAGCTTCCCAAATCAAATGAGACAGGGCTAGCCTGGCCTATAAAAGCCACACAAAATGCTACTTTGTCCATCCTCAAAATGGCCTGGACATGTGACCGCCAAATTATTTGAAGAAAGGTGCTTACTTCTGTTCTGCACACAAGCAAGAAGGTGCCGCATTTAAGTACTTTTAATTTGAGATGGTTTGAATGGGACACTGGATGACAGTAGAGCTGACAACCAGAGGCTGCAACTGGCTTGGATAACATAATCCTTTGGGTGCTTCTATGAAGCAAAGACTGTTCACTCAACTAGGCTCTAACCATAAGGTGTGAAAGTGCATTGCAGGCAACAGAGCAGTCTGGCATCAGGCAACACCAAGGGCAACAAGAGAACTGACCTGTGATCAGGGGCACTAGTCCATATGACAGTGGAGGCACAACGCTTTTTAAGGGGTTTTAATACCACTTTTGATACCTCCTAATCAACCCAGATGTGAAAGTGGCTGGATAAAAATCAAACGAACAAACAAACATCCTAACCCCACCCTACCCTCACCAACCAACCCAACTGCCCCCCAGTTGCTACGTCCAGGTAGTGGTTTCAGTTTGGTCTTTTGTCCGCTGGACCTCAATCAAATGCCTGGATTAAGAACTCTGACCGTCAGGACCCTCAGCGCTGCCAGGGGCTCGTTCTACCAGGCAGGGGCCAGGGCAAGTAGATCTGTACAGTTTGCAGAGGCTTATCAAAAGCACATCCTAACCTAATCTGAGGGGTGGGATAGTGGGTTTATCTCCACTTCTCAAAACTGTCCAAGGTGTTATTACAATATTAAAAGAAGTAAGCATCCAATTAAAAGCAGCAGACCCAGATAACGGCAGTAAAACAAACCCATTAGCAGCAATCAAAACAACGTCAGTCCCATCCCACCTGAAGGCAGCTGCCCAATAATGGATTCTGACTCTCAAGAGACCATCGTCCAAACTGGTGGACACAAGAAGAAAGCAACATACTGAGATGAATGCAGCAACTTCCCAAGTAGAAATAAACTGCTGTTGAATTGTGGGTCTGCCTAAGAGTCATGGTTAGGCTGAGGACCCTTTTCAGGGTCGACTCCTATAAATATTTAATGCCATATGCTTTAATGGACTTTTAAAAAATGTGCCTTGTTTATATCATCAGCCCGAGCCTGGTTTTGGAGAAAGGCAGTGAGGAATGCTCTCAATTAACGAGTTTCCAAAGAAAGATAGTTTGCTTGCAAATGGGCATTTCTATACTCTGCTACCTGAATAGAAATTCCTTACCCTTTATTTATTTATGGATGGATTGCCGCATTTCTATGGCGCCCTTCCCCACGGACTCAGGGAGGCTCATAACACCAATTTTTTTAAAAACAATTTAAAACATTTTTAATGTTTTAACACAATCAAACTTCCATTAAAACATTAAGGTTCATTTATACTCGATTCCCAACTGTTTTACTTTTAACATCTAGGGGATTTCTTTCCTCACTTTGGTAGAGGGAGACGGTTGCCCATGTGGGTCTGTCTGTAGGTGTAGAAAACGGAAGTTTCCGGGAGCACCTGAAAGCCTAATTAGATTTGTGGCAGCAGAGGAGCTCTCACAAGCAAGCAGAGACTCACGAAAGCTCCTCCGTTGCCACAAATCCTGTTAGCCTCCCGGACTCTGGCTCTTTTCTATTTCTTCACTGTGATTCTCTTGACTTTCTACCATCATACCAAGCTGCACTAACATCTGGCCTCTTGGTCCAGCCCCCTAACTCAGGGGTAGTCAAACTGCGGCCCTCCAGATGTGTGGACTACAATTCCCAGGAGCCCCTACCAGCGAATGCTGGCAGGGGGCTCCTGGGAATTGTAATCCATGGACATCTGGAGGGCCGCAGTTTGACTACCCCTGCCCTAACTTTTCCCTCTCCAGCAACACAAAGTCTTCTTCCAGTAATGCGAGAAGCTACTTTTCAAGCCATGTGGAGCAGCAAGCCCTGGTTAGTGTTACATCATGTTTAAGATCAACGCTGGAAATGTGCTGTGGCTGGGGGTGGTCTGGTAGGGGCCACACGGCCCCTCCCTCAAGCCTTTAATGAGCTTTCATGAATTATTGATCTCTCCCTCTCTCGCGCTAATATTTATATGAATCAATGGCAAGAACACAGTGGAATTGGTCTCCAAGAGAGGGGAAGTCCTCTGAGGCTGGGATACCAGTGAACAAACAGCAGACCCACCCCCCCAAGGATGAAATAGAGGCCTTGAGGCTACTGCAGATAAAAATAAAAATTTGAGCGTATCGCATCTCTACAACGTAACAATTCCTAGTGCACAAGTAATTAGTCAGCAGATTAAAAAACAACAATGCAAGAGACTTAATTCTCTGAGGGTTCTGGAAGTTAAGATGAAAGCAAGATCAAACAGCAAGGGGGGGGGCCCACTTGGCCATTCTGCGCCCCGATGGAACAAATTCATGGATATTTATGTGAAAAGTTAAACCCTGATCAGTTTTGGTAGACTACAGCCACCCTTCCTGAGAAACTGCCCTATATGGATGCCAGTGTCAGGTTTATGAAAACCACCGAGATGGATTTCCATTGAACAAAGCTGAAAAAAGCATTAATATAGAGGAGGAGGTTGTGCATGTCAGTGTGTGAGGGTCTCTGTGTGCTTTCTCCCTCCCCTCTCTTTCACTCACGGAGTACTTTCATGAGAAATTGTTGTCTGGAAAAATAAATATTTTACACCCCTCCACCTGGACTGGGGGGGGGGGGGCTGTGTTGAGAAATAACCATTTTGTAAAGCAGAACCAGGATTTGAGTGACCGTGTGTGCGCTGTACAGGTTTCACAAACTAACCACAGGCAAAATAAACCACAAGGTTGTATTTATATTGGATCTGAGCCCTGGAGTTTTAAGCTACTCACAGTAGCATTCCTTTAATACCATGTTGGGTTGCAAGTTGATTGCATGTCTGCAAAAATAATGTGGACACTCTATGCCAGAATAATCTTCCAATGCAGAGGAAGAACTCTAGATTTCTGTTAGTTTGTGATCAAGTGAAGTGCTTAAAGGTAGTTATTTTATTGTAACAGCTGCTCAAATGGAGTCTGGTTGAAAGTTAAAACTGCTATGCAGGAAGGTGCTAATGGTCAAACAGATGACCCTTGAGTCCACCTAGTCCACTGTGTGTAACAGTGACCAGAGATGGCAGGCTTAAAATAATTATTACACAGAGCATTTTGGAAAACTTAGTGCCTTAGTGCCTGGAGAGAAGATGACTAAGAGGAGTTATGATAACCATATTCAATTCCTTGAAGGGCTGTCATGGAGAAGATGGAGCAGAGTTGGTTTCTGTTGCCCCAGAAGGTAGGACCAGAACCAATGGGTTGAAATTAATTCAAAAGACTTCTCAACTAAACATCTGGATGAACTTCCTGACAGAGCGGTTCCTCAGTGGAACAGGCTTCCTTGGGAGATGGTGAGTTCTCCTTCGTGGGAAGTTTTTAAGCAGTGGCTAGAGAGTCATCTGACAGAAATACTGATAAATTTATGAACCTAGGCAGATTGTGAGTGGGTTGGCAGGAAGGGATGTGCCAGGGTTTGTCTCATGTGGCCCTTCCTTGCATACCCAGGGAATTGCTAATCACCACTGTGGGATCGTAGGTGAATTTCCTCCAGGCCAGGTTGGATTCTGGAGATTTTTGATGGGAGGGGATCACTTGGGCATGAAATTGGGGTCACTGTGGGTGGGGAGGTAGTTGCAAGTTCCTGCATTGTGCAGCGTTGAACTAGATGACCCTGGAGGTCCCTTCCATATCTATGATTCTAACAGGACTATTTACATAATTATCTTCCCATTGTATTTGTAATATTACTTCAAGTAAAGGTAAAGGTATCCCCTGTGTAAGCACCGAGTCATGTCTGACCCTTGGGGTGACGCCTTCCAGCGTTTTCATGGCAGACTCAATACGGGGTGGTTTGCCATTCCCTCCCCCAGTCATCACCGTTTAACCCCCAGCAAGCTGGGTACTCTTTTACCAACCTTGGAATGATGGAAGGCTGAGTCAACCTTGAGCCGGCTGCTGGGATCGAACTCCCAGCCTCATGGGCAGAGCTTTCAGACTGCATGTCTGCTGCCTTACCACTCTGCGCCACAAGAGGCTCTATAACCTTCATTACTCATGAAGGAGTACTGCTTGATTACGCTAGCCGTTGAGTAGATCTGTACTACCAGGGGCCCATGGAAAACGATTTTTAAAACCATTACTGTGCAATTATAGACCAGTTCCATATGCTGGCTGAGGATCTTGCCAATCTCACACTGCCAGGGTAGGTTTTGGATCTTCACCACAGGGCTCTGGCTGAAGGAAGACGGTAAAATCTACTCAAGCTGTTTCTGGGCATCCGTGTGTGCATTTAAAAGACTGGCAGCCCCAGACCGACACAAACACACAGCAATCCATAGTCCGGAGGGTGCCCACAATGGTACCCTAACTGCAATCCCCGGGGCTTGATCCCTAGAAAGAGCATGGCCTCAGCCCCAGAGACAGCTGCAGCAAACATGGGGAAAGCCCAGCGGACCACTGCGCTGCTTCCAACTGGCAGCTGGGCAGCACCAAACGGCACCACGCAAGTGTCCTTGAAGGCAGCACCCAATTAGCTCCCGGAGGGCAACCATGCACCATGGAAGGTCCAGCCAGCATCAATCTGGTGCAATCAGTCTACGGTCCTAGCCCAATAATCCCACAAATGAGTCCGGCAATGGGGAGAACGTGAGGACAGCCTACCTCTTACTATGGTGACCGGATGAGGCCTCTGTGGGGCCAATGGACTTTAGAAGAGATTGTTTTATGTTAGGACGCATACAACGGCCTTGTAGAGAACGTCTGCATCTTTAAGGGAGTAGCTTGGCCAAAATCATGAGTG
This sequence comes from Paroedura picta, assembly GCF_049243985.1. Taxonomy (NCBI): domain Eukaryota; kingdom Metazoa; phylum Chordata; class Lepidosauria; order Squamata; family Gekkonidae; genus Paroedura; species Paroedura picta. The sequence goes on along the minus strand of NC_135370.1, from coordinate 3,558,045 downwards.
GGTGAAAAAGAAGGTATAAAAGGCAAAGTAACAGGATGAACAATAAAAGGGTGGAAATAAAGGGCAGTAATGAAGTCTGATCTAGACAGTGCAGGCTAGCCTGATCGCATCAGACCCCGGAAGCCTATCAAGGTGGGCCCTGGCTAGATCTTGGATGGGAAGACACAGAGGCTGGAAACGGCAAAACCACCCCTGTTCATCACTTGCCCGGAAGACCCTGTGGGGTCACCAAAAATCAACCGCAACCTGATGGCACTTTCTACCAGCCAAGCCAACAACGCCTGGAAAATAGGAACCAGTTTTACTTTCTCCACTACCTTTTGCCTGCAGACTCACCAAAGCAGAGATTGGCCCCTTTTATGGTAGAATCAGAGTTGGAAGGGGCCATATAGGCCATCTAGTCCAACCCCCTGCTCAACGCAGGATCAGCCCTAAGCATCCTAAAGCATCCAAGAAAAGTGTGTATCCAACCTTTGCTTGAAGACTGCCAGTGAGGGGGAGCTCACCACCTCCTTAGGCAGCCTATTCCACTGCTGAACTACTCTGACTGTGAAATTTTTCCCCTGATATCTAGCCTTTATCGTTGTACTTGTAGTTTAAACCCATTACTGCGTGTCCTCTCCTCTGCAGCCAGCAGAAACAGCATCCTGCCCTCCTCCAAGTGACAACCTTTCAAATACTTAAAGAGGGCTATCATGTCCCCTCTCAACCTTCTTTTCTCCAGGCTGAACATTCCCATAGTGATGCACTGAATAGTGTTGGCGTAGTATCGAGCCCATTGCATACTCACGAAGAATTCAGCCAATGAAATTCCCAGGCAAGTGTAAGGATGGAGGAGAATATGACTGATAGCTCTGCTGGTCCATCAGAAAAGGTTTTGCTTTTTGCTTATCCAGCTTACACAAGGACTTGGGAAAACAGGCACAGGGCAGAGAGCAAAGGGGAAAGTCTGAACAACATCCCGTAGCTTTCCCAACCAAGTAGCTGAAACTGGGCCACTGAAATCTTTGCCGTATTGGAATGGGGCGTCCCAAGTCAGAACTCCAGCAGCATGGCTCTCGAAAGCAGCAACCTGATCAGCGTCAACAGAGGCCCACCTGACGCCAGGCCCTGACCTGGGTCTATGGACAGCACTGGCAGCAATAAGGTTGTGCAAATAGCCACGTGGGTATTCTGGTGAAGGTCTGCCTTGTCTCGGACTGCCCAGGCTGGCTGCATCCTGTCGGAGCTCAGGAGCTAAGCAGGGAACTTGGATGAGAGGCCAGCGAAGAAGTTTGTGGCTGCTCAGCAGAGGCGGGCAAGGGCAAAATGCCTCTGGCCATGAAGACCTCCGAGGGTGGCTACAAGTCAGCCGAGACTCGAAGGCAGAAAAAAAGAAAAGAAAGAAAAATGCTGAATGCCTGAAGGTCGATCAAAAGTTCTAAGCCTAATTGTTCTCTCTCTCAAACTTAGAAGTGTGTAAAATGTGCTCAAGGAAGAACCGCCCCCCCCCCTACACGCAATGTCGGTTCAGGTTTGGTAGCCACAATAGCTTGTCCTGCGGTCAATGCCAGTGTTTTGTGTACAAGAAAAAGGAGAAATGGGTCACAAGAAATTGCTTTTGTCACTGCAAACGCTCCAATTTCCCCCCTAATAAATGCAGCCCTGAAATTGCTCCCATAGCTGCGGGGGGGGGGACCTGCTCAAAAACAACGGCTTCCTTTCGCTGCTGCAGCGGCCTAGCCAATACCAGGCGACGGGAATTTCTCCGTGATCAATGCTTCATCTCTTCGACGGGGCTATTATAATTGCATTAATATTTCTTGTTTATTTCTCACTCCTCTGTGGAAAATCCATAGAGATTTGTCAATGATCTCTCTTTTATCCAGTTTATTTTTCATTTTCGACAAAGCTCGGCTGTTCCGATTCAATGCCTGGACCTTCTTGTACACTTTTCTTGTCTGTTCTACTGTATTTATGCTACTAATGTCTGTTGACTTTTAAAGAATCGTTCTGCTGCTTTCCAAACCTTAAAAAAGCGCTCCCATCAAGCTCCTAGGCAAGAACTGCTGCTATATAATAGATCTAGAAAGTTTTCTGCCATTACAATGGCATTCTTTCCTACCTGCTTTGGAAGCTGACTAGCAATAGCTCTATAGCAGGGGTAGTCAAACTGCAGCCCTCCAGATGTCCATGGACCACAATTCCCAGAAGCCCCTGCCAGCGAATGCTGGCAGGGGCTTCTGGGAATTGTAGTCCATGGACATCTGGAGGGCCGCAGTTTGACTACCCCTGCTCTATAGCATCTAATTTGATTTCGGTAATTTTTTGTTGTATTTGTTACTTACTAATATGTGAGAGTTTCACAGACAGGATCGGGAAAGGAATCCAGACGGAGCAACTCCCATTACTCCCACTTCTCTTCCTGTCTCTTCCCACGCTATGGCTCTCGTCCCCTTTGCTCCAGATTCTTCTCGCTTCTCATGTGCTCCTTCTTACACGACTTGCCCAGATGATCCAGGGAAGCCCAATCTTACCGGATCTTGGATGATCTTGCTGCGGTTGGAAGCCTATTGGAGGATCAGCAGCTTGGTGGCTCTAGAGGTATTTAAAGGGACCAAAGTCCCTTTAAATTATTCCGGGCTGGCCCTTTCCACAAAGCCTGGGCAGAAGGGCAGAAGACAGGCCTGGGGTTTGTGGAGTATCCCTAATCCTGGCCTGCAGCCAGCTCCAGTAGGATCAAGGAGGACAAGAGAAGAGTTGGCCTGTCAGCTCTGCTGCCACCCACATCCTATTCCAGTGTGCCGTTGGCCCCAGCAGGGTCGGGGAGGATTGGGTTTGAACTGCCCACCAGCAAAGCCCTCCTGGCACAATCCAGGGAGAGAACCTCTCCCTGGATCAGCTGGCTGCCCGGCGGCGCAGGGTGTGGGCAGTTTAAACCTCCCCGCTTGCCCAGTTTGAAAGGCAGAACCTGACTACTGTAAGGCTGGAATGACTCCGAGCCACTCTAGGAGGCCCTTTAGCTTCCTGCCCCTTGGAACTGAACAGCTGATCAGTGGCCCATCAGGCAACTCGGTGCAAATGGGCAGCCAAATCACCCTAAACAACGTGGGCTTCTCTGATCTGGCCCATTTGAACTAATGGGGATTGTGATTCAGCTTGTATCAAGAAAAAACCCCCCCAAATCAGCATTGATTTGAATTTTTTTCAGCTTATCCAAGCCAAATCGCACATCCCTATGAGCCTTCAGCTAATGTTTCCTATAAAAATGCAGCCAGATCCTTCATACGCTGCCTTCCACCAGAGGAAGCTATGTTGGCTGGAATCCACCCCGTGACTTTTGCCAAAAAGGCAGAGAGAGAGAGAGAGAGAGAGAGAGAGAGAGAGAGAGAGAGTGAGAGAGAGAGTGAGAGAGAGAGCTTTGATGTTTACTCTGGGAAAAACGGGTCCTTTCAATGGATCTCCTGTAATCAAATAAGCTGTAACTTATTTACCTGTTATATTTTTATGGCAATTGCTACATTTTAATGTGACTGTGTTTTCTTGATTCTATTTTATAATGAGCCTGACTAGAGAATCTGTGCATTCTTGATCTATCTCCATGGAAGGCACCACATTTGCCATGCAGAATGAGACTTGCCCAGGTACAAACAGACATTATCCTCACCAAATGCGGAAGACTTAACATTATACCCAGGAGCCTGGATGGGAAGGAGACAGAGTGTTCCAACAGTAGTTCCCAGTTAACTAGGCTAGTGGCAGATGTTAATTACCTTTAACGAATATGAGAGAAAAGTCCTGTTGTGACTACAAATAAAAAGATTGTCAGTCAATACATGGAACTAATGACACACACACACACACACACACACACAAAGATTATAACAACACACCTAAGAATATGGCCATTTATGACTGTAAAGGTATCCCCTGTGCAAGCACCGAGTCATGTCTGACCCTTGGGGTGATGCCCTCCAGCGTTTTCTTGGCAGACTCAATACAGGGTGGTTTGCCAGTGCCTTCCCCAGTCATTACCGTTTACCCCCCAGCAGCAAGCTGGGTACTCATTTTACCGACCTCAGAAGGATGGAAGGCTGAGTCGACCTTGAGCCGGCTGCTGGGATCGAACTCCCAGCCTCATGGGCAGATCTTCAGACTGCATGTCTGCTGCCTTACCACTCTGCGCCACAAGAGGCTCTTAAGGTAAAGGTGAAGGTATCCCCTGTGCAAGCACCGAGTCACGTCTGACCCTTGGGGTGATGCCCTCCAGCTCTGCATGGCAGACTCAATACGGGTGCCTTCCCCAATCATTACCATTTTACCCCCAGCAGCAAGCACAAGAGCCTCTTGTGGCACAGAGTGGTAAGCGGCAGAAATGCTGTCTGCCCATGAGGCTGGGAGTTCGATCCCAGCAGCCGGCTCAAGGTTGACATGTGACTGTACCTTCACCATTAAGGACATCCAGAAAAGCACTGGAGTAAAATCCCAATTCTTTTCACCTTCCATCCTACGATTTATGAGAAATGGGTAAAATGTGCCAATAGGCATAGATTGGGAGGCCAGGAAGAAGATTTGCGGGGAGAGTGGGAAGAGTGGCTGAAAGGGCAGTAGGTCTGTCCTGCAAAAAGAGACAAGATTTGCCATCAGCGACACATCCAAGACGGCCTCGCCCCTCCTCTGTTATTTTTTTAAAACGCATTTTTGGGGGCTGGGGAAACAATATTGACAGAGCTTGCGACTCAGAGCTGCCTCCCGCAAAGTCAGGAATGCCCTAATCTCTTCTGATCTATAATTACTATAAGTCATCATTATTTACCTCCAGAAGACATCCAATGCAAATGGAACGAAGGAAGAAGACATTTGACAAGCAGCAGATCAATAGGGAATGATCTATGAGACCTGCCAGCTCAAATGCAATTCAAACGCAGGCACAATTGTGTTAGAGTCTCACAAGCACTCTGCCCTGTGATGAAGGGCTGACCCTCGCAGGGTGGTCTGTGGGGGGCTCACAAACGATGCCGGGCACCTGCCCCTCCTAGTCTGGGACGCCACACGGGCCGAGGGCTGCTAAGCAGGTACGGAAAGCAGAAGAGGCCTCTCTTTGTCTTTCCAATTCCATCCTATCTTGCATGAGGAAAGGAAGCTCTGTTCTGCACCGCTTCCATGACAGAGCGGCTTCCTGCCAGCTCCCTAAGTGGTCAGTGGGGAGGCGGGAGGGAGGTACGTGATCGGGTGTGTAAAGCAGAGGGATGGGGCTCGCCTCCCTCCTTTTGTCCAACACTTGGGCTGTCACCGCAGAAGCCGGGAATCGGAGAACATCATGCAGGCAGCATAAGACCCAATGGCGACCTTGACTGGGGCAGTATCATCCAGCTTTTCCCCCCTTTCATATATTCCATATGCCACAACTTTGCCACTGTGATCTAATAGAGAATCTAAAAGCAATTAACTGGATTTGGAGAAAAAAGCGCCCGACACCTTAATCAAATATGTATTCTTATCAGGATTCCAAGGCAGCAGTAAATCGGGACATTTAAAAAAAAACTGGGCCCTCCTCCAATGTGTGATCTGATCAGGGTTCAATGGCTATAATAAATTGGGCTATTAAAACTGGGACCTCATCCAACGCTTTATTTTGTCTAAACTGCACAGCCTAGCAATGCTGCTAAGTCAGGAAGATTCCGTGAACAGAAATTCTTTGTGAAATTAACCCTTAGACCAGGGGTAGTCAAACTGCGGCCCTCCAGATGTCCATGGACTACAATTCCCACGAGCCCCTGCCAGCGAATGCTGGCAGGGGCTTCTGGGAATTGTAGTCCATGGACATCTGGAGGGCCGCAGTTTGACTACCCCTGCCTTAGACAAATAAGAGGAAAAGGAGCACAGATTTCGGTGGAGCGGCACTCATTCTGAAGTTGTTGTGGTTAAAATAATGTCAGCTAGATTTTGTTAGGTAATCAATATCCAAAATATCCCCCCCTGCAATAATCGTTTTGAAATTCTATGAGGCTATATGGGCATAAGTCCAGTTGATTTTAATAGGCCATAAGAAAGAATGATTTTGGATTACAACTGGTTTTCTGACCAGCCTCCCCTTGAATTACAAAAGGTAAGAGACAGCAGAGGAGTAGAGCCTCATACAATGGTCAGTTCAGTGTGCAATTAATACATCTAATTCTCAACAGGGCCCCACCCACCCTGGATAATTAAATCCAGGGCTTGGGGCCATGAGCAGACCAAACAGATCTTTCTACAAACCCAGGTTTGCAGAAAAATCTGCAATGCCCTAAAATATTGGGGGTGGGAGATTTCAAGCTCCTTCAAATACCAGAAGTTCAGAAATGGATGCCCTCTGAAATTGCGGGTGTTGCTAGGCTTCCTCCACCGTACAGCCACCCTTCAAAACTCATTTTTTCTCATCCAGGTTTGTTTTCCCGCAGAGCGTTCTTTCCAGGTTGGTTATGGCTCCCAAGTCCATTCTTTCCCCTCTCCTGGAGGGAGACTCAGCAGCCACCACTGGGCCACCTGCAAATATGCAATTGGTACAACTGGCCCTGCTACCAAGGTGGCTGTGACTGCTGCCGCACAACTAGCCTGAGCCCAGCAGCTGCCGCCACACAACTTGCATTGCTTGGCTCAGTGCAGCAGCAGCCCCCAATCAACTCTCCTAAGTGACCTGCGACAACGTGACCTTTGCAACTAGGACAGACATTTCCTAGGGGGAGAATACCACGCGGAGGGGAGGAGGGAAAGCTTAGAGACAGGGTGACGGGGTGGACTGTCAGACTAGGATTTAATAGACTCAAATACCCACTTTGTCATGGAACCTTGCAGGGTAACCTTGAGCCATTCAATCTCTCACAGTCCAATTAGAAGAAGAAGAAGAAGAAGAAGAAGAAGAAGAAGAAGAAGAAGAAGAAGAAGAAGAAGAAGAAGAGGGTGGGGGGGGAGGGGGAGGAGAAGAAGAAGAAGAAGAAGAGGAGGTGGGGAGGGGGAGGGGGGGAGGAAAATAAGAGTTGTTTCTTATATGCCGCTTTTCTCTACCTGAAGGAGTCTCAAAGCAGCTTACAGTCGCCTTCCCTTTCCTCTCCCCACAACAGACACCCTGTGAGGGGGGAGAGGAGAGAAGAATAAGAGCTGGTTCTTATGTGCTGCTTTTCTCTACCCAAAGGAGTCTCAAAGCAGGATAAAATGGAGGAAAGAAGAATGTTGTAATCTGTTTGGGGGAGTATGTTGGGGAGAATGTGGGACAAAATAAAGTAAATAAATAATAATAAATCTGAAGAGGAGCCTTCCCCTCTCTGCTTCCTGCCACCCCCAATCTACCTTTGCCAACTCCCTATCTCCACTTGGCAGCCTCTGCCCTTTTCTTCTCTTCCACCTACTCTACTAAGGGCCAGTGTAGTGTAGTGGTTGAGACCCATGGACTCTAATCTGGAGAACTGGGTTTTATTCTCTAGTCTTCCACATAAGGCCTGGTGGGCGTCCTTGGGCTAGTTAAAGCTACAACTGTTTCTATTATTGTGGGATTTTTAATCTCCCAATTTTATTTTATTTTTATATTTTAGATTTGTCTGCATCTTGCACTTTATACAGAAATCCCCTCTGTCCCATGGTGTGGATTTTTTAATCCATACTTTATGGTCTAGTTCAGAATTAGATCAAACTAGTAGTAAAGCCTGTTGCACTCTGCTCATGGTTTGGTGTGGGTTTTGTGCCTCATTTTGAAGCTTACAACCCTAAGAGGAGGTCTCTGTGCGCACAGCAGTCCTGACCCAAATCAGGTTCATGCACACCTTGGTAGTGTCGACTTCCAGGACATGAACCTACATCAGTCTGGCAACCTTACCTCCTCTCTGCAGGGTTTTCTTGACCTGAAATAGGTCTGGGTGCTATAGGGCTGGTTGGGTGCCTGAAGAGGCAATATACACTTTTGAGATCCCACTTCCAAACCTCCAGGAATATTTCCAGACCTGGTGGGGCCTAGAAATCTGGAATCACTGCTCATCTTCAGACTATAAAGGTCAGCTCCCCAGGCAAAATGATTGCTTTGGAGGTTGGACTCTGAGGCCCCAGAAGTAGGGCTCCTCTCCGGGCAGTTGGGCTGAAAGGGAAGCTCTCTTCCCACTTGTGCACCCCTTCAAAAGGAATGGCCACAGACACCCCTTGGCTAGCACAGGCTGCAACTTGGCTGGTGACCTCTGCCCTTCTGGAGCCTGAGCCTACTGCTGGCAACTGCAGTCTCTGTTGTTGTCCGCTGTTGTACTGTTATCTGGTTACAATTATTAGTTATTAGTATAAGGTGATTACATGCTTTTATAGACTGTTTTATGTATTGTTCCTTGTTGTGATGAAAACCGCCCTGAGCCTCCGGGGAGGACGGTATAGAAGTACAATAAATAAATAAATAAATAAATAAACAAACAAACAAACAAACAAACAAACAAACAAACAAATAATAAGGCCAAGTTGTTGCCTAATAAAAGTGGGCCACCTAATTCCCCCCAAAGTCTCACTGTCTACTTTCCTGGAAAGCTAAGTCCACTTGACATTCTGGGCCACTGATGCCTTTGAGTTCATAGGACCTTCCTGGCAAATACTGATGTTTATTTACTAGGCCAAGCTTGAGAAACATCACTTCAGGTCCTCTGTCTCTCCAGCCATTTATACAGACCGATGCTGGTCTGCATGTCTGTCTATCTGGGCCCCAAAACGCAAACAGTTGCTGGTAAGGCCTGGCCAAAGCTCATAGCCCAGGCAGGACACACCTGCACCACACCACACCAATCTCACCCTGCAAGCCTCTACTATCGTCTCTACCAGGGGTAGTCAAACTGCGGCCCTCCAGATGTCCATGGACTACAATTCCCAGGAGCCCCTGCCAGCGAATGCTGGCAGGGGCTCCTGGGAATTGTAGTCCATGGACATCTGGAGGGCCGCAGTTTGACTACCCCTGGTCTCTACTATCGCTGCTCACCTCTAGATTATAATGATCACCTCTGGAGGCAAAAATAGCCGCTTTGGAGTATGGACAGGGCTGTTGTACAGAAGAAACATTTAAGGCCTCCTATGCAGGTTGTTGTGGAGATGAAACACTTGAGGCCTACTGCACAGGGTTGTTGTGCAGATGAAACAGGAGAAAAAGAACCCATGCAACATCATCCACTTTCATCTGTACAACAACCTTGCATGGTAGGTCTCAGATGTTCAGAGAGTTGCGGAGGAAGACACATGCATGGCTTCGCTGCTTCTTCCCTCCAGCAGCGAGGCTGGCCATAGCAGTATTGTAAGTGAAAAGGGGCTTTTAGGAAGCCTTAAGTAGAAGGGGGAAAGCTTCCCCCCCTCAAAAGGAAAGCACACCCATGACCTCAGACTCCCTTGACCCCAGACTCCCCTGCATTGCTTTCGGAAACGCCTCCCTCCCCTCTGTCAGAGGCTGTTAGAGGCTCCTTCACAGCAGGCCTGAAGGGAGGGGGGGGGGGGGGGGGTGCAGAATCCTGAGCAAGAGCAGCCATTGGCCCCTGGAGACTCCACCAATAGGATTCTTTGGAATCTTCGGCATGTTGCCAGAAGTATGAACCGCCCCTTTATGCATATAGATGAAGATGATATGAGACACAAACAAATCACTATTCTATGTGCAGGTCACTTTAACTCTCATTTTTATGGAAATAAAATTCACCAAAATAAATACTAATAGGAATAGATATTCAAGTCACCAGCATTCATTCAAGCTATGAGTTTAAATGCTTTCATGCCTGTGGTATGCACTTAGTTTGTGCACAGCTCTCTTTGCTGCAATATTACATTGCAGTTTGTGAAATATATTTTTAAATCTATTATTGATTTAAAGTATATTAGCATGCAGCAAGGCTCAGGCCTGACAAGATAGGAGAACACCTCTATGGCTTTGGAAAGCTTCCTAGAAAGAAAACCACAAACTCAAAATAATTTACAGGTTAAACACTCAGTCCTAGTCAACTGCTGAAAACAAGGTCCGTATGCAATATTTACTGAAAGACGCAACATTGCCATTCAAAGAATGAAGTGAGTCCCTTTCAGAAACAAGCCAACTTGAGAATACAAAATCTGTTTTATGGAGCATTATTCTATTCACAGTTCACTTGCTCTGTAGAAATTTAATTTTTTTTTCTCCTAACAACATTTGGGTTCCAGTAAATTACTTCAATTATTAAAAATAGATATCCTCACAGCAGTAGGACATGGGGCTTTGCTAGAAAAAGGACTTTCGTCTAAGTAGAAATACTGAAGGAAGTAGGTAAACAGCCAGGAAAAACAGCTGTCTTTTTAGTTGATATTAATATTGCATCTGGCTGAAAAGAAAGAGCGCTGTTGGAAAAGCACAAGGCACCTGATGCATTTGGTTTGCTTCAGAAAAAGGTTCAAAGGCAAGAATATTAAAGAGCAACATGAGCTGCCTTATTGTTAGGCGTAGACTGGGGACGGGGGGGAGCCTTTTTCATTTCAGAACAAGGGAGTATATTCCTCTTTCCCACCTTGATCGGTAAATATGCAATAGCTTAACTTTAGGACTGAATCAGCTCCATAAGAGATTTTAAATTAAAAAGGTTTCCCATTTATGGATATATTTTTAGGCCTCTGAAACTGATCTAACCAAGCTTGATAAAGCGAGAGAATTTTGTATGAGCCACGAAGCATGATCTCAACTGCTGGGTTAGGAAGGACCAACCCAGCCTTTCTAAAAAAATGTACCATTGAGATCCCCCTGAGACATTCTTGAGGCTTCGAGAAACCCCAGAAGTGGTGTGATTGGGCAGAACAGGGTTGGGAAGCAGAGCTGTGGACACGCCCACCTGGGGCTCCTCCCCTTCCCACCCCCCAGGCCCATCATTGGCCACTTTGGGAGGGGGTGGGTGGGTTGACATGACCATATATGTGACATGACCATCCATAAATGTTTAATTATTTTTTTTTAAATATAAACAAATTAACTCCCACTCAATTGGGAAGCCCTTCCAGGGTTGTCATGAAACCCAGGTTGAGAAAGCCCAGACTAACCATTTGCTCACTGGGAATCGCACCATGTGCCATAGTGTGGGAGAGCCACTTTATATGCTGTTCTTGTAGTGTTGTTCGCAGATTTAAAAATAGGCACCTCATGGAGAAGGCAAAAAACAAAGTAGAATGAAAACAATTTAAACCCCCCCCCCCACCAAAAAAAATGTTTTAGACGAGGTGCCAGGGTAACATTCAGCTAGATAAACTAATTTTATTGATCATGATACCTTGAATGGCATAAAACAAATGAGAGACAACACAACCAAACAAAGAACTAATTTGATTGTGCAAAAGAGGGCTTGGTATCCACAGCAATCAGCAAGAGCTGGTGCTGGGAAGGAACTTAGCCTGGCAATTAGAAGGTGCCACCACAGTGGCACCAATGATGGATAGATCTTAGTTGGTGTCAGAGCTCACCGAGGGAACTTGTGCTCCTTAGTGTGCAAATTAGACTAGTCAGCATTAAGAAGACAAAGGGTAGCTTTGTGCCACTCAGGGTAAGAAATTAGCAACCACGTTTCAGAGGCTGGAGGTCAGTAATCTAAGAGGGGAATTAGGGACATGAGGGAGACCTGTTGCTATGGGTAGATTCAAATGAGTAGCCGTGTTGGTCTGAAGTAGCACAATAGAATCAGAGTCCAGTAGCACCTTTAAGACCAACAAAGATTTATTCCAGGCGGGAGCTTTCAAGTACAAGCACTCTTCCTCAAACTTGCACTCAAAACCTCAGGTCCTGAATAAATCGTTGTTGGTCTTAAAGGCGCTCCTGGACTCTGATTTTACTGTTCCTATGGGGTTTGGCTGATTAGTTCCGACTTGCTTTTTATGAATCCAGAGCTGCAGCAGCTTGAAACCGGATTCTTCTTTGTCTGCCCGAATGATCCACAATACAGCGCCATGACAAAGTCTTAAAAAACAATGACCTGAAAAAAAATGCTTTCCTCACTCTTTTTTTTATTTTGTAACATGTGTCCTGATGAAGAATTCTGGGGAACTTGACAGCTTGCGCACAAGGGGTCGGTCCTAATGAAAGGCACAACACAGATCATGTCAAATATCAACCTTGCCTGTTTCAGAATCGGTGGCTGAAGCCAATGTGTTGAGCACTGTATGAAATGCTCAGAATGCTCTGCAGGAATCCCAGCCGCATCCCCGCCATGGGAAGAACTGGAATGAAAAACTGACGTTTCTCAACTTACAAGACCTTGCAGTTTCGGGGGACTTCCATTTCCCTGATGCCTGCTGGGAAACAAACTCTACTAAACATCCAGACTCATGCAACTTTCTGACCTGCCTGGACAACATTTTCATTTATTGAATGGAGGAAGAATCTATGAGCGGCTCAGCCATGCTTGACTGAATGTATGCTAAAAGACAAGAGCTGGTGGATGGGAGGAAGGAGGTGAGGACTTTGGGGGGGGGGTCGGGAGGGGCCATGGCCTCCAAGAATTATATTTAAGATGCAGGGCCAAGGAAGCCAGACCTGTATGGTAGGGCAGACTTTAAGAAACTCACAGACATGATGAGAGTCATCCTGCGGACCGGAATGCTGGAAGAGAAAGGAGCAAGTGATGGGTAGGTTCTCTTTAAACAAGAGCTATTGCATGCTCAAGCCATGAGTATTCCAGCAAGACAGAAATGTGGTGGGGGATCCAAGAAGCCTGTTTGGATGATCAGAAAACTTCAGGAGGAGCTAAGGAAGAAAAAGGAAATGTTCAAGAAATGGAGGGAAGGACAGACCTCTAAACATCTAAGGGTTACTCAGCACTGCAGGTCAGCTATCAGAGAGGTCAAAGCTGGGAGTGAGCTGAGACTGGCCAGGGAAGCCCACCAGAACACGAAAAGCTTTCCAGATATGTGAGGAGTAAGCATAAGTTAAACGAGGCAAAAGGCTTGCTGTTGGATGAAGATGGTGAAACTCAGACAAAGAACAGAGAGAAAGCAGAAAGGCTCAGTACTTATTTTGCCTCTGTTTTTTCCTTGAAAAAGTGTATAGACACATCTAGGGATGGTAGTAAGCAAGGTAGAGGGTCTGGGTGGTAGGCTGACAATGACAGAGAGATTGTCGACAGGCAGCTAGCTGCACTGGATAAGTTTAAATCCCTGGCCTGGATGGAGTGTACCCAAGAGTGATCAAAGTACTTTCGGGAAAGTTTGCAGAACATTTGTCCATCATCTTCAGCACATTTCTTGGGGGACTGGAGATGTTCCAGAAGACTGGAGAAGAAAGAAAATTATCTTAATTTTCAAAAAAAGGAAGAAAGATGAACTGAGAAACTACAGGCCAGTGAGCCTGCCCTCTGTCACAGGGTAGATAATGGAGCTAATATTAAAGGGGGGGATTTACAAACATCTGAAGGACAACTGGGTGATTCGGGGAAGTCAGCACAAGATTTGTCTCCAACAGGTCCTGCCAGACCAACCTGGGTTCCTTCTTTGACTGAGTGATGGGTTTACTAGATAGTGGAAACACAGTTGATGTTGTTTATCTGGATTTCAGTAAGGCTTTTGACAAGGTCCCCCAGGGTGATCTGATAGGTAAACTGGAAGACTGCAGGATGTGTAGAATAGAGAGCCAGTTTGGTGTAGTGGTTAGGAGTGCGGACTTCTAATCTGGCATGCCAGGTTCGATTCTACACTCCCCCACATGCAACCAGCTGGGTGATCTTGGGCTTGCCACGGCACTGATAAAACTGTTCTGACCGGGCAGTGATATCAGGGCTCTCTCAGCCTCACCCACCCCAAAGGGTGTCTGTTGTGGGGAGAGGAATGGGAAGGCGACTGTAAGCCGCTTTGAGACTCCTTTGGGTAAGGAAAAGCAGTATATAAGAACCAACTCTTCTTCTTCTTCTTCTTCTTCTTCTTCTTCTTCTTCTTCTTCTTCTTCTTCTTCTTCTTCTTCTTCTTCTTCTTCTTCTAGAATTGTTACAGTTTACAACTACTGAGTTATCTGTACTGTTCTCCGTTCTACTAAGTTTTATGTAAACCACCCTGAGTCTTAGGGGAAGGTGGTATATACATATATAATAAATAAATATAATTGTAACAACTAGATATCAGGGGGAAAAATCAGAGTCACAATAGTTCTACAGCGAAATTGGCTGCCTAAGGAGGTGGAGAGACACCCCCCCCCCAATAGCAGTCTTCAAACAGCAGCTCAACAAACACTTATTATGGCTGCTCAAGGCTGATCCTCACTGAGCAGGGATTTGGACTAGAGGGCCTGTATGGCCACTGCCAGCTAGGCTTGTTGGCTGACATGACACTTTTCCATATCATGTCTCCTACATTACACTCTCAGACCCTCCCACACGGCTACAAGGTAACAGCTTTCTGGGAGCGGTGGTATAAAAATCCAATAAAGAAATAAAACAAATAATATTAAGAGTTGGTTCTTATATGTCGCTTTTCTCTACCTGAAGGAGTCTCAAAGCAGCTTCCATTCGCCTTCCCATTCCTCTCCCCACAACAGACACCCTGTGGGGTGGGTGAGGCTAAGAGAGCCCTGATATCACTACTTGGTCAGAACAGTTTTATCAGTGCCGTGGCGAGCCCAAGATCACCCAGCTGGCTGCATGTGGGGGAGGGCAGTATCGAACCTGGCATGTCAGATTAGAAGTCCTCACTCCTAACCACTACACCAAAAATCTTTAGTCTTGACTTGGTGTCCCTTGTTGTGTATGCAGTCATGCTAAGGGTCTGCTCATAGCCAGAGACAGGCCTAGCAATTGGGTACTTTGTTAGGTTTGGAACTAAATCACTCTGCCATCCTACCAAGCAGAGCTACTCTTCACTCTCTCTGCTCTTTTCCTGAGCCAGACCTGAGCTCTCACTGAACTACTGTGTTCTTCTCCATGAGAATGTAAGAGAAGCCATGTTGGACCAGGCAACTGGCCCATCCAATCCAACACTCTGTGTCAGACTGGGGCCAAAACCCAGGGGCCATCAAGAGGTCCACCAGCAGGGCCACAATTCCAGAAGCCCCCCCACACACACACACACTGTGGACCACCAAACACCAGGAATCTAGAGCATCACTACTCCAGACATAATGTTCCATCTATACCTTGCGGCCAATGGCTGCTGATGGACCTCTGCTCCATATCCTTTGCCAATTCTGCCTCAAAGCTTTCTAGGCTTGTAGCTGCCACCACGTCTTATGCCAGGGATTCCTCATGTCAACTACTCTTGGGGTGAAGGAGGACTTCCTTCTATCTGTTCTTCTCCTTCTTCCACCATTCTACCCTTCTTCTCAGAGGTGACGGGATGCTGAAGCAGCGCTCCCACAGGCTCAAGGAGTGGAGTTTTGCCCCTCAGGGCAGGACGGCCTTCTGCCCATCACAGCAGATGCCCAGCTGGAACAGAGGTTTGGCACTGGGAAATCTATCATTACTGGTGAAACTGGGCAGAGGCCCTGGAAAGCCTTGACTCTCTCTCTGATGCAGAACACCTCCTTCAGAGCCTTATAAACAGGGACCCCCAGCCTCTAAACTTGGGGGGGGGGAGTATCAAAGCTTTCCTTGGGGAAAAGGCCACGGAGTGAGCCCAGGGTGCTCCGGAAAAATCTAGGCAAACACACTGAAGGAAACTGTTGCTGCAGAATCCTCAGCCTCTTGAACAATAACAATAATTTCTAAAAATCTGTCACGGTACGAAGCAGGGGAAGTAAATAGGAGAAGGCTAATGAACTTTCACCAATGACAGTAATTAGGAAAGCAATTAAAATCTCCTGCCAGGCCAAGTTGTTTGTGTAGCTTTTGCTCATTGTGCTGCAGTGCGATTCTTCTTCCCTCTCTGGGTACCGCAATGGTTCCTTTTTGCTACAAATTAATTTCTCTCCTAATGTGGAAAGAGCAGCTGAGTTGAAGAGCCGATCTTGCAGTCAATCTTCTTTTGTTTCTTTTTTTGCTCCTGAAGCCTGGCCTGTTCAGCCGGCAGAATGGCAGCAAGTGAAGTCATAGTGGCAGCAAGATCTATGGCACAGACTCGCTGGTGTGGTTCTCGTTGCCAATATGTGCATTAAAATCTTAGGCCTGAATTACATTCTACATTATGGGATTAGTGGATCTTGGGACAGAGTTATAAAACTCAACGCTGATGTCTGAATAAGCCATCCTTAGGGTAACAGTCAACAACGGTGAGAGGCATTAAAGTTCCACCCCTCTGGATAACTTGGAGCTCATCTCAGTCAAAGTCTCCCGCAGTATTACCCCGTGGTACGATGTACGAAGAAGCCCGTTTTCCTCTCCCCTCACTACTGACAAAGTCATCTGCTCCAGCATCTTAACAGCTGAACAATAAATTAAATTGATCAGCCACCGTTACTTTAAACTAAGCTCTTGAGTTTCTTTAATCAGATATTCCCTTAGAAGCCAGTTCACAAACACGAGGAAGAGGTGATTTGTCTGTGCAGGTGAGCTCTGGCAGGTCAGTCTCCATAGACAGAAAGGTGAAATTGGCCTCAACCTGGGCCACAGCATTTTCGGCCCTGCCAGAACTCTCTGCCAGATATCGACAGGGCCCTGAGGGACCTTAACCAGCTCCACAGGGCCTGCAAGACAGAGCGGTTCCAACAGGCTCGTGGCTGAGGCCAGAGCTAACTTTGAGAAGATGCTGGCCTCCTTGCTGAAAGTTCACCCATAGGAAAGTTCACCCATAGGGCACTCCGTAGGCTCCATATAATTTGAAAGAAGAGGCGGCTACGTGGTTTTCCAAGTGAACATGTAGAATTTTAAGCATTTAATTTTTAGACCCTATCATTTTTAATTGCTTTTTATTCAGTTTTACTGTAAGCTGCTCTGAGACCTTTTGAGGAACGGCCGGGTAAAAGCTAAATCCCATGCCGAGGATTTCAGGCGGGCCAGGTCACACATCCAGTCGAGAGGGAGTATTCAGGAGCCAAGTTCTGAGAAACCACTTTAGGTTGACGGCGCTTCAGCCTTGAGCTTGGGTGATGGCCAAGGTGGCCAAACCCATCCAAAGCGCTCACCCCGCAAGCGCAAGTTCATCCTAGCTCCTAACCTGAAGACAGACTGTCAAGTAGCACCTGACCTGCAATATCTATACTGTGAAAATCCAGGACTGACGGACTGATTCACTGACTGACTGATTTCCTCGTTCGTTCATTCATTCAAATTTTTTACGCCACCCATCCCAGTAACCTGGCTCTGGGTGGTGTACACTTTTAATACACTTAATTTTTTTTAATGTTAAAACAATTTAAAATAGGAGAAAGGAACTTCAGATTAAAAGTCTTGTGTTGGGTAATCTCAGAACGGGTATCTCTTATTAGGCCACAATCAGACCGGCAATCTCCCATATCAGTACTGGGGAACATGGGGGGAGGGGGAGGCCTGACAGAAGCTGGGGGAGGGGTGAGACTGCCTTACTTTTAAGTCTTAATGCCAATCATGAATAGTTTGTGGGGGGTAAGTTGTACATATGGTACCCTGGGAGTGAGCAAGCCTGCACATGAGGAGGGCTACACACACACAAGAGAATCGATCCTCTCACGAATACACAGTTTTGAAACAGGAGGGCCTGAGCAAGCAAAATGAATTTTGTTGCTGTGCCCCAAGAATCCCGTGTAAAATCCATGAATCTTGGGAACACAGTGGCACAATTCAGCTTTACGGCTTCCCGAATTCAAAAGCGAATGGGCCCTTCCAGTTCATTTGTGGTGTCTTTCCACATTCTGCATGATTTAGAGTCTGGGACAAGGAGGAAACAAATGTGACTCCTTATTCCAAGGGCAGGCATCCCAGGCAAAGGTGCATTTCCATGGGAAGTTTGTTGCTGTTTGTAAGAGACCGAGGAACCCCTGAGGAACCCCCTCTTACCACTGAGAAACCCCTGAAACATTCTTCAGGCTTCGAGATCCCCTAGAAGGGTGTGATCATGCAGAATATAGTTGGGAAGCAGAGCTGTGGTCACGCCCACCCAGGGCCCCTCCCTTTCGTACCTCCACCTGGACCATCACTGGCCATTTTGGGAGGGGCAGGTGAGTCGACATGACCATATATGGCCATATCTCTCAATAAATATATGTATGTGTGTGTGTGTGTGCGTATAAACAATTTACTCCCATCCATTCAGGAAACCCTTTGAGGGGTTACACCAAACCCTAGTCAAGACTCTCCTCTGGCTGTTTCTTCTGCACAGCTGCCTGTCTCAGTGCACCAGAGGCAAAGCTATGGGGCTGCAGGCAGCGTTGCGGTTGTTTATGTGCTGGACCGTGACTTGTGAAAGGCTGGCCATTGCTACACTTAGCGCAACCCTGCAGTTAGATAAAAGCAAGGTTAATACACTAGGTTGATGTGACAAAGTAAACACAAATTACCCGCTTCTGTATATGATATAATGAAAGGCTACCTTTGGGGAATTCATAAAGATATTTTGTCTTCTTAGGGAGAATTGAACACTGCCGCGTGTGTGTGTGTGTGTGTGGGGGGGGGAGGTGAGATTTCTGTTCTTCTTAATTGTGGGATGAGAATCAAAGGTGCAATATCAACCAGGTTCATCAGCTTCTGAGCACACCTGCTGTTCTCCATCTCCGTCTCAAACGTTTCCAGGTCAGAAAGGTGAATAATTATTAGAGAAGATAAACCAGAATCATAAAGACACTGAACTGACTGGTTTTAATAGGCTCTTACCAATTAACTGTCACTCCGGGGAATACTATTCCAAAAGAGAATGAATCACTAAAAGAAATGTTAATAACAATTACTCCATGTCCAATTGGAACATTAGCCTTCGAAACAGACGGGATCATTCCTTGGAGGGCGCCAACTTTTTTCTCAAATGACACTGGCCCTTTAACAGATGGGATGCTATTTCTGAGTTTGCCAGGATCCTAATAAAAGACACAGGCTTCTGTACAATGAAGGACATGTCTCTCTCCAAGTGCCAGCATCCAAACTGGGAGGCAGGAGCATGAAATAAGGAAAGGGAGACCAGCTAACAATGGCAGGCATATGCTAAAGACATTTCAATACCATTCATGCAAACCCTGGCCAAGCACTCATTAACCCACAGAAGGGCTGCATTTGTGCAGTCAGGGTAGGGACCCATTTCTATTGTGCAGCCTCAGGAGGGTCTGCTGGCTGCATTTTGCTTTCTGTTTCCTTTGGAAAGACTGCTATCCATAGATTAGCTTGTCAGGAATGGGTGGATTTTATAACCAGTGAATGTATTAATTTCCACATGGAAAAAACATTTTCTAAATTAATATATTGATTTTTTAAAATGTAAGATCACAATCAGGTTCAGGGACTTCTAAGGGCCCCAAACTAGGCAGGGGAGCCTGCTAGGGGCTTAAGAGGTTTTCCAGGTTTTGCCCTTAGCCTGACTGGGACTGCATAAAAATGAGTATGGCCACATCCCACAATGCACAGAGGGTGGGCTGGCGGTGGTGCAGTCCTGCACTAGAAGAAGAGTGTTGGGCTAGGATCTAGGACAGTGGTCCCCAACCTGCGGGCCGTGGCCCGGTGCCGGGCCACGAAGTCCATGGCGCCGGGCCGCGGCTCCCTCTCCCCGCCCCCCCCGCAGTAAAAAACTTCCCAGGCCGCAAGCTTGCGGCCCGGGAAGCTTCTTACTGTGGCAGGGCGGAATCGGAGAGGGAATCGGGGCCGGGCTGTGCCCGTGCGGGCGCGGCCCAATGTGCGGGCGCGGCCCGATGTGCGGGCACGGCCCGATGTGCGGGCGCGGCCCGATGTGCGGGCGCAGCTCGCGGGCGTGGCCGATGCGTGGGCGTGGCCCGCGCCCCAATGCCCTGCCGGTCCCCAACCTCAGAAAGGTTGGGGACCACTGATCTAGAAGACCCCGGTTCAAATCCCCATTCATCCATTGGAACTTTCTGGGTGACCTAGCCTAACTTGGCCTAACTTACATCACAGGGAAGATAGACCGGAGGGCAGAAGAGTGGGGTAAAAATGACTAGTTATGTTAAATAAATAAATGAACAAGCCCAAAATAATTGCCCTGCCTTGGGGAATAAGTTGGGAGACCAAAGAGGCTGTGGTGCGCAATAGCGGCAATGAATAAGGAAGGTTTTGGACACTCAAAAGATTAGGGGTGCAAAAGACCAAGGCAGCTGATGCCCGGTCCTGCCCAGGTGCCCACCAAGGATTCCTCAGTAAATGAGCCCCTGCTTTTGGTCCCCCTCTCTCCACAAATGTGGCCCCTACTCTATTGTGCCATCTCTCCCTGTAAAGAGTTTCCCAACAATGGCATTGGCACAGAAGGTATTATCGTCAGCCACAGAAATGGAACAAGATGAAGCAAAATAAGAGACTCTTGGGAACAGCCCTAACTAGATATGTGCGCTTTGGCTGCCTCGGCGATCACCAAGGCCCCACAAAGTGGTGGATAGGAGGCCAGTGCCATGGAGAGGAGGGGCGGCAGCACGCCAGGGTCGCTCTGGGAAGCTGGGATGGGGCTCCTGTTGGTGGCACTTACCTCTTGACTGGAAGGTGAGGTAGGGGGTAGGGCGGCCTCGGGCTGGGAGGTGGGGTAATACTGGTGCTTTTGTGTGGGTGGAGGAGGTCTGCCGCTGCGGACACCACCACCGGCGTGAGGGACCGGTGGGCGAGGCAGGGCGGTATGGCGAGTGCATGGTGGCATTTTGGGCATCGTTCCTTGGCCTGAGGGCTGGGTGGGTGGCGGCACCAGTGCAGCTGCCACTGGATCACTGGCAGCAGTTGGGCTTCCCTGGGGTGGCATGTGCACCGGTGGCGCAGGCTCCTGTCCGCAGGCTGTGGCATGGGGTGCTTGTTGGCGGCATGGCAGCAGCCTTGGCGGCAGCATCCTCCAATTCGCTGGCTACCGCTGCTGGCTCAAGAAAGGGCGATGCATTGAGGGGCCAGCCCAATCAGGGTGCGGCCAGGCTGGGCTGGCTTTGAGTCGAGACACTCTCCAGGGGCCAGATATGCTCCACCCTCCGGAGAGTTTCACAAATATTATAGAGCACCATGGATAAGTATAAGCTTAGATATAAATGAAATTTTCTCACCCTTACACATAGGTAGTGAGAGGGTCAGGAGTGGGATGTCAATTAATAGTCAGCATCAAGATGCATATCAATTAACAATCTCCCCCACACCAGATCCTTTCTCTACTTATACGTAAAAGTTGAGGAAATTCTGTTTTACTGAATCTGTTGAAATGTGTCTGCACAGGAAAGCTTATATCTTGAGGAGAGTGACGAAGGTGATCTGGGGCCAAGGGACCAAGCCCTATGAAGATAGGTTGAGGGACTTGGCAATGTTCAGCCTGGAGAAAGGGAGGTTGAGAGGGGACATGATAGCCCTCTTTAAGTATTTGAAAGGTTGTCACTTGGAGGAGGGCAGGATGCTGTTTCCGCTGGCTGCAGAGGAGAGGACACGCAGTAATGGGTTTAAACTACAAGTACAGCGATATAGGCTAGATATCAGGAAAACAATTTTCACAGTCAGAGTAGTTCAGCAGTGGAATAGGCTGCCTAAGGAGGTGGTGAGCTCCCCCTCACTGGCAGTCTTCAAACAAAGGTTGGATACACAGGGGCTTTCTGCACTCCTTCAAAATTGCACAATGGTTGCCAATTGAAATCGCTACTGATTTGCCGTTATGCACAACGTCGTTGACAATCCGCAACACTCCTGAAATCGATCCGCAAAAAGCGCTTCGTTGTAGCGCTTTCAGGGAAATCCCAAAAAGTGGATTCACCCTCCGGAAAGCACTACACTCCTGCAACCAATCTGCAACACTAGCGGGAAAGTTCTGTGCGTTACCATTGTTGTGGTTTCTGCAAAGTCCCTCCCCCTGGCTCTCTCCTCTGATGTTCCGGGGAAGCGATCGCCATTTTTTTTTCTCCGAGAGAGTGGAGATCAACGCACCGGCGAGCCTTCGTTTACCCAGGGAGGCTTCCCCGGCTGCAGTCCCTCTGCTTAAAGTCACTAAGCACAAGCAACACAGAAGCCCGTTTGCTGGTTTATTTTCCCTTTATTTTTCACACTGTTTTCGGCCAAAAATCGCGCCCGTGAGGGGGGGGGGAGATTTTTTTTTCACTCGGGGGGAGCGTGGCAACGATGAAACGACAGCTCAAACACACCTGCCAGCTGGATGGGTCTCTCAGTTGCAACAAATCAACGCAGATTCGTTGCAACGGGTTTTTTTTTTTTTTAAAAAACCTTTCTTAAAGTTTTTAAGCAGAGGGCTAGGTAGCCATCTGACAGAAATGCTGGTTTTTGTGAATTTAGGCATATTGAGAGAGTCTGAACTTGGCTCTGGTGGCCCTTTCTTGCGTGCCCAGAGAAATGCCGACCACCACTTCGGGATCAGAAGGCGAATTTCCTCCAGACCAGACTGGCCAGGGATTTAGGGGGTTTTTTTGTTGGGGAGGGGTCCATCTGGACATGGAATAGGGGTCACTGTGGGTGGGCAGTTTCTTGGATTTTGCAAGTTTGGACCAGAGGAATCTGGAGGTCCCCGTCCTATGAGGCTGCCCACTCCTTGTCTATCTGGAGAGCTCAATGTAGGAAGAATGCTACACAGACATGCAGTAAGGCTCTGAGTGCAGTTACTCAGTATGTTCTCCTGTGCCACTACAATTACTCACTTAGATGTTCTCAGGAAGGGAAAAAAGAAATACCATTAGACAAAAGACTTCTCATCCATCCCCACAGGTCCACTGTGGGCAAGCAATGCAGCACAAAGCCAGTAGAACACGGATACACAGAAATGAATAAGGGTCCAGGGAAATAGGGCAGGAAGACAGAAGAGCTATTTCCTTCATTCAGAGTTTCTGGGCATGAAGAAGTGTTGTTTTTTATTTCCTGTTTTTCGCTTTCCAAAGGAGTCTCAAAGCAGCTTACTGCCTTCCCTTTCCTCTCCCCACAGTAGACACCCTGTGAAGTAGGTGAAGCTGAGAGAGCCCTGAGATTACTGAAGAAGAAGAAGAAGAGTTGGTTCTTATATGCCGCTTTTCTCTACCTGAAGGAGTCTCAAAGCGGCTTACAACTGCCTTCCTTTTCTTCTCCCCACAGCAGACACCCTGTGAGGGAGGTGAGACTGAGAGAGCTCTAACAGGACTACTCTGTGAGAGCAGCACTATCAGGACTGTGACTAGCTCAGGGTCCCCGCCAGCTGGCTGCATGTGGAGGAGCAGGGAATCACACCCGGCTTGCCAGATTAGAAGCTACCATTCTTAACCACTACATTGTGTTGGCTCTGATTCAAGTGAAAATTCTAGCAACAGACATCGCCGAGAGAAACAAGGAATCAAAAGGCAAGGATGGGTTATGGTTGTGGAAGAACCCAGGAAAAAGACTGAAGACCGTTCACGGGCTGGGCCCAAAGGATTTGTGGAACCGCTTAACCTTCTATGCCCCCTGCAGAGCGCACATTGGTTGGTGACTGCTGGACCTTGTGAGGCGTTTTTGGCCCTCGGCCCCGCCTGGTGGAATGAGCTCCCGGACGCGCTGAGGGCCCTGGCGGAACTCTCACAGTTCCACAGGGCCAGTAGAACGGAGCTCTTCCACCAGGCCTTTGGCTGCGTTGAGAGAGCTCTTCCCCACCTCTCATGTGCCAAAGACTTATTCCATCATCCCTGATACAGGTAACAGCCGGCTGGAGGCTTGGTGAGGGTTGTAGGGAGGGACTTTCTGGGGTGGTTGGGGAGGGGGCTCTTTATGATGTTCTATTGCTTTACTGTTGAGAGCTGCCATGAGCTAGCTGGCCTAGGAGCAAGAGCATAACACTTTAATAAATAAATAAACAAATGAGAAAGCGGAATTAAATGTTGTCATTAAGAGAGTTGTAGGACATAAGATAGGCTGTCCTACCCTCCTTCAGCCTTTGCTTGCCCTGTCTCATCACTTAACACAGGAAAAATGCACATTTCTTGCTTGGCTCACCTTTCCTGCTCCTCCTTCATCTTCTCCAGGTCTTCTTCTTTGAGAGTACCATGCTTTGAATTTCCCTTCTGATCACCTTTGGCACCTTTGTCCTCTTTTTTCTTGCCAAACCTGATGAGGAAAGTAGGAGAGGACGTTATTGGAGAGGACGGACAGGATGGTAGGAAAAGACTGGAGAGATTTGAAGAAGAGCAGTATGATTTAGTTACTTCACTTATACCCCCACCTTTTCCTCTAATAGAGACTCAAAGTAGTTTACATTGTGCTTCTCTTCTCCACTTTATTCTCACAACAATCTTGTGAGGTAGGTTAGGCTGAGAGTGTATGGCTGGTCCAGGCCCATCCCCCAGCAAGCTTTCTTGGCAGAGCAGGGATTCGAACCTGGAATGTCCCAGATCCTAGTCCAACACTCTTATCTTCTACACAACACTGACTCCACAATGCACTCTGCCCCAGGTGCACCTTCTAAAACAAACTTGGTACACCATTTACCAAACTAAATCAGCCTTTCTCAACATTTTTTACTGCTGAGAAGCCCCTGAAACATTCCTCAGGCTTTGAGAACTCCCAGAAGTGGCACCATTGTGCAGAATATGGTTGGGAAGCAGAACTGTAGACACGCCCACCCAGGGCCCCTCCCCTCCCCACCCCCTCCCGGCCCATCATTGGCCATTCTAGGGGTGGTGGACAACATGACCATGACCATATATGGTCATGTCACCAATAAATGTTTTAAAAGTTTAGAAAATATATCTTTAACACTTAGCTACTCTTAATATTTGAGCAGCAACCTCCTGGGTGGAGCCGGTCCAGCCTCTATTTCCGGAGAGGGAGAGCGAGGAAAGGGGATGTGAGCGCCCACTGTATTTACAGATGCAACGGGCTTTAAATCTAGTATAAAAATAATTAACTTCCAGCTATTCAGGAAATGCTTCCAGGGCCCATCAAGAAATGCACGGGTTTCACAAAACCCTGGTTGAGAAAGCCTGAACTAAACACTCCAGACTAGATATTAGCTAATTTTCTGTACACTTGGAACTTAATCCCCCCCTTGGAAAGTGCATGTTAGAGATGTTTTAAGATGCTAAAGGGATTGGGGTGTGTGTGTCCATACGCAGCTATAATTAGCATAAATCTTAAAAACAGTGGACAGGTCTTCTTTCCGCAAATGCGGTTTGGATGTAAGCGATCCTTCAAGCCAGCCTCAGGAGCTAATGGCAGAGCTTCCACTCGGCTCACCTTTTAAGCCAAACTCAGGGTGAAGCCGGCATCAAAATAAACAGTCCTCCATTACACGGACAGAGCAAAAAGCTAATTTAAGAAAACCACTTTGCAAAACTCAATGCTCTTTTTCATTATAAACAAACAACTCGTGTAATATAATGACTTACAGGCCTTCCAAATAGCAGTTTTCAAGTATGCTAATATACACATTGCCTGCACTAAATTAAACCTTTATAGTGTAACTAATGGCCATCGTTGGTACGGGCTGCAGAAATATACGCTCTGCTCTTCCTACTTAGATGAACACACACTATTCTTTCCAACTAAAACCTATAACCTGGATTGCTTCAGTGAAAATTTAACCCTTTTTATAGATAGGCGTACTATATTGGATGTGTTTAAAACTGCAGACATGGCTCATGCAAACAATTTCCTACTATTCTGCTTTCCCATTATTATAGGCTTTAAAATGAGGCATAAAAATCCTACAGAAATATAAATGAACATGTAGTACCTAACAACCCACAATCACCATGGGCTATAGCATAATTTTTGTCATTAAAGCAGGATTCAGAATTCTGGAAACTCTTAAAACAGTTGATGCTTAGGAAGAAAACTAATTGCTTAAATTTAACCAAGAGTCTGTTTGAAGTGTTTTTCACAGGAACACATTTATTCCCAACATAGCCTTTGCCATGTTAAGTGACACTTCTTTCCATTGTTTTACAAAAGAGGGCACCGAGACCAAACATCTGAGGCTTCCTTATACTCAAATCTTGCTGTTTTGCGTTCTCTATTTATTTAAAACATTTCTATGCCACTTTTCCATCCAAACAGAGACCCCAAGATGGCGAACATCAAAACATTATAATATTTAAAACAGCCAAACAACAATTTCAAATGTACATGTACAATCTTTAAGAAGGCAGTTCAAACACACAGACATACATATGCAACACAAACAGGGAGAAAGGCCAATAGAATTTTACTGGGGGGCTCCAGACCAAAATATATATATATATATATTTTTTTTACCTGTTTGCAGGGTCATTTGGACTAGAAAACCCTGGAGGTCCCATTCAACTCTATGATTCTATAACATTATTTAACGGAATATGCCAGTGAGTGAAACTGGAATCTTTCACATGCAAAACCTCTGATAGGGTAGCCTCAGCAGAGTATAATACCGTAGGTACCTCAGCAGGATATAATACCACAGATGCCACCCACCAAAGCAGCCATTTTCTACAGGAGGTATGCTCTTGGCCATCTGGAGATTAGCTGTAATCACAGGAGTCTTGCAGGTGCCACCTTGGAGGGGGGTGGCAATCCTAGTCTGAGGCACAGCCCCTTCCCCAGCTAAAAGATCCCTCCGACCGCAGCTGAGGATGCCGAACTCAAAGCTGGCACCTTGACATTCCTGAGGTGGAAGGTCTTTCCTTGAGCACCACCTGTCTGCTGCACAACTGAGATAGATTTGAATATCTGCCCTCCTTCAGTCCAAGAGCTATCCAGACCCTTGCAGTTCCCTCTTCGTAATACTGAGTGCAAAAATGTATCCAGTAAGCACTTTTCACATTTATTGACACAATCTTCAGGTGATTTTTATATACTTTCTGGCAGTCTGGAAGATGTTCTTTTATTCATTGAGCATGTTGGCTGAACTCTATTTCTCTTGAACACTGGCATTTCTCCAATGCTGAAAAACTTGGGTTTCAGCCTTATATAACTTTGGTTACTAATGCATTCAAGCAAAGACACCACAGTACAACCAAGTTTAGCATCTGAAAGGCAAAAATACTGCAGAGGCAGCTCTCCAGGGCTGATTCTGCACTTACTTTGTTTTTTTCTGTTGTGGATCCTGCTGAATTCATATCAATTTGAACTTGGGTTTTCCTCTATCCCCCTCCCAATTGAAACAGAAAGTGTTCTGCACTTGATTGGGGAAGCTTAGAGCAGGGAGGGAAGCCAAGTGCAGCAAGAGTATCTTTCTTTCTTTTCTTGGGGGGGGGGGGGGGAAGAGGACTGGAAACAGTAGAGGAGAGTGAAATAAATTCAAGAGGCAAATCTCTGCTGAGAGAAGTTACCGCTTCTGGAGCACAGTCACTTTAAGACAAGCCTTGCAACTGGGAACCAGGAAGTCTTTGAACTGATACACTGGCCAATCGGGGAAGACAGTTTTGCTATGTGGCACGGAGAAGGAAGTTAATTTGCAAAAAGTAGAAATCTTGACACTTACTGATGGTGATTTTTCAAATATCGAGGCTTATATCCGTTTCTGGATATCACAGGGGAAAGGTAGGGCCACTCCATATCAATCATGCATGTTGCAGAGGGAAAATTTAAAGCGGCCAAAATCCAAATGTCAATCAAATTCAGTGTAGACAAGAGGGATTTATTCTAGCTGGGAGTGGCTAAAAAGCCCCATGCAGACTACACCCAGGTTTCCATGACTGAAAAGGTGTCATGACCATGAAATAATGGCACTTTTCAATGTATGCCCATCCCAATACACATATAGCACGTATACATAATGAATACTTTATTCTTCCCTGGTATGGAATTCCATGGCAGATCTTTGCAATGGGAAACTGAGGAAGAATTTGTACACTGGAACAGAGATGGAAAATTTCCAGAACTTCTGCAGTCTCAGGAAAAAACAAATGTTGGGGGAAGGCCTGCCCAATGAGGAAATTTTGGGAAAAACTGAAATATATGCAATACTTACTATTCTATCATTCCTAAGCTAACATTACCACTTTAGCAATGTAAAATGTATTGCGTATGACTTACTCCACATACAAAATTGCAATATTGACATTTTTATGGAAATTAAAAGTTACAAATGCCTTAGTTTTGAACAAGCCTAATTGCAAATATGCTCACTACTCGAGAGAAAACGGCAAGCCGATGAGCCCTATGCATTCTCAGCATATATACTTCCATGTTTGCTGTCTGGTTAGAAAAAGCCGTTCTCACTGAAACTGTCCCGTTCTCCCCTGAGACTCAGTTTCTGCCCCAACTCCTTCAGATCTTTTTTCTCCTTTCTGCAAGCAATAAGTTCCTTTTTACCCAATCTGTTGGGCATATTTGTCACACTGAGAGAGAGATGGAAGAGGTCCACCCCAAGTCAGGTCAGAAGGACAAGAGAAGGTCTGGAACAGCTGAAAAGCTTCCTTGTACCTGACAGTGGCTGAAGGAACAGGGATTGGGTTGGAACAGCTGAAAAGCAAGGAAAGCCGTACATGTTCCCTTCACGAAAATCAAGTATTCTTGCACTTGAATCCAAGAGCTGAACATGTCTGCAACATGCCCACCATGTCTTTAAAACATTTCAAACTAAAACTGAAACAGGTAAACAGCAGTATGGAAAAGGGGATGTAGAAGGCGAATCTGTAAGGAGGGTGGTTTTACTTCCGGGGCTAACTGCCTCTGGGCAGCCTGTCATGCAGGGCAGCTGTTTCCTAGATACTGTAAGTCAGGCTTTCTCAGCCAGGGGTTTCTTGACGGCTCTGAAAGGGGTTCCCCTATGGGTGGGGGTTAATTAATTTTTAAATATATTTTTAAAATGTCTTAAACATTTATTGGAGGATATGACCATATATAATCATGCCAACCCACCCACCCCTCCCAAAATGGCCACTATCGGGCCTAGAGGGGGAGGGAACGGGGGGCGTGGCCACAGCTCTGCTTCCCAACCGTATTCTGCATGATGGAGCCACTTCTGGGGTTTCTCAAAGGAGGTTCTGAATGGTTAAGAAGTCGAGAAAGGCTGTTGTAGCCAAAGGAATGGATTCTCTAAGGAGGCTGACCCGTCATCTCTACAGAGGAAGCCAAATGTGTTACAAATGATTGGCTCAGCTACTGGATCATCTACTCTCATTGCTCTCCAGATGACAAGCAATGAGCCAGTGATCTGAGACACACCACAAGGACGTTGTTGGCCTCTTGAGAATGGCACATGTGTGTGTGTGTGGGGGGGAGCAGGGGATGGCAGTGAGAGGGGAAAGGATTAGCCATTGTCTCTTCTGAAGTTGGAAACGTCCCCAAGTCTTCAGAATAGCAAGACTGGATCAAAGACACAGCCATTAATTGGGGAGCAGTGCAGAAATCACTGGCCTTCCGAGAAAACACCTGTACTCCAGGCAAGCAGAGAGTATATGCAGGGATGTTCCAGGGTACCAGTTGACTCTCCTTTAAATGGACAGACGAACTTTTGCTACAGCAGAACATATTACAGAAAAGCCTTCCTTGACCTTTGAGGGTGGAGCCTGGGAATTTGAAGGTTAGCGAGGGAGGGACATGTGGAATAAATAAACGGTTTTAAATAGATCAGTAATAACTTAATAAATGCAAACTTAAATGGACTGGTAGAGGACAGGAGGGCCTGGAGGATCGTTGTCCATGGGGGTCGCGATGGGTCGGACATGACTTCACACCTAACAACAACAACTTAATAAATAAGCAATGTATGTGATCTGCAGCTGTAATTCCGGGAGGTTCCCGGAGACTGACAATTTTAAAATATATCCACTCAACATCCCCCCCCCCTCCCCAATTTCATGGAGCTAAGAAGATTACAAATCACACACAGCAGTGTACAGAACAAGTTTAGAGTCCAGGGGCACTTTTAAGACCAACAAATTTTTATTCAAGGCATGAGCTCTCTCATGTGTACGCACACTTCCTCAGATACAGTAAGTGTGCTTCTATATGAGAGCTCATACCTTGAATAAAAATTTGTTGGTCTTAAAAGGTGCCCCTGGACTCTAAATCTGTCCTGCTGCTTCAGACCAACACAGCTGCCCACTTGGAGCCGAGTACAGAGTTAGCAATGTCCAGATTCTCATTATTTCCCAGAATTCAGACACATAAGATGGTTTCAACCATCTTCCTTTCTTTGCAAGAGGAAACGAGCGGAGAAGGGAACATGTCCCTCGAATAAAATTCTGGAGAGGTCAGAATCTCGTGGTTGCATTGAAGAGCAATTTCTCACATAACTATGTCCATAGTCAATCGAGAATTCATTGCTTCTAGACAACACACATCATTCTTTGTGTTTTGGCCCCGTATCCCACATTTGTCCTACCGGCCTTCATCTTCCACAAAGTCTCATTTAAACAGGTCTCGTGGTCTACAATTAGATTCTGCATTTATAGATTTTGAACATCATTCTTGCCAGAGTCATTTCACATTACTGCAGAGATTAAAGCCAAACAGGCTTACGCAATAAAAAAGAAATGCAACAACTGCAAGTCTTCACATGTCTTTCTTTTAAAACTGGATACTGTCGTTCACATAAGGAGAAAAAGTCTTTATAAGAACAACCAAATGACAATAAAATTGTAATAACTAATCAGCCAGACAAAGCATTGCCGACTGGCAGTCAAGTTTCTGACACCCAAAAGTGCAAAGTTCAAATTAATTTTTAAACGAGAAAGTAATTAGTACTTAGAACAGCCATACAAAAACAAATTTCCCAGCTATTTGGGGCTTCACACCAGATCCGTGAGAAGTGACAATGCACACCTGCTCGATTAGACACGCAATCTGGAGCTGGAAGCCGAGCGACTACTTGGGCCTTTAACAAAACTTCTTACGTTTTTGTCTCTGCACAAAAAATACTTAAACCTTTTTTGGGTTGTCTGTGCAGGTTCACACACACACACAAACACTATGGATTTTTCAGATCAGGGCCACGGGTACCCACTTTCATTGTTCTCATGTTACGAGATCTCTGGGAAAGCGCATCAAGCATTTTCTGACCACGACCTAACATGATATATTTTGAACATCTAATTAAAAGTGTCAGATCCATGGAATTCTCTGATGTGAGACTCAAGTATATACTGCATGAGAAAGCAACTGATTTAAATCAGACGACGCTACTGATTTATGGAGTGTATTTATCCCCGCCGTCCTTGAATTGCAAAAATGTGCTCCTAGGGATCTCCGGGAAAGGAACGTTCCCCGATGCCTGGCCTTGGCAGATACCAGGAAGACTTAGCCAAGCCTTGGGGGTGCTTTCCCCATAATCTCTAGCCCTCTCCCTCGTGCCTGGGATCTTTGCCGACACGGGTGTGTGTGTGGGGGGGGGGGGGGGAGGGACTTGCTGTGTATTTATTGTAACTCTTTAAAACTATATCATAATAAATGGGCGGGCTTCAAGAACAGGGCCTGGCAAGAGAGGAAGGGGGAGACACGGTAGAAGAGATGGCTCCCTGCCGTTCCTAATGGAAAGGGTGTCTTTGCAATCAAGTCTTTGGCCAAAGATTGCCAGCTGAAGAGAGAAAGAAAAGACTAAGGGTGGTGGGGGAGAAAGAAGCTACAACACACACACACACACACACACACACACACACACACACACACACACATTGAACCAGGGGTTGTCAAACTGTGGCCCTCCAGATGTCCATGGACTACAAGTCCCATGAGTCCTTGCCAGCAAATGCTGGCAGGGTCTCATGGGACTTATGGTCCATGGACACCTGGAGGGCCACAGTTTGCCCACCGCTGCATTAAACTATTTGTAAAGAGGGACACTCCGGTTAGGAACATTATGGCCTCATGATACTCTGTTTTGGCACCATCGGCGGAGGCTTGTGAAGAATCACGGAAGGCACCGAGCCATTAGTATGCTGTCGACAGGAGAAGAGCAATCCTCCAGATGCACTGCAGATACAAGGTGAGAATACGAAAGCAGGAAGGGGGTTTTCTCTGGATGTGACTTGCCCTCCAAAAGGGAAAACTGGGTGAGTCATCCTAACGCGAAAGCAAAGGTACGGTACCCTGAGGACAAGCCATGTGAGTACAATATCTCCACCCTTTCTGATACTGGCTTTAGAAGCAAGACCCTGGGAATCAAGCGCCCCATCCTGAATGGCCAATTCTGCTAGTGGGGCTGGGGCTCAGTTGGCTCAGTGGCAGAGCATCTGCTTGGCATACAGAAGGCCCCAGGTTCAGTCCCCGACTTCTCCAGTTTAAAAAGGGCAACAACAAAAGAAAAAAAGAATTTGCCCAGTGGCTTAATGAAATAATATTAGAATTATAAGAGTCTCTGTTATCTCTTTATTATAATTTCCACCTGGACTCAGAGTCCAGGTGGAAATTATAATAAAGAGCAGAGACTCTTATATTTCGAATATTATTTGATTAAGCCAATAAAAAGGGCCAGGCCACCACCATCTGACAGCCTGGAAGGCTCTGTCAGTCTGAGTAGATGGACCAATGGTCTGCTTCAGGAGAAGGCTGTGTCACAGGTGGTGTAGTGGTTGGTGTAGTGGTCCAAGCTTGGAGTGGTGTAGTGGTTAATAGCAGTGGCCTCTAATCTGGAGAACCGAGTTTCATTCCCCACTGGGTAACCTTGGACCAGTCATGGTTCCCAGAGCCCTCTAAGCCGCACCCATCCCTCAGGATGGGATAAGGAACGGTAGGCGACTGTTAGCCACTTTGAGGCTCCTTAGGGGAGTAAGAAGCCGGGCCCAAAGACCCCCCAGCTGTTCTTCACAAACGCAGTGGTTCATATCACTTTAGAATGAGCTCTAATGAGAGGGGTGCAGGGTGGTTCCAATGCAGTGCATTCTGGGTAGCTCTTCCAAGTGCTCTTTAAACAGTGCCTGCCTGTACATTTATTTTTATTTCTTCATTTTCAGCCTTTTTAGCCCACCCATCCCCAAGGGCTCACGGTAGATTACAAAAACATAGAAAAACAGTTCATATATTTAAAATCTCACCATTAAATTAATTACAAAATGGCATTATAAAATCCATAATGAAATATATTATAATACAATTTGCCCAATTCAGCCTCCTGTTTGGGGAGAGAGGAGGGGCAGTATAGAGAGCAACTCCCACAGACTTGACGGAATCTGGACTGAAATCAGCCAGGGAGGTCAGCTGAAATCAGATGTATCCCAGACCTCAACTGTAGGACTGGTCAAATAACTTCATTCATTCATTCATTCATTCATTCATTCATTCATTCATTCATTCATTCATTCATTCATTCATTCATTCATTCATTCATTCATTCATAATTAGACTTATATCCCACCACTCCCATAACTGGCTTGTGGTGGGAAACAAAGTTATAAACCCCACAATAAAATCCCGCCCCATTAAATTACATTACAACATAGTCCATGAAACCCATACACCTGACAGCAGAATAAAATGCCCTCCCAACCCCCACTCAACAGAATGTGCCTCAAGGGGGTTAACAGGGAACAGTATGATGACCACATTCTCTTGTTGGCTCGGGGGGGGGGGGGTTACCCAGATCTTAACTGCCCTGGCCTCACCCAAAAACCTGGTGGAAGAGCTCCATTGTACAGGCTCCGTGGAACTGCACAAGTTCTGGCAGGGCCCTCAGCTCTCCCGGAAACACATTCCACCAGGTTGGGGCCAGGACTGAAAAGGCCCTGGTCCGGGTCGAGGTCAGGTGAACCTCCCTTGGGTCAGAGATTTACAGGGTCAATGCAATTGCTTGAGGTCTCACAGGGCCCTGATCTCACCAGACAGAGTATTCTACCAGGCTGGGGCCAGTTTGATTTCTTTTGTGCCAGGGATCCTGAACAGATACTGATGACTAGAACTGAGTGCTCTTGGGGGATGTAATGAAGCTGATCCTGCGTTGAGCTGGGGGTTGGACTAGATGGCCTGTATGGCCCCTTCCATGATTCTATTATTCTATGATTCTATGAAGTGAATCTAAAAGTTGCAGAAGGCTGGGGAGTCTACAGGCAGCATAATGGAGCGATCGGGCCAAGAGGTGGACCGAGAGACCCAAAAAAGACCGGGGAAAGCTGGAGGAACTGAAGGCTTTCCCCACATCCCAGAGGCAGCTAGAACTGCGTCACAGAGTTCTACGGACAAGCACAAGCGGTTGGATGCTGCAAGCTTTTCCACACCCACCGCAAAAAAACCCCGGATCTATCATTCAAGTACAGGCCGGTTCATACAAACACAGGTTGGTCTGTATCGTTTGCCCCTGATGTACAACACTGTAAAACTTGTGTCGGAACTGCTCAGGCTGTCCAAGGGGCCGGTTGCTGCCCCCCCAAACCAGCACGGCCTTTCCTTTGTTCCATTTTTAATTTCCAGGCTGGCTTAAAACTGAACTTGCCCTTCTTCGTGCCTCGCCTGCGGCCGCCTGATGCATTTCTTGGAGGCAAGACCAGGAAGCGGTGGCCATGGTAACATTTCGTTTCTAGGCAGAAGATCCTGTTTCCACATCTCAAATGTGTTGATATTTACTTTGAGGATTAAAGAGCAGGGAGGTCTACAAACTCCCCAGACTTCTTTCTAATGGAGGGGAAAACATCTGCTGGACCGAGGCCTGAGCAGATTGTTGGCTAAATTCAGCAGCCGGGGAATTCTTTTGGCTAATTAGGTTCTCCAGATCAGTAGATGTCGTTGGCGCTAGCTGAAACCACAATGGCATTCCAAGCATCTTGCAGGGGGAGAACATCAATTCAAAAGGTCACCACAAGGGACAAATCACTCACACTCACACACACACACACACACACACACACACACACACACACACACACACACACACACACACTTAATATGCAGGCAACTTACACTTAGCCATCTGTGGAAGTGATCTTTGTTTTTATCAATTCAAAGAGATCTGTTGTGACCTGGGGAGCCAAGGATAGCCAGATATTGTCACGTCTCAGAAGCTAAGCAGGGTTGGCCTTAGAATCATAGAATCATAGAGTTGGAAGGGGCCATACAGGCCATCTAGTCCAACCCCCTGCTCAACGCAGGATCAGCCCTAAGCATCCTAAAGCATCCAAGAAAAGTGTGTATCCAGCCTTTGCTTGAAGACTGCCAGTGAGGGGGAGCTCACCACCTCCTTAGGCAGCCTATTCCACTGCTGAACTACTCTGACTGTGAAATTTTTTTTCCTAATATCTAGCCTATATCGTTGTACTTGAAGTTTAAACCCATTACTGCGTGTCCTCTCCTCTGCAGCCAACGGAAACAGCATCCTGCCCTCCTCCAAGTGACAACCTTTCAAATACTTAAAGAGGGCTATCATGTCCCCTCTCAACCTCCTTTTCTCCAGGCTGAACATTCCCAGGTCCCTCAGCCTATCTTCATAGGGCTTGGTCCCTTGGCCCCAGATCATCTTCGTCGCTCTCCTCTGTACCCTTTTAATTTTATCTACGTCCTTCTTGAAGTGAGGCCTCCAGAACTGCACACAGTACTCCAGGTGTGGTCTGACCAGTGCCGTATACAATGGGACTATGACATCTTGTGATTTTGATGTGATGCCTCTGTTGATACAGCCCAAAATGGCATTTGCCTTTTTTACCGCTGCATCACACTGCCTGCTCATGTTTAGTTTACAATCCACAAGTACCCCAAGGTCTCGTTCACACACAGTGCTACCTAGAAGCGTATCCCCCATCCAGTAGGCATGCTTTTCATTTTTCTGACCCAGATGCAGAACTTTACACTTATCTTTATTAAATTGCATCTTGTTCTCATTTGCCCATTTTTCCATTGTGTTCAGATCTCATTGAACTCTGTCTCTATCTTCCGGAGTATTTGCCAGTCCTCCCAATTTGGTGTCATCTGCAAACTTGATGAGTAGTCCCTCCACCCCCTCATCTAGATCATTAATAAATATGTTAAAAAGTACCGGGCCGAGCACCGAGCCCTGAGGTACCCCGCTACTCACCTCTCTCCAGTCTGATGAAACACCATTGACAACAACTCTTTGAGTGCGGTTCTCTAACCAATTCCCTATCCACCTAACTATCTGAAAATCCAGATTGCAGTCCTTCAACTTATCCATCAGAACATCATGGGGAACCTTGTCAAAAGCTTTACTAAAATCCAAGTAAATGACATCAACCGAATTTCCCCGATCCAGCAAACCTGTTACTTGATCAAAAAAGGAAACCAGGTTGGTCTGGCAGGACCTGTTGGAGAGAAATCCATGCTGACTTCCTTGGATCACCAAATTGTCCTCCAGATGTTTGCAGATCGCTCCCTTTAATGTCTGCTCCATTATCTTCCCCACAACAGAGGTCAGACTCACTGGTCTGTAGTTTCCCGGGTCATCCTTCCTCCCTTTTTTGAAGATCGGAATAACGTTTGCTCTTTTCCAGTCCTCCGGCCTTGCATTGCATTTGGATGGGAGACCACCTAGGAAGTCCAGGGTCCTAATACGGAGGCAAGCAATGGTCAGCCACCTCTGAACATCTCTTGCCTTGAAATCCCCACACGGTTACCATAAGCCGGCTGTGACCTCATGCATATAGAAATCCAAATGAATGAATACATTTCCCACCACCACAAAAGGGAGGGGAGAGAAAGGAAGAAGAGTCTCAGCACTCTCCAAGCTCCAGATGATCTTTCAGCCTCTCTCAAAAACAGCCTTCTCAAGCCTCCATAATCCCTAATGCAGCATCTTGGAGATGATCTCTAGTGAGCTAAGCCTGATGGGAATGAAAGAAGCATCTCCTTTTAAAAACAAACATATTCATCTGTGTCAAATGCCAAAGGACCTGTGAGTCTTAGGCCAGTTCCCCCGTTTCTTGCACTGCAGAGGAGGCAAACGGAGGCACCCTGCTCTTGGTTCGGGGACTGAAGGGGTCCGAAGCAGCGAGTTCTACACAAGAGTAGCTACAGGGCTCCAAGACAGACTATATCAGGGGTAGTCAAACTGCGGCCCTCCAGATGTCCATGACTACAATTCCCAGGAGCCCTTGTCAGCATTCGCTGGCGAATGCTGGCAAGGGCTCCTGGGAATTGTAGTCCATGGACATCTGGAGGGCTGCAGTTTGACTACCCCTGGACTATATTTTTTCAAACCTGGGATACTGGGTGTGGGAGGAAGGCACAGAGCTGGCCAAACTGTGGCTCTCCAGACATCCATGGACTACAGTTGCCATGAGGCCCTGCCAGCATAGGCTCATGATAATTGTAGTCCATGGACATCTGGGGAGTCACAGTTTGGTCACTCCTGGCCTGGTCTAACTTAGCACATGAAAGACGTAACGTTTTCAGAAGTTCTGAAGCCACTGCGGGGGGTGGGGGATATTATTTATTTATTTTTGGAAAATGGGGGAAATCTAGGGAGAAACTGAAACACATGCTATACTTCCATAAGAAATCCAAACGTACTTGAATCATAGAATAACAGAGTTGGAAGGGACCTCCTGGTTTAACATAAGATGGATCACATAACTTACAAAGAATACAAAATGGTGGGTTTGGTCATTTTTATGGAGTATAAAAGTATAAATGCCTTACAGCAGTGTTCCCCAACCTTTTTATCACTGGGGACCGGTCAACACTTGACAATTTTACTGAGGCCCGGGGAGGGGTAGTCCTTTGCCGAGGGATGTCACCGCTGCCGCCTGAGCCCCTGCTCCCCTTGCTTTCCCGCTGCCTCCCCTGACTTCCCGCCGCCCGCTGGGGGGTGCTGCCAGCAGCAGCTGCACAGTGCCACACCAAGGGGAAGCCCCAGCCATGGCGGCTGCTGGAGAGCACCCAAGGTGAGCCGGCAGCAGAGTGGCAGGGCAGCACCCGAGGCAGCAGCCAGAGAGGAGGACGAGGAGGAGTCGCGGCCCGGTACTGACTGATCCCAGTACCGGGGGTTGGGGACCACTGCCTTACAGTATACTCTTAGGCAGTGTGAACACCATTCTAAGTCCATGAAAGTCAACAGGTTAAGAATGGTGTAACATCGCTTGGGACCAAACTACCCGCTTTCTATGAGTAAAACTGCAAAGATATCCAGTAATTGAGAAAGAATTGTACACTGCTTCAACGCTTGCTGTTTTAGAGAATACATCTTGGTTTTTGCCACCTGGGAGACAGCTAGTATAAAAAGTTGAAATTTGGTAGTAAATAGAAGAATGGATAAGAATGGTCAGAATAGGACTACCAGCATATCCCAATCAGTAGTCCCGCGGGCGGCTCCCTCAGCCACACCAAGCGCTCTCGCCGCGGCCCAGGGAAGGGAGGCTCCCCCCTCCCTTGCCACGGCCAGCTCCCTGGGCAGCGGTGGCGAGAGCTCGTGCTGTGGCTGCGGGAAGGGAGGCTCTCCTCCACCCTTGCTGCGGCCTAGGGAAGGGAACGTTCCTTCCCTGCGAGCGGCCAAGGAGGGAGGATGGGAGGTGGTGAGGGAGGGCCAATCCGCTTTGCTGGCCGCACCCAGACTGGCCCTATTCCAGCTCGGGCAGCCGGACTCGCTCCACCCAGCGGCCGGTTTCACAAGTATGTAGGAGAACAAGGGATAAGGATTAACCGTTACCAGAATCATTCTAACATTTACAGACACACAGGGATCATAATCCAATCACGTCATGACCATTATCTAATCCTGTACATTGCCTTAAATACAAACTGCCTCATGTTTGCTTTTGACTGAGTAAAGACTTGTCTCATTTCATTCATTCAAAAAGAAAAAAAAATTTATGGACGTTTTTCTTTAAATAAAACGAGTGCTCTCCCCGTTTCCCCATTCTTTGTCCATTGGAAGAACAGAAAAAAAAGTGCCAAGGAATAAAAGGCAAACAGAAATGCTCCCCCCTCACGTAACGCTGTTACTTCTTTACTCCGCCCTTCGACATATTTT
The DNA here is from genome assembly GCF_049243985.1 of Paroedura picta. NCBI lineage: Eukaryota > Metazoa > Chordata > Lepidosauria > Squamata > Gekkonidae > Paroedura > Paroedura picta. Next base: position 3,519,303 of record NC_135370.1, on the reverse strand, counting down.
ATTCACGCTGGTCCCCCTACGGACATTTCTTGCTCCTCCGCAGAGCAGACTGCGGCACTGGTTTCATTAGGTGCCTTGAGTGACAAGGAAAGCTGGGGCAGAAATAGTTTCATAAAGAAATATAATAAAGATGGTAACGTTATATATCCAACTCTAAGGTTACCTTATATAATATTAAATACACACCAGCATGCCACTATCCTCCAGGTGAGTCCTGGAGAAATGGCAAGGGATCAGTTGTTCCAGAGAGGAAATGGTTGCTTTGGGGGGGGGGACTGTATGGCCGTATACCCCCATGAGGACCCTCCCCAGGCTCCACCTCCAGAACTTCCAGGGGGTCCCCAACCCAGAGTTGGCAGCCTTAGACAAAGACAGCAGAGGACCTTTGCATTTCTGTGTATTTCTTCCAGAGGCAGAAAAGTCATGACCTTGTTTGATGTAATGATAGGAGTTTATAAATATCTGTAAGATCTGAAATATCCAAGCAACTTTCTTGCTAAAGAACTTCCTGGGCCAAGAAGAGCAATGCACACTACCCGTTCTAACCATCTGGTGATCCTTGGCCCCAAAGAAGTCTACTTGACATCAACTAGAGCTGGAGCTTTTTCCTCCGTGGCCCCAACCTGGTACAACAAGCTCCCTAGTGAAATCAAGGCCCTACCAGAACTTAATTCATTCAATGGGGCCTGCAAAATGGATCTCTTCAGCTGGGCTTTCAGGTGAAGGCCAGCAATGAGCACTAGAGTTGTGCGCTCCGGCTGCTTTGGTGAGAACCGATGCCTGAGGCGGCCAGCACACCCACCGGCCCCTGAACCAGTGCGCCCCTCCCCTCCATGCCGCGGTGTTGGCTGCCTCAGGCTTCAGTGCTCCCCGAAGCGTCCGAAGCGTGCCAGAGCGCACAACCCAACCTGGTCCCTTACCAGGCAACTCCTGACATCCATTAGTGTCCCTAACAGAAATGACTTGTTCCCTAACTGCTCTACCTACCCAACCGTTACCACTGTTATGTTGTTCACCCTTCCAAATGTTACAATGCACCATTATATTACAGTAAGGGGCAGTATATAAATCGAATGAATGAATGAATGAATGAATGAATGAATGAATGAATGAATGAATGAATGAAATCAAAGTTGCAGTAGGCCCCTAATGCCACACCAGGAAGGCCACTGATGGACCTCCAATCTCACGGGCATCCCTTGGGGACCCGTATTGGAGTAACACAGATGGTCTGTACCTGCCAGTTGCAGGCAGACATATAGAGAGGAAATGCAAATTTCAGATGCTTTGTTCAGGGACCTCCTTGGAGACCCAGCCACGGGGGGCAAATTCAATAAACAGTACATCATAACAATGGTTTGCTCAGGTGTACCATTTAGAGGCAAAAAGCCATTTTTTAAAAAGAGTACCGTTTCCAGCCCTGAGCCTTTCTGATTAAGGATTGATCATATTAAAAAAAAATAGCATCATTCCTCATAACAATTTCTGGGAAAGTGAAATAAAAGTGAGTCCCAAACATTCTGGAGATGCATGCGATTGTGTGTACACCCCCCCCCCTCACACACAGGCAAAGAGTGCTCCTCTGTTATAGTAAAATGTATGTAAAAAGTGAGCAGGAAAGACAAAGATACTAATAAAGTATGATTTCCAGGTCCACACAGGGACCATAAAAAGCTTATTAACTGCCACAACTGCCACGTGCTTTAAGTTATTTTATCACTCTGCTTTACCGCAGGAGAAATACTCTCTTGGAGTAGCACCAGGCCTTGATTAATTGCTTTCATACGTGGGCTTTTACAGGGTATTAGCGCAGGAATGAGTCAGACGGGCTGCCTGTGATTACCGGCCCAGACTCATTTTACATTTATGTTAATAGGAGTGTTAATGAAAGAAATCTTTTACATTTTTAGTGTTTTTCTAACTACCTAAAAGCTTTCTGGTTATATTCCTCCTTATTGGTCAGAAATTACGGGCGCTATGTGCTGCGGCTCTACCGATCTTGCTGAAGTTATTGCACCGAGAGAAGGAGAGAATATGGACACTCCATCACTGCAAAACAGGCTCATATTCTTTGAACAAGTGAACAGGCGCATGACCCTCCACCTCGGGTGAGAATTACGGACCATAAAACGGAAAGGCATGCGCAGGCTAGGCATCGTTCAAAGTAATGCAGGCCGGCTACCAAGGAACCAGCTCTCTTTAGCATAGATGGGGGTGACTCTGACATGGCTTATGGCAGCCTTTCTCAAGTTTGCTCTTCTTCACCAAAGGGAGCCTGCAGAAATGGGGCTGGGGCTGGCCTATGCTGCTTCAGTGCCTTCACCACCAGAAACAGGGTTGGCACCCTCCCTTCAACACTAGAAATGGCCCTACTCTGCTGGGCCAGGAACAGGAACATTTGCCTTTTTAGCCACCGAGTCACACTGTTGACTCATGTTCTCTAGGTATTTCGCACCCCAGAGATGGCAACCCCAAGGAAAACTCTGACACATCATGGGTGGGTGGGTGGGTGGGTGGGTGGGGGAGGAGGATGCTGGGGTCGAGGCTTTCAGCAACAGCAATGCCTATGCTGGGAGTTGCAGTTAAGGATGCATCTAGCATGCAGGTCTAGTCACAGTACCCAGAGCAACACTTGGCCTGGGCTTTGGGTTGGCAATATGGGACGTAACAAGGACTGACATTACTGGGAACAGGAATGGGAGGGGGGCAACTTTGACTATCATGGGGGATACGAAAAAGGCATTGCAGTTAGCGAGGTTAAGACTGACAGAGGAATTAAGCAAGTTAGACTTTCCTAGCGCAGACTTTAATAAACTGAGACATGATGAGACAAGAAGGCTGGAAGAGAAAGGAGCAAAAGACAGGTGGGCTCTCCTCAAACAAGAGCTATTGCATGCTCAAGACACGACTATTCCCGCAAGACAGAAACGTGGTGGGGGATCCAAGAAAACGACTGGATGAGCAGGGAACTTCGGAGGGGCTAAGGAAGAAAAAGCTCAAGAAAGGAAGGACAGACGCATAAACAGGAGTATCTGAGGGTTACTCGGCTCTGCAGGTCAGCCAGCAGAGAGGCCAAAGCTGGGGGTGAGCTGAGACTGGCCAGGGAAGCCCACCAGAACAAGAAAAACCGCCTCAGTTATATGAGGAGCAAATGTAAGGCAATCGAGGCAATCAGCCCAGCACTGAGTGAAGACAGAGAAACTCTGAGAGAGGGCACAGAATATAAAAGCACACAACTCAGGGCAGGAAAAGAACAACAAAACTAGATATAAAGCAGCCCCACGTAGATGTAGTTAAGCTCCATTTAGGCGCTGAGAAATAAAAAACCCATCCTCATGTTATGCCTTCATCGTTAAAAAGCTTTTTCACAAAACATACATTTAAATGGATACATTTGGATATTCCCAGGAAGTCCACAGGGAGGAAAATTTGTGACAGGATTTCTTCCAACCTCAGAAATAGAGATGAGATCTGAACATGCTGGAAAAGTGGGCAAATGAGAACAAGATGCAGCTGAATAGGGATAAGTGCAGAGTTCTACATCTGGGTCACAAATATAAGAAGCGTGCATCCCGGATGGAAGATAGAAGAAGAACAGACATCCTGTGAGGTAGGTAGGAATGAGAGAACAGCAATATCAGGACTGCGATTAGCCTAAGATCACACTGTATGTGATGGAGCGGAGAATCAAACCCCACTTGCTAGATTAGAAGCCGCTGCTCTTAACCGCTGCACCAAGCTGGCTCTGGGCAGCAGTGTGTGTGAACGAGATCCTTGGGTCTTTGTGGACTGTAAGCGAAATATGAGCAGACAATATGATGCAGAGCAAAGAAAAACAGTCTTTGGCTGTTATCAACAGGGGCATCACCTCAGAATCCCAAGGTGTCATAGTCCTACTGGATACTGCATTGGTCAGACCACATCTGGAGTCCTGTGGCCAGTTCTAGAGTCCAGACTTCAAAAAGGAGGTGGGCAAAATTGAGAGGGTACAAAGGAGAAAGGGGAGGATGATCCAGGGCCCGGGGCTCTCTTTGAAAGGCTGTCCCTTGGAGGAGGGCAGAGAGAGGTTCCTGTTGGCAGCAGATTATAGGATTCTCATTAATGGGTTTAAACAGCATGTAGAATGGTACCGGTTAAATATCAGGAAGGGGAGCTTTCACAATCAGAGTAGTTCAGCAGTGGGATGGGCTGCCTCAGGAGGTGGGGAGCTCCCCCTCACTGGTGTCTTCCAGCTGTGGCTCGACAGAGATCCTGGAGGCTTAAGGCTGATCCTTTCTTGAGCAGAGGGCTGGACTAGATGGCCTGCATGGCCCCTTCCCGACTCTGGGATTCTACAATTCTAGTTCAGCAGTGGAATGGGCTGCCTCAGGAGGTGGGGAGCTCCCTCTCTCTGACTGGTCAGAGACTTATCCTGAAGGCTTGAGGCTGACCCTCCATTGAGCAGGGGGTGGGACTAGATGGCCTGGGTGGTCCCTACCAGCTCTATGGTTCTAAGCTCTCCTATGGTTAAATTGGTCTTGTTTGGATGGTCACGGAAAACCCATCAGTTGGCAAAACCACACATCCATTGTCCCCTTTTGTAAATATGCGCTGCTATCTCTTCTGACTCATTCCACTATCCTAGGCACGGATATTTAGTAGCCCTTAGTTGAATAAACTCAGAATAGACCAGGTTAGGACATGTACAGCAGGGGTCTTCAACCCACGGTCTGCGGCCCAGTACCGAGCCGCTAAGGCCATGGTACTGGGCCGCCAGCGGCCGCGCCTGCCTCCCCCCCTGCAGGGAGGGGGGGAAGAGGCAGGAGTGGCCGCTGGCACGCCAGCGACGCAAACACGCACGCGCAGAGCCGCCGCGCATGCATGTTTGCGCCCCCTGCTGGCGAAAACACGCATGTGCGGCTGTTCTGCGCATGCGCGTTAGCACCACCTAGTACCACCACTGCACGTGCGCGTTTACGTGCAGCTGCTGTGGCCGGGCCGCTGGCTCTCTCCCACCCTCTGAGGCGGTCCCCGACTACAAGAAGGTTGGGGACCGCTAATGTACAGTACTGAATTCATACAAGTAGGAAATTCAGATATCACTCTTCCACTCTGATGGAATATAAAAGCAACACAGGGTAAAATTAATTAAAATTTCAAAGGCTGGTAATATAGATGTAAAGGGTGCTGAAACAAAAATAAATTGAAATATTTACTCCCTCTGCTGCCAGCTACCACCCTTACCACTTAAATGTACTTATGGAAGAATTCAAATTCTACAATACATGACAACAATGCAGGAATCAGAAAACCCTCCAAACCTGCCATGACACCTGGCATTTTCTGAGAACAGACGACAGTGAGACTCATCACATTCCCGCTTGCTGAAGATTCTCATCCCCAGGTGGTTCCTTACTCCACTGAACAATGGCCCCACCGTGAGAACTGCATGCCCCTATCACAGGGCTGGGCAAACTGTGGCCCTCCAGATGTGTGTGTGTGCGCATGGCGAAATCTGGGGCAGACTGTGTCCATCAGGGGAAATCTTTCCGTTTGTAAACGGGAAGTGACAGGGCACGCTGGTCTGCTGCAAGAAACTGGTGGCAGTCCGGTGCAGCCGCCACTGTGCATAACAGGCATGGGTGATTATGAGATAGGATGTAGGCAGATAAGGCCTGTGAAGGCAGTAAATTAGCATACGGATCTGTTGAGAATATGAGAATGAAGTTTGAAGAGTGAGTGATTTAACTAATGCAATGAGATAAGAAGCTGACATCTCTGTTAAGCCCGGGGTTCCATTGTCCTGAGTGTTGTATTAACTTGTAATTCAGCAACGTCTCATTCCAGTCTGTTTCTGAAATTCCTTTGCAATAAAACAGTTCCTTTAAGGTCCCCTGCTGAGTGCTGTGGGAGGTTGAAATGTTTTCCTACAGTGAGCTTAAAAAATACAGCATTATGTTCTATATTTATTCTTTAACTGGATCTTGAAGATGCACAACGGATCTTTAGAGAATTTTTTTTTAAATTGGTTTATTTTAATTGCCTTAATGCCATCCTCTCCAAAGTACTAGAGGGGAGATTTATGTTCCATATTCAGATCAACTTTGTTCTTGTAGTCAGGGTAAAATTGATAACCCATCTCACAAAAGATTGGAATGTCAGGGTTTTCTTTGACCGCTTTTAGGAACTGCTGGACTGCACTGCTTTTGACACACTCTCTGTTTAATAAACCAAGGAGATAATATTCCTTATCTGATACTAGACAGTGACCTGAACACAACCTAATTGGTCGCCAAATTTCTGTCCAACATATTTTTCCTTTAATAAATAGTGTATTATTATTTTAGTCCTTGCTCAAGATCGTCTGATTATAGGAGGTCTGGAAAGGAGAGGAAGGAAAGGAAAAGTAAAAGCTAAGTTAATATCTCTGGTTTTCAGGGAAGAATGCAAATCACAGTTATTGGCCGAGATGTAACCCCCCCCTCCCCAGGGTCTCTGGGCTAGGTGCTAGACCGGATCGGGGACCACTGGGTAATCTCCTCCCCTATGTTACATCTCTTCCACATAAGAACCAACTCTTCTTTGTATTGCTATTATTATTTATTATTTATTATATTTATATACCGCCCTCCCCGGGGGCTCATTACATCACTTCCAATAGTGACAGCTTGACTGTGAGTGCTGAGGCATTGAAGACGTGGGGGACGAAATTTGTATCTTAACTGCCATCCATGTTGGAATTTCTGGGGTATTAATATAATTGGCTTTGATGTTTATAGAGTGTTTTATTGGTTGTAAACCACATCATAAGCTGGCCTTCCTGGGAGTGGCAGTATAAAAATATGATTCTAAACAAACAAACAAACAAACAAACAAACAAACTAACTAACTAACTAACTAACTAACTAACTAACTAACTAACTAACTAACAAAAATGGAAGGCGACAATTTGCCCTGGGAAAAAGTGTCCTTGATTTCTTCAAACCGATCAAAGGGAGGGAGGGGGAAGTGTGGAATCTCGATTTCTGCCGCACCCACAAAATGGTGCTGGCAGGGGATCATGGGAATTGTAGTCCATGGACATCTGGAGAGCCAGTTTGGCCACTCCTGGTTTAAAGCAACATGAGGAGTGTGCCAGCACTGGCCTCACAGAAACATTTTTTAAAAGATACCCTTTGCTCTTGATGCTTTAGGATGTTCTGGGCTGATCCTGCGTTGAGCAGGGGGTTGGACTAGATGGCCTGTATGGCCCCTTCCAACTCTATGATTCTGTGATTCAAATACTGAGAGGGAAAGAACATCCACTGGTCAGAGGTACATTTACTGTTCCTTGACTAGATCCCAGGAATCCACAAGTATTGGCCACCCTCAGAATACCTGTGATGTTCTTAGATCAGATAATTTTATTACTTGTTTGTGTGTGTCTGTGCTTGTGTGCATAAAACTACTGGCTGAACCTAAGGATCTTCCCCATTTTCTGTAGTAGGTTCCACCTTCCATGGAACAACGGGCCTCAGCAAAAGAGAAGGTTGAAGCCAGGGCTTGTGTGTGTGTGTATGTGTGCGCACGTCTCCTGAGTGTGAAACCTGTGGAAATTGCAAATGCCCCTTTGTATGAACAGATGTTTCTTCTACTCATGGCTGGGGTATGACATTCCTTATTTATGCAAAACTATGCAACACTATGCAAAAGTGCTCTCCAAAAAGTATCCCTGTCTCAGGTAGCATCTAAGATGCAAGGATAGGAGTGGTCTGAGTCATTCCGGGGCCCTGGGCACTCGGCTAGGATGGGACCCCAGCATCAATGACACTTCCCTGCTCCCAGCTTGGGCCTATTGAGGGGCTGCCCATGCCCAACATGAAGCCAGAGGGAGATGCCCCTGGGAGCCAGCTTCCTGAGCCTCAAAAGGGTGGGGGCAGGGGCCTACTGGGGGAGGGGGCAGTTGACTAAGCCCCAGATGGGGAAGACACCAATGGCCACTGCCACGGAACGTGCTGCTGAGACCCAGACACATCAAGCACGAGTGAGCACTGCCAGACAGGCAGCTGACTGAGCCCTGCATGGGCTGGATGCAAGTGGCCATCGACAACTCTGAGCCAGGACCACGGGTGACCCCCCATTCAGGGCAATGGTCCCAGTTGTCCAACGGCTAAGGCCAGCCCTGCACAAGGAGGAAGAAAACAGAAGCAAAGATAATCCTGGACATGGACTGGCACTTATGTCAACATCGATGTTCAAAAGTGATGCAATTTTGGGGGAAAAGGGGCTGGATCACTTTGGCCAGGACTATGCACTTCGGCCAGGGCTAGGCAGTCCTGCTCAAATGCTAATACAGGTTTACCTGGCAAACTGTGAGAAAAGTAAGATTTTCATCTACTACGTGCCCTGGAATGTCTGCTTCTGATTTGCTGTTGTAAATCCAAGCTTCCCGTCTGATCGTTAAAATGTGCCCTGGGATACTGCTCACCTGCCTGGCAGTTTATCGTAACAGCCTGCCAAAGAGGAGAAAGGAAGTATAGGGAGAACTAAAGGGGGTTATTGTTGTTGTTTGGTGCGAAGTCATGTCCGACCCATTGCAACCCCATGGACAATGATCCTCCAGGCCTTCCTGTCCTCTACCATTCCCCGGAGTCCATTTAAGTTTGCACCGACTGCTTCAGTGACTCCATCCAGCCACCTCATTCTCTGTCGTCCCCTTCTTCTTTTGCCCTCGATCGCTCCCAGCATTAGGCTCTTCTCCAGGGAGTCCTTCCTTCTCACGAGGTGGCCAAAGTATTTGAGTTTCAAAAGGAAAGGGTGAGTAAATGGCAAACTGAAATAAAACCTGGGCTAGATCTGAAATGGGTTAAGGCTGCTTTGCGGGTGTCAACGAAATGAACGGGAGAAGCTTTGGCTAAGTTCTGCCAAATCCAACATTATGCTTAGCAATAATGTTTTCTTTTTGTATTGCCCCCATCTTTGCAAGGACAAGGGCTGTAGAAGGATCCAGGGGTGCAGTCCAGGGCACCCAACAGCAAACACCTCTTCACGCCACACCCTCATGGAATTGGTTACCACGGAATGTGGTCATGACAGCTAGGGTGGCTTTTAAAGAGGTAAGTTGATGGAACGTGTATCTTGCAATGGCCGTTGGTCACAAAAGTGACGTGGAAGTTGGGAGCTTCCCAACAGGCATCAGACTGGCCACTGCTCTACGGACTGGATGGGGGGTCTTTGGCCCACAGGGCAGATGTCAAGCAGGCAGATCTAGTTTAGTTTCCACTGTTTGATGTGTGGTACAATTGGGGAAGTGACCAAATCAGTTCTTCAGCAGGAGGAATGAGAGCTCGGTGCTGAGAGTCGGCCTGGTGTTTCAATCTGGTTTCAATCTGGTGAGCCGGGCTTGATTCCCAACTGAGCAGCTTTGGGCTAGTCACAGTCCTGTGGGAGGTATTCTCACAGAGCAGTTTCTCTCCGAGCTCTCTCAGCCCCACCTGCCTCACAGGTGTCTGTCGTGGGGAGACAAAGGGAAGGCGATTGGAAGCCGCTTTGAGATTCCTTTGGGGGAAGGGAAACTGGGGTATAAAAACCAACTCTTCTTCGTATCAGACAACTCCCCAGTAATCGGTGAGAAGAAGAATCACTAACTACTAGGAAGTTTTACGCAAATGTTGCTCAATTTTATGTTTTGCTAGAAATGACAGCCTAATGGGAATTCAATTATTTTGGAGGTGGGGGTGGACAATGACAACCCGGGGGCATTTCAGTAAATCCAACCCACACATTTTCAAACCCGTTTTAGAAAGAGAGGAATTTCAGCAATATCACCAAACACTGATCAAGAAAAACAGGGGAAAGAACAGGTAAGGAACTCAAGAGATGTTCAGAATTTATACTTATGAAAACTAGAGCAGCTACATTAAATAGTTGCATCCTATTAATATTGGCCGCTCTTCTCTCTTAACAGCAAAACCGAAAAGACAAGACCATTTTTCCCAGCATTCAACTGTGGGGCACAGGAATAAAATGATGGGGTTCCCAGAGAGTCCAATGGGAGTTAAACTGATCTTTCTCGGCAACTCTGATTAAACAAAAAAGGAACGACGACTTTGATGCTCAAATTAGCATCTTTTCTCCAACAAGCTGAATTAATTAGTAAAGTGACAAAAGCATTAGTCCAGATAGGATCAAAGCTGAAACCATATTTATCTGAGATTTTAAATGAAAAACACAGGGCATTAACTGTTTGCATGCCATTTTCTTCTCTTTTTGTTTCAGTAGGCAAAATGTGTGGCGATCCGGCTGCTTGTGGCTCTCTGGAAAGGAAGTCTAGCTGGAGAAACCTGGAGCCAAGGTGCTGGGCTTGAGATAATTTTTTAAAAATATATTTGTTCTCTTGGTGAATCTCAAAAGCACCTAAGCGACAGAAATCTTGTGGACGATGTTTGATTTGAATCATCACTTAAATAATGATTTTAATTAGGCTCCAGCCTGTTTTATCAACCCATTTTTCTCCTGCAAGCACTCTGCGTCAGGCTAATGTTAGTCTGCCAAAGGGTGCTTGCACTCCAAAGCTCCCACCCTGAAGAAATCTTTGTTGGTCTTAAAGGTGCTACTGGACTCTGATTCTATTGTGCTACTTCAGACCAAGAAGAAGAAGAAGAAGAAGAAGAAGAAGAAGAAGAAGAAGAAGAAGAAGAAGAAGAAGAAGAAGAAGAAGAAGAGAGTTGGTTCTTATATGCCGCTTTTCCCTACCCGAAGGAGGCTCAAAGCGGCTTACAGTCGCCTTCCCTTTCCTCTCCGCACAACAGACACCCTGTGGGGTGGGTGAGGCTGAGAGAGCCCTGATATCACTGCCCGGTCAGAACAGTTTGATCAGATGGTTGCATGTGGGGGAGCTCAGAATCGAACCCGGCATGCCAGATTAGAAGTCCGCACTCCTAACCACTGCACCAAACTGGCCAACACGGCTACCCTTTTGAATCCATCATTTTTCTCCTGTGATCGTTGCTACCATGTTTGCATTTTGAATGTCTGTGTTGGGTATGTGGAGCCGCCGAGGATTGGAGCTCGGGGGCCGACTGGCCTCCCCCCAGGAGCCAGTGAATTCAAAGGGATTGGCCGTATCCCGGCTGGACAGCAGGCAGACAGATCTACTAGAGATCCAATTGGTTTAAGCCCACCGTCTGCAGCCATGGAAAGTTCCTTTTGCTCTCACGTGTAAATATTGAGAGGGGGGTGGTAAATGGACATTTACAGTACAATTGTACTATAATCTGAACCCAAAAGAAAGAGCTGAATGATTCCAGTGCCTCCATGTCTGGGGCCCCATGGCACAATGCAGCAGGTGGCATCACATCCTGTGTCTACATTCTGTACATTCAAACACAATTTTCATATTTATTTATTTTTTGCAAAAGTTACAGCCTGCCTTTCTGGCCCCACAAGATCCACCTCAATGGCTGGCACATTAAATTGTATATGATAAAATCACATTTTAAACCACTAAAATAACTTCCCCAAATGTACACCATCCAAACAATTTAACAACAGAGCTAAAAACATTAAAAAAACAAAACAAAACATAAAAGCAGCAATTCAGACACTGGTCTGGAAGGAGGTCAATGAGGGAACACCAAATGAAGCCAAGGAGTCTTCACCCACTGGCAGAGGAAGACAACAGAAGGGAACGGATGAATCTCCCTGGAGAAGGCTCTAGAGCTTTGGGGACAAGACAGAAAAGGTCCTCTTCTGAGTTCCCACCCACCTAATCTCAGAAGGCAGTGGCATCCAAAGCATACATCTATATCTGCTTCCATATCAGATATGCGTGCCCCTGCAACACACACACACACGTGCGCGCGCACACACACACACACACATTTCTTCATAACACTGGTACCACTTTAGCAGACGTTAGGAACTTAATACGGAAACCTACAAGACAAGATGAACGTCCAAATTCTCAAGCTACTATCAAAATCCAAGTGTGCCTCCGTAGAGATGGACATATAAAAGGTCAACTCAAAACATGTGATTAAGGAAGCAAACCCAGAGGAGAACAGTAGCATAAAATAATGCCTCTGCACGGAGTTGAAGCCCCCTCACCACAACAAGTTACATTAGAAAATAAGCACTAGGAGGTAAACTAAGACTTGACTCAACTTTGCTGAGATACGTGAACTCGCTTTGACTTCAATTCTTCATGGTACTAGAAATCCTGGAGATTGCTTTAATTAACCAAGACATCATGGCCAAGTGTGAGCTAGTAACAGGGCCCTTAGAGCAGACATAAAGTACTAGAATATCTTTGGGAGCTGTCTCCATCAACCATTTGGAAGGAATAGTATATTCTCTGTACATGTCCTCTCCTGTGCACCCCTCTCCTGCCTCCTGTGCTTATGATTCAGCTGTCGTGGAACAGGGATAAGGAGGGATTGGGTGAACAGAGCAGCTAATAGTATACAGAGATGTGGGTGGATCTTTAATGGATTATGATAGATCACGATAGATGAAGGACTAAGATAAGCAACATGGGTAGGTGAGATGGGTAGCAAAGTTAATCTGGAATTCAGAAATCGCAGAGAGGATAGGATGGGAGAAGGCAAACTCAAATCCAAACCCCACAG